>NC_139257.1:11905502-12356493 GCF_977018435.1 Lepisma saccharinum
CTGTAGACTACAAGAGAAATAATTCTACAATGCAAGCAATGCGTACATACAAGAAAAAATATTTTCCAGAATATAGTAGTGGCACATTTTATGAAGAGATGGAAAAGTTTTCGGAACCATGGAACTTCCTGTTTGAGGTAAAATGGATAACATAAAACAACATGGGTGATAATTGGTTTTCTTGGGATATCAACATGGGTGATTGTTGTGCTGTTTCTGTGGCATTGGGTTTTTGTTGAATACAGCATTCATTGTGTGACCAATTCACCTCATGCAATTAAATTTCAAGTACATATACTCAAGAACCTTCATTTCCTCTCAGTAGACCAAATGAATATGTTATGTTTAGTTGTTCACAACCAAATAAGAGCCCTTCAGCTTCTATGGTGCTTTCCACAACCATTAAGACTGAAGGGTGGCTGTGTAAACAACGCTAACTGATAAAGTATCAGGGGGAGGGAAATGGTGACAGAATTAACTTTTGCTAAACTGATAAAGTATCAGGGGGTGGGAAATGGTGACAGAATTAACTTTTGCTAGCCAAGTTAGGATGAAATTTCATTTCACATAGACGATGGTTCACAAAGTAAAATTTTAAGCAAAAAATACAGGCACGACCAGGACTCTATCAGAGCTACCGAAAGAAAGGTTCACCATGTATGTCAACCTCATCTATGATAAATGTCAGCACCTTAATTGTAAAGTACATTTCCTTCCTTTTGATGCACACAACAATCACCACCAGAGATCTTTCAGAAAAGCCATTCACGAATGTCTCGCTTCTCATGCCAGCAGCACAAAGACATCCAAGCAGATTTTCATCCGCACCCATAGGATGTCAGCCAAAGGGTTGCAGGAAGCTTTGAAATATATTTTGCTTGTGAATTATTGTATGTTTGAAAAGAAATTGAGAACACTTTCAAGCACAAATAGAAACATTTCGTATAATTGAAAGGAACAGTCCACATAATTTGTCCTTTCAAGTTCCAACAAATGAATGAAGGTAGCTTTGTTACAGAAACCATTGTCACCAGAAAATAAGAAGAAATGTACTTTTAAACCATTGTACCACTTCGAGAGTTAATGTTTTCCTTTTTAATCAACCAATTTTGATGCTTTACGAAATATATAATTGATTATTGCATGCAGAAAACACAAATAACAGATATTTGACCCAAATTATGGCCAGCACAAGTAGAAACCTGCCATCTCCGAATACTTTTGCTGCTTTTTATTAGTAAAAAATGCTTGTATGCACACTAAAATAATGAAAAACATGGAACTTTCTATAAGCTCCAAACCTAAGGCCCCCAACATAGTTGTGGAATGTCTTATTGGGTGCTATATTCACTGCCGGGAAGTCTTTGGGCTGTGCTCCTTCACAGTAAAGTAACACGTTAAGGTATCAAATGTACTTTACTTCACAAAAACATGTTTCCGAGAGCTAAAAACAACTGAAAATGTTCACAGCAAAACATTTCACAGGTACAGAGGGTTAAGGGTACCAAACATACTTCAAATGAAGGATGAAAATACCCAAACAAAATTTCTACTTTAGCAAACACTTTTATTGTACGTAATAAACTAAGTAGAAAAGAATTTTTTTTAAAAAATTTACTGTTTTAGTTATGCACGTTTCTGCACTTTAGTTTATTTTTGTGGGTAGACAGGTATCAATTGTATTTATTTTATTTTGTTTCAATGAATGTGATGGTCACATAAAAAACCTTATGTATCAATAGCACTGTTGAAAATTTGATTGAATGGTTCCAGCAACAAACTTAATTTTAAAACCAGTTTTCATTTTTAAAACATCATCAGCTAAAGTGAACATGTTAACAGCTCAAGAACATTCTTGTGATAAACAAAGCAAGTGAATAAATTCACATCATTCCACTTGAAATCCCAGAACAAAACTGGAGCACATGCTGCACTAAGTAGATGCTCTAATTTTCTACATTACCGAAAACTATGTAAACTCACATTTATAACAGCCAGTCTCAGTGGCTGAGTGGTTAGCACAGCAAGCTACAATGCTAGGGTTGTCGGATTTGAATCCCAGTCAAGGCACTGGTGCTCTTTTTTGAAAATCCCTTCATCAATTTAATCTCATTACCATTCATCCTCACCTTTGCAATTAGCCAAAATTGACAGAAAAGCGAAGTAATATAAACCAAACCAATCAATCACATATATAACGAAAACGAGCACTATACTTATTAATGGTAGTGTCACAGCACCCTTGCTGACATGGCCGTAGGCAGGAAAAAATTTCGGGGGGGGGGGGGGGTTCATTCATAATTGTTCCCATGGGCGTCGCCAGAAATTTGAATAATAGAAATAATAACAATAATTGTACAATAATAATTAAAATTGCATAATAATAAAACAATTTTTTTGCATAATAATAATACTAATAATAATTATTATTATGTTATTGTTATAGGGGGCTTACTCAATCCAGCAGATGAGTGAATATCCAGCACAAGTTTCTTGTTTTCTTTTACGTTTCATACAGTGTGTACTGAAATGCACAATTATTATACTTCGTCATTAAACTTTAGATACTTTCAAGAGAAAAGCTTTAAAAGTTAGATGGAAATTTTAGTCAAAGTTTTTGTTGTTTAACTTTAAAATTAAATTTTTGGAATTTTGAAAAGTGTGGAACCAGTTATTCTTTTTAAAAACTTAGCCTGGTGCATGGATTGTAACCTCAATCGCGAACGTAATGCGCTACAAAACTGGAGGTACTAGGTTTGAACTCCTATCAAGGGGGATTTTCGACTTTATGGGACGGGGAATTTAAAAGCTGGAAAGGGAATTTTGGGACAATCATAAGGGAATCTTCAGTCTATATTCCTTGTAACGCAGAAGCAACACTGGAAAGATGACAGCAGAAGTGATAATAGTGGGGTCGCGGGTGTTCTACGATTCTGAGAATAAATCCTGTTTCACTCAAGTTTCAGAATTTCAAATGTATGAAAATTCTAGCTCGATCGTTTCAACATTGTCTCAATGTATTTTTGTGATGCTTCGGGAAAAAAAATTGAAAATTTGTTACAGATTTTGGTTTCTGAACTTCCATTAATCCAACATGTCAGACGTTTCGGGGGGGGTTTGAACCCTAGAAACCCCCCCTCTAAATACGGCCATGCTTGCTGACAAGACAATATCTATGCATGTTTGATTTGGAATGCCTGGTCTTTTAGTACAGTACACATTTCAACATCCCCCAGAATCCTACATATGAACATTTTCTTCTCTGTAAATTTGTCTTTGTACCTGAAAGTAATAGGGATAATCTAGTTTCAACTTGATGAGACCATTGTCTTTAGTTCAGCAAGATGATTTCACAGAGCAAATCTCATTCACAGTAAAGTTTCTCAAACTATGGGCACTTTATTCCATATACTCCCTTCCCACAGCATCAGCAAATACTATTATCCATTCCATCTAGTATTGCGCCCATGCAAGGACAATTTTTGTTTAGGAATAACAGACATGTAGACATTAGTAGTAAGACCTTTGACTGTGTTCATACTCTCTCATGGGTTATACCTTAGTTACAAACTTTAGGAGAAAGGAAGAACTTGGTCTCAGTAGCTTAAAAAAATAGCGAAACAGATGGTGAAACTACCAGTTGTTTGATACAGTGTTCATCCCTGATTTGTAATGAAATCACTTTGAACTTCCTGCTTGACCACAAAATATAACTACATTTATTTTCCAAGTCTGAGCACAAATACAGGTAGTTTGAGTGCAACCTGGCATATTAAAGCACTTTTGATCACTAAATTTTGGCCAGGTGCCTAAATTGAATAACATAATTTTGAAGAAATACATCTCACTAGTCTTTTGTAGGTTTCGGAATGTTTACAAGAGACTGATATTTCATCGGTGATTTCGGTATCACTTGTCATGTCCAACCTTCTTTTCTTCTGCACGGAAGCAACGAAGTCCATGATACTTATTGAAATGGTTAGTAGTGTTTACATATGAGGAAGCAGCCATGCATTTTCTTTTTCAATGCATGATAAATTATCCCTTTATTGTACATCAGGTTCAAGCATGAAGATGATTGCAGCAAGATGAGACCTCTCCAATACCAGCCATACACAAACACAAGCCATATGTTACTTCCCCATCCTCTTTCAATTGGAGTTCTGGGAATGCTTAATCTGAAACGCTGAAAGAAAAATGAAACGAATTAGAATGAAAAATATATACATAACTAACTACCTGAAGTAATACACTAGACAACATGGTAATGATTCAGATTGTGTAATGAAATTTGCAAGTTGTACAGAAAGATAAGAAATACATTTAGAATACTGAAAGTAAATTTAGAGAAACTGGTAACAGTTTAGTATATCGGAGACACATTTCTTCAATTTTACAGAAGAAACTACTTACGGAAATGAGTTTTTCCAAGGTTTACAATGTTCGTCAAGGTATTTTCTTTCATCGTGGAATATATTTGAGCAAGAAATCATGTATTTTTTAAGAGAAATATCTCACCAACGCACAATTGCCATTGCTTTAATTTGCTTGCCCTACGACAACCGGATACTGCGTACGTTTGATAACGTAAGCCCCTGTCAGTGTTTCCAATCCCTTTTTTTTTAAATATGCTTGCCTAACCTAACCAAACCTAACCTTATAGGAAATGGTTCGTGGGGCTATCCGTCAGCTACCCGTGCATAATGTACAATTTGCACAAGTGACAAACATGACAGTAGGTATTTTTGGTGAAGAAGGTTGGAAACACTGTATACCCACTACGGTAGTCAACCTCAGCCCGCCATATTGTGTGTTACGAAAGCGAAGAAATGAATCAAAAGAAGTACTCTGTATGTGATTTTTTTTTTCTTTTCGTGTAAAAAGCATAATGGCACCTTGAACTATGTTCCGCAATACACAATTGGTAAGTACGAACCATTCGAAACAAAATATTCGATTTAAATGTGTCTCCAATATACTAAACTCTTACCGAGAAACTAATTTGTACATTTTAAATATGAAGAATGCATTAATTCATGAGGAATTGTTGTGAAAAGTAGCTTGTGCAGGCTATTCTGCCACAAATCACTGATGTATGAAAAATGTTCTATATTTGTGTAGCACATCAAGGAACATGTGGAAATGTTAAAGTATCCAAACCCACTTAAAATGTAAAATTAGTAATACTGTATGTGTATGCACATAGGAGTATAATTATAATGCTAAGGGCACCAACCCTAACCTACTGATGTAAGCCTACAGAAACATGTTGAAAAATCGATCTGCACATAAAAACGAGTTAAATAATAATGAAACATGTTCAACATGTGCTTATAGTGATGTACGGAATTCGATTCAAGTAGAAAATAACGTGTATCATTATAACAATGGAATTGGAAAATTGGAAAAACACAGAAACAATAATGAAAATCATTCTTAAATACAGGTGGAGATTCAAAGTACGTAATACAAGGTTTCACAGTAGAATAACAAAATTAGGCTAAAAATGAAGAAAAGTGGCTTAAAATAGAAAAGAAGCAAAATACAGACACACATAAGCACAAGTTGTATTTTTTTGTGGTTACTTTCTGCTTGCAGTATTTTTGTGTCGAGCAATAATAGAAATGAGGTCTGTGAGTAACACAACATCCAGACCTGAATAACTTTTGTGTACCAAACTAAACTTTTTCACCACTAGGCACCGTTTTATTAGATTGTGCGTCTTCGCACAATTTCGCATGTTCGCAACAATTTAAATTAGATTAGATCGAAGACATTCTTGCTTATGAATGGTGCATACGGTTTTAATAAACTCATAACTGTATTTCCATTCAACAAATACAATAATTATTTTTATATTAAAAATAGAATTGATACTTGCCTTTACGCAGCAACAGAACTTCACTTATTCTTCATATCTTTGTCAACCGTGGAAGAGTTTTACTGCTATTTCCAGATGGCACAGCACGGTCATTAATTGTATGCGATGTCACCCACATTTTACACTTAACACATCCGTGCATTAAGATCATATGTGAAAAAGGGTATCGATACGTCTCATTCTGTATTTCATTGCAGACGAAACAAAATTGTCCGCGATCAGCTGTGCATGACCGAGATGGAAAAAGTCGCAACGCCATTGGCTGATGGTACAGTAGCCTCTCTTGCCAGCCAACATTTCACTCGCATGCAACTCGAGACCCCGAATCCGTTAGCTGCTCAACTCGTTTAGTTTCAATAATTCGCTTTTCGGCTGGCGACCGACTTGGCTACCGAACGAGAAAACTCACTCGTGAGCTAGGTGTTGACTTTCAATAATAAGCTCCCAGGTTAGGAAAGGGGAGGGAGAATTTCCTGTCTTCTTCCTCTTCAGCGCGAACCCTGCCTCCTACATTCTACATGTCCATTCAAAATGTCTTCTTAGTTTCGGATATATTTTACCTCCCCTATAGCGTAATGGTAAAGATGAACCTCATAATGTCAAAAGGTCCCGAGTTTGGTACCTGGTGGACGCCCAATAGTTCAATCCCACTATAAATGTAGGTCCAGTCCCGATTAGCGTATCTATACATAAAGTAGACTTACAGAAACTCAAACTCAAGATACTCAAACGACCGGCATAGGGTTGACGGCGCTTGGTGCTGTGAGAGGGCCCCCCTTTGCCAAATCAAAATTAGGAAACAAAACTCAACTTCAGGTGTTCCCCACTTTTTCGCCATTAGATGCTGTTCTGCATCGTGACCTTACGGTCTAAGGCTTCATGCTTTGGGCTCCAGCTACGGGACGCGCGCAGGTTCGAGTCTCGTGGATGAAGCGTAACAACTTTTCTCCTGATATTTCGGCCAGTCAAACTCGCCGCCCGCGGGCCGCATGTGGGCCCCAGCATCCGTTGATGCGGCCCGCCTTGGCCCCACTTAACATTTCATGCTTGAAATTATCTATATATTTGCAGTTATCCCGTTTTCTCTTTTCTCTTGATACAAGACCAGACTCATCCAAACTTCACCACATTCACCAATTTTCCCTACACAGGTATACATTCCATTATAGAGTAGGTGTTGTGTCAGCTAAGCAAGCTGATGGACATGTTACTTCTGAAGTACGAAATATCTTCCCAATTTGGCAGCGTGCATACTTTCTGTCGCCTATGAGTTTGTTTCTTGATTTTCAAGGATTTACCTGGAAGAAAAGTCAGTTTCTGTAAAAGTTTCAGAGAACCATATGGCTGCCCAAACTTCGTGGGAGTAAGGAAAGGACTATAGAAGAGGAATGTAGATTTTTCAAGTGAAATGCTTACTTTTGTTGTGTAGTGAATAGCAGTAGCGTACGCAGGATTTCGTCAAGGGGGGGGTTATTTCTAAAACTTTCTCCAAATTCACATTACCTTTGATTTATTATACTTTAATTAAATAATAATAATCACAATTAATGAATAATACTTATAGTTAATTAATTAGCTGAATTACTACTAATTATACTACTAATACCACTACTACTATTATGTAGTAGAGCTACATAAATATACCATTTATGAAAACTATAGAAAGAAATTACTTTCTATTCATTCAATTTTTATCAAATCCTGGGAGCATTTTTTTGTTTTTGTTTTTTGTCTGGTCAAGGAGGTGAGACATTTTAAGGGTGAAGAAAATCCATAAAACAAGAAAATATATTAAAATAAATTGAAATAATTAAAGTATGGAACTCATCCAAGAAGCTGCGGTGGTCTGGTCGGTAGAGCATCTGACAATTATGCGGGAGATCCGGATTCGATTCCCGAAATTGGTTTGAATTTTTTCCGGCTTCTTCCCCGCATAAATGCCCCCGATAATTCACATCTGGATTGTCTCACTGTTCTTACCAACAAAACATTTTCCAATAGTTAAGCTTATTGTCGTTTGAATAATTGTCTAGTCAACAAGGTGAGACATTTTAAAGAGAGACATTCAAACGTGCTGCGGTAAATAATACAATGGGAAGGCAGACTGGTGACTGTATTCTTGTCCGCCTAGCCTTTGTCTATACATTAGCCTCTAACAACGAACCAAGAACTTTCTTTAGTTAATTCTCATTGTTCACACAAAAAAAGACATGTTCGTTGAACACTGGCGTACGTAGAGGCATGGCCGATGGTTAGACGCACATACTTTTGGTAAATCAAAAAGCAAAATTTCAGTATAAAAACAGAGTCAATTTCGGGTTCAAAAGCTGTAAATAAAATGAAATTTCGCTGTTATAGCGGTATAAAAGCGGTATATAAAATTACATTTTGGTTTTAAAAATGTGAATATAATCCCGATTTGAAAACTGCACTATTACACAAAATAAACATATCCCTTCTAATAGCACATTAAATCATTACCAGAATATTAAGTTTATTCCTGTATAGAGGAGTCCATTTTTGCTTTTCAAATATTTACAGCAAAATTAATCAATTTTCCGTGAATTGAATAACACACAGGATACTTCAGGCTTCAGAAAGTGTCGCGTAGGTATATAAACGGTAAATTTCGTGTTTAAGAGTCTATTTCGCATTTTGCAGTTCATTTCGCATCATTTCGTGACAAAACAGGGTAGGAAAATGCACCTCACACCTTTCAGAAACCTTAAAAATTAACATTGCAATGTGTTGTTTCAAATTTCGTTTTCTTTTTGTCAAAAACGAAATATGCATGCCTCTACCGATGATGTTACAGCCCCTACCAAAATTTTGAGAAAATCAGAATTTTCAAATAAAAATCCGTTGAGAACTTTAAAAAATCAAAATGTGTAAATACGAAACCTCTTTTAAAGTGAGTCTCGATTACCATTTTTGTCTTTGAATACAATTTTAATAGACTGGAAAGCTCCAAAAATACGAAATATTTTATTATGCATCCTGCCCTCCAAAACGAAGCCGTGTGTTATCCACATTTACTATACCGGCCCCTCCCCCCCAAAAAAAAACTGCGTACGCCAGAGTATTGAACATTGTTGCAACTGAAGTACAAAACATTTTATTTCTCTTTTAAATCATAGTTACCCTCATATTTCACTTTCAAGAACTTGTGCAAGGCATCACTCTGAAAGACGCGTGTGCTTGGAATGCTGTGCTTTTCTCCATGCTACATGGAAATAATAATTCAAATTATTATTATTATTATTATTAGTGGTAGTAGTAGTAGTAGATGTAGTAATAGTAATAGTATTGTCCCAGATCTTTGACTGTGGTAAATTGGCCATTTAAAATTTTTTCCACAGCATTTTTCATAATATTTCACAAGCTCAAGGGGGGTGTTTAAACCCCGTAACCCCCCCTTGCGTACGCCACTGGTGAATAGTGAAAAGCGTAGAAATTGTGTACCCTGATAAAGTAAATTCATTCAGAAGTATTTCTTTATCACGAAATAAATTTGCCATAATCTGTGGCGGAGTGGTTAGCACAACCCGTTGCGACACCAGATGTTGCGAATTCGAATCCTGGCCTGAGCATGGGTTTTCTTTGTATGTGTCCCTTCATCAATTTCATCATATCATTACTCATCCTCATCGTCGCCATTAGGCAAACGTGGCAGAAAAGCAACGCTAATAAAAAAAATCAGAAATACAGTTGAGGAGAGGATTTATGACTTAGTCAATGAACAATTGAAAGCGAAAATTGTTCGTGTTGTTGCCTTTTCGCTCACAATATGGGAAATTACGGACGTCTGTGATCTAGCTCGGTTAGCTCCCTTCATTCGTGGATGCGATTCTTATCTCGATATAACAGTAAAACTACTTGAATGATTCCTCCCCGTGACACAAGAGTTGATATTTTGAAGGAAGTGGAGGCCATTTTGCAAAGTTACAGTCTTCCGTTATATTAAAACTCAATACTTCAGAGGGTGCGAAGGGCAATAATCTTGTTCTGCTCTGCTCCCTTATCTTTTGATGATGTGTGTGCAAGTCCTGACTTCCAATGGAACTTATTTAATTGCAATGCAACTCGTATAGGTGGGCTATCCTTGATTTTTCTTATATCTCCCATAGCAGTATCCTCGAATAAGCTATTTTGCTGTAGAAAGTTTATTAATTTTGGTTGCACTTTCCTTGATGAAAAGTTGTTTTCCATAATGAAGATTAATGAAACAGCCGAATGATCAAGAATGACTGACAAAACATTTGTTGTCTGCATTAAGAGTTTCATGCTAACAAAAAACTCATTGTAGACTTTTGAGAAGCTTGTTAAAAAAAACAGTGAAATCTGTGCGAAACGAAACTATAATTGCAAACAAACAGTTACAATTGTAACCAATTTATACTCGAAAGTAACATGTAAAATACTATAACCATGAAAAAATATGGAGGAGGTCTATATATAATTTACATATCGATGCTGCAATAATAATCACTGGAATCCCCCTCCCTCGGCCCCATTGGGTCGAACCACTTAGTTCTGGATTTTAAGGTGTTGGGGTTCTAGATGTGTGGCCCGGATAGTTTTGACATTATCGTTATGCGGCCCTACTCACGAATTGAGTTTGACATTGCTGGTCTATAGGACCTGTTGAGGAGATATGTGTGTGTGTGTGTGTGTGTGTGTGTGTGTGTGTGTGTGTGTGTGTCATAGAACATCACTACTTCCAAACAAACGCCAATCAGAATAAGGGATCAGAACTTAGCCTATGTATATTTTCTCCCGCAGGCACGTGACCAGTGGCGAAGCGTCCTATGAGGCCAGGAGGCCGGGCCTACCCACGCCATTACTCTTTTAAAGTTGTATTTACTTATTTCGTCAAAACATATGTAATGAAATGCAAAAGTTTGGAATTTTCATTTATGATAATTACAAAAAAATTCTAACCCTGTCTAGTATACGAACTTTCCACGGTGTGAGGCACATTTGCTGGGGCCTCTTCTCTTCACATTCTGTCATACGGTCGTATATGCGGGAAGCCTAATCTTACGAGTACTGTACGTATGCTTATAACGTGCTCCTGAGGCCGGCCTCGCGGTGTTACTCACTAGGACGAACAGAATGTCAGCAACACTGCATTTCCGCCAGGGTTGGAAATTTGTGGTGTACCAGCATTTTTTATAAACATTAGCTTGTGTTCGTGCAGAGAGATTTCTATTTCATTGTACAGTCACGGACACTTCTGGGTTGTAACAATCCCTTTGACTCTCATTGGAATCGCTACAACCCAGAAGTGTCCGTGACTGTACATTCTCCATATTTTGTACGAAACTTAGGTTTTTCCTTCCTTTCATCGACAAGTATAAGTGAAATTGAAAGTTACGGAGTACTGTAGTTCTGACTTCGTTTTCTGGTCAGAGTGCTGATGGTCTTGTCGATTCACCCAACACCGCAGCGTAAACAGAAAGTCTAAAGAACTTATATTTCTAAAGTAAGTCTTCATACCAAATGCTAGTTACGCCTTATATTTACAAAGTAGTTTTACTTTCACTAGAAATAGAATAATTTATTTTTATCGTGAACGGGGATTCCCTCGCTTGTTTGTTCCCTCTCTGTGAAAACTTGCCTCCTGCTCAGGACGCTACAAGGCTGGGAGCGCGAGGTTAGTGGCGGTATAGTTTTGTTTGTGATTCTTGTCGTGTACAGCGATCAGATTTTATGCAAGGAAGTGCTGGACTAAAATGCAAGAACAATTGAGTTCTTAATTGAGTGAAGATGTAATCATAGGTAAGGTAGGACCCACTTTTGGTCTTTCATGTTTCCTTCTTATAAGAATAACTTCTAAATTGTTTTCAACTCTATTTTCCTTTGCAAGTAGCAGTGGCAAGTGACAGTAATTTTTTAAAAAAAATTAAAAGTTGTTGAAACGTTATTTAATGCGTTAACACTCTCGTCGAATAGATATTACAAACAGACATTTTTTATGCAGCCGATACAAGCGAAGAGGTAGGCAGTTTCGTTTACCCTGAAGGGATAACAAGAGAAGAGGGTGGTCAATGAGAGTACAATGCAAGGGAAGTCTTTTTTTGTGTTTAGGACAAGGAGTGTTGTGGGGTTATCGCGGGGTCTGTTTCAGGTCTGGCGGAACAGGCCAGTGTTGTCACTTTGGATTGGCAAAAAAGAGCTAAATTGCTCCTAAAAATTGGGATTCTATTCTCTCAAGCAACTACATTTATTATAACCTGTTCATATGTTACATAGTAACCTTTCGTGTAGCCATCATAGGAGGCTCCAAACAAGGATCCTATGTTCTTTTATCACGTAAAGGTGGATAGAACAAACTAGGATGCGAAGTATTCACACTGAATGAAATATGTCACCTTTACGTATGTTTTTTCTTGAAAGCCCCGTAGTGGTCATCCTAACACGTTACGAAGCCAGGTGACCTAATTGTGGCCATGTCAATGTTTCCTGAGCCTCTTGATTTTATTCTCCATATATTCTCATCGTCACGATTAACATAGATCAGAACAACTGAGACGAAAATATCCAAAATTTAAATTATGTTTACTTGCACATACAGGTGTCAGAAATACAAGTAGTGGGAAAGTATATAGGATAAACTCAAGAAAGTATGAACCCCCCTCAAGCAGATTTGTCTACACTTAAAACTAGCTCAACATGCCCATATGAGCTTTTTGCTCAAGTGTGGAACCCTGCCTAATCCAAGATTTTTGTAAAAATGCCCTCGGGAATTTCTCGGAAAGTATGAACCCCCTCAGATTGATTTGTCTATACTTACAAAAGGCACTTCTGTGAGATTGTTGTCCATAAACTTGTCAAAAATATGCCCCTCTTGATATTTTTTTAGCCATACTTAAAACTAGGCCAAGCTGCTTATAAGAGCCACCTACACACACACCCATACATATTTACTTCTGGTTTAAGTTCAATTGGATACCAGCTTCAATTTGTTTATTAAAAAAAATGCAATATGCAGAGACCCTCTAGAATTGCTCTGTGACCCTCTCATTTCTTACATCATAAACATATGATTTTTCACCTATGAGAATAACACTACATATGGTGTCATCAGGTAATGCCTCATGGAATTCACAGATAATTTTAATGTTTGTCCTGTCATTCACCACAACTTGTTTCCTTTTTGAGGTGTTGATGACAAACATGGGTCTCTGTGCCTTGAATTCATCTGGTGTGTAATACATGTCAGTATTGCCAGTAGTGACCCTTTTGAAGGATGTAAATGCCTCATATAATTTAAGGAAATCATTCTTGGACATGTCTAAATTATAATTTTCTCTAGGAAATACCTCATTTCTGCCATTTTTAAGATATATATGTTCTTGATGTTGCAGTTATCAAATCTACTTGAATTTTTTTCCTGATTATTGTGTCTTCCAGTCTGAAACAATACCACCACAAAATCCGGCATGTCATATTGTATACTGGAGAATGAATTTGTAGCATCAAACTCATAATATGTGCCAGATGCGGGCTTCTGTACGCATTGATATGTATAAAATTGTAGAAGAACCTGTGGATTTTTTACTATATCTGCTTTGTGTTTAAGAGCATAACTGGCCTCATATTCAACAACAGGGATTCTTAACTCCATAGTCTGAATAATGCATTTGCCTGCATCAGGTAGGGTATTAGGCAGAGCTTCCCCTGTAGGGTTTAATGTACTGTACCTCATCAAAGCATTATTATCATTGGCAGCTCTTCTAAATGTGATTCTTAAACCACCCTTCCACATAATATCTTTGTAATCTGAGAAGAATCCTGGCAACAGGCGCATGGGGAACAGCACTGTGTGGCTTTTGGATAATATTTTATCACCAGCCTCAAATCCACCTATTTTGTAGTAAGAAGCCTCGGTTTTGGATAATTTTAGTGTGGCCAAAGCTGTGGAGGTAATGCCGGGATAATCCACTCTGTTTATAACAACACCATGCTTTCTGATCTCAATTTCAGAGAACAGATGCGGCACAAAATTATCCACCAATCTTATATTTGAATTTGCCGGATAATCTGTTCCATCGAGCTTTACAACATCAAATTTGATATATAGATCTGCTCTGTGAGGGTGTATAAATCCATCCCCAACATCAAGATCAACCTCAATTTCTGTGTTGGGTTGATTTAAATTTGCAAATGTCCTCCTGTTTGGGGAGAATGATTGTAGCTCATAACTCTCAATATTTTCCATTGTATGTATTTTTATTTAAATGTTAATCTCTATGATTGCAGTTGTTGTGGCTCCAGCAAAATCAACTAATTCTTCTTTTTCATTAGTGACCATCAATTCAATATAATCTATTCTGTTATGGCACACAGGAAAATATAATGTTGGGGATGGATTGTAGATGATGGGCTCCATGAATTCGGAATTAGGTTTGAATGTTGCAATGATGCCGGTTTGTTTGTGAGTGCCTATGCCATTTGATTTGGTGATCATACCCTCAGCCACATTACAGTGAATATTCAGAGTCTCTATGGCTAAGAATTTAGGTATATTAATAGCAGTGTGTTTGATGGCCGCTTCAAGTTTTGTGTTGTTCTCAAAGCCTAGCAGCTCTCCTATAGTACCCAGATCCACTGTTTCTGTAGCAGATACAATCTCTACTCTGTGAGTGACAGAATTTTGACTTAACACTACACCACTGGGTAATTGAGCATTTAGAGTGGACAGATTATATTGCCCTGGAGTGATGACAATTTTTTGATCCCCTACTGCAATTTTGTTGTTGTGGTGTGTAATATTAGGGATCAAGTACATGCCATAAAATGCTCTGAGAGCTATTGTTTTGGGATACACTATGTCATCATGTAATCTGAGTTTCAATATTGAATTTTGGCTGGTGAGATGGGATACCCCCATGATGTTTCAGATACAACAGGGCTTTTTGAAAATCTTCAATTGATGGTTTATTTATTTGAGACATATATCTAAGAACAGATAAACACAAATGTCCACAATTAACATCTTTGAAATTTTGAACACGGGCATTATTGTAATAAAGATTAGCTGAATTTAGATATTTTATTAAATTTTCTGGTGGAACACCTCCAAATGAATCAAACACAAAAGCCTCATCTTTTAAATATTTAAGATAACAAATCCAGTGAGTGCCCTGATTTTTGTACTTATCCAAATTAACAATGCCACACTCTTTGTTGAGTGGTTGTTCTGGTAAAGAATCAGACATGTACACACCCCTAAAATGTTTGATGCCCAGTGGCTTGATTAAAGCTTCAATATCTTGGTTTGTAAGCGGCTCTTGTTTTTTTTAAACTTATTCATGGCTCTCTTAACACCTTTGCCTTTTTTCTCCATGGCCAGGTTATGGCGCCTCTGCTCATCTAATTCTGCCTTATTTTTCTTGGCATCTATTACTGTTTTTGCTATGGCAGCTGATCCCCCGGCCAAGCTCCCAACAGCCCCGAGAGCAGGTAAGATGGCCGGGATAGTAAATATGAAACCCCCCAAATGAGATTTTTTTCTTGATTGTTGTAATTTTTTTAATTGGGGGGTACTAAGCAACAATTTCATACCATGCCCCTTTGCAATACAAGATTTTTTTTTCTTGCGCTGCTTTTTGGTTAAAAGACTATCAATAGGCCCAAGAGATTTAAGACCTGCGTAAGGTATTTGATACATAACACCCTTGGCCTTCATCCTAGGTTTATTATATACATATTCACAACCCCCACCCCAGTTTTTGTTTGGTGCTCATAGCTATGGTGGTTCCCAATGCTGCTATTCTCTCACTCAAAGAAGCATCTTTGCTTACAAATCTACCAAATGCAGCCTCTTCTAATTTCTTGTCTGCAACATGTCTCTTGTCAAGATCAGAATGTGTGTTGTATGTTATGTCATGGTCTCTACAAGCAGCATCAAGGGGATTTACACCAGGATCACCTCTGTTTAATCTATGATCCAATTTTGTGCCTGGACCACAATACTGATAGCCTGGAATGTGTAGTTCAAATGGCAGCTTGTTTATAATGTCATTAACCAGGCCCCGACCCTCAGAAATATTCCAAAATTTAGGTGGTAGAGTATTAATAATTTTTATGAGATATCCAATCCCCTTAGTGTCATTCACTATAAAATTAGATAATTTGGTGCTTATCATGTCCATAATTCCAACCTTTTCATTGTAAAAATTGTGGTTGCCAGCATTTTCCTCCCCAGCTATCACCAATAACCTATCTACAAGTTTCCTGACATCATCAACCCACACAAATTCTTTAGGCAGGGTGTTGTATTGTTTGATTCCACTGCCAGTCTTGATCTGTGACCATATGGGCTTGATTAAATTGTTGTATTTTGCTCCACTGCTAGACTTGACTCTTTTTTGTGTGGGATCATTGTTCTGGTATAGAGCATCTGATTTTATTAATATTTCTTTGTAATAATCATAATCTTGATCTGTATAGCTGCCAGGCCTTTTCCTAGTCATCAGTTCCCACAACCCAGGTGTGCCGGGATATTTAACAAAAGCACCTTTTTCTCCGAGACGAGATTCTGAATAAACAATTATATCATCTCCCATAAATGTTACTCTGAAATTGCCAATTCTATGTATGATACTGCCATCAAGCTCTGTGTCAGCATATAAGCCAAACACCTCATCTTTGTTGTCTTTAGGTGTGGTTAAATATTTTTGTGCAAGAAGACCCAATTCAATAGGATCCTGAGTAGCTTCAATTCTTCTAGGAGCAATAGGACTAGGTGTATGAATACTGGAAAGTGGGGTGAATGGATAATCTAATATGTTCCTAGCAGCTACAGGTACAAGCTCTGTGATCAAATTTTGATTTTGCTCTGTAACAGTTTTGATATTCTTACCTAATTCACTAATAGCATCAATTACAGGCTGTTCTGCTTGTTTGTGTTTTTCATAAATTCCTCGGTTCTCTGATTTCCATCCCTTAAATCTTTTTACAAGATAATCTCTTAACTTAAGATCATCAATTATTGGCCTTTTCATGTTTATTTATTTATATTTCAATGTCTAGAAAATTGTTGATTTTATTTCTGTATTTGCCACTATTGGGTGTTCTTGTCATATCAATAGTGACAAACCCATAACTGTCCTGGTTCCAGCACCTACTGCAAAACTTGGAAAAATCATTGTAGCTCAAGTCCCCACCTACATATTCATCATGTATGTGTTTGAGGTTGGTATGATCTTGATGAAACACACATATAAAATTGCTGTTGTCTCGGATCAGTTGCTTCGGTATTTTAGAAAAAGTCTGTGCCAGGTAGAAGCAATCAATGTTTTTGTGTCGGCCCTGTGTAAAGAAATTTCTAACCTTGTTTTGATTATCCAGTATAATGTCATCAAACACAACAACAGAATTATCGAGACATT
Organism: Lepisma saccharinum; assembly: GCF_977018435.1. Lineage (NCBI taxonomy): Eukaryota > Metazoa > Arthropoda > Insecta > Zygentoma > Lepismatidae > Lepisma > Lepisma saccharinum. Next base: position 11,922,783 of record NC_139257.1, read on the forward strand.
CATGAAGTGGCTTAACATCTGGTTCAAAAGTGGCTATATCCAATCCATCATATAGCTTCATCAGCTGCTGATATTTTAATTGTTCCAAGCTCTTAGAGAAGACATACAAGTGCCTGTTTTTCCAGTCTAACCAGTTGGGTGCCAATAAAAAATTATCAACCATTAGTGTAGTTTTACCACAAGCCGATGGCCCAACAATAAGACACCTAATATTTTCAGGCAACAAGCTGCCATTTCTCTTATTTTGTTGTTCAGGTTCTGGCAGCCTTTTTATAACATCCCAGGTGTTCATATTATTATTTTGTTTGCATCGATCCAGCTGTGTTCTGGAAGTCCTAGCCATTTGACAAATAACTTGTTGCCTTTTCTGCGGATGATTTTTTCTATGAGATATGTGTCAGGCTGTTTAGTTTTGCTGAGTTCTTGTTCATAGAATCGGCCTTTGAGAATTTCTCCTCGATGATCTTTTATTATATATGTGTTAAGGGTCCCGGGTTTAACTTGAACCACTGTAAATAATTCAGTGCTCCAGTTTCTTGTAAAGCCTCTTTTGAATAAGTGCTTATATTTGCTGATTCTTACTTGATCACCCACCTTGTATTTGGCCTTTCTTGTTGTTGGCTGGTATCTAGGATAATAAACAGTGCTGATCAATTTTTGCTCATCAGATGAAGTTACTTCAGAGGGTTTCATGTTGATTGTGGAATGGACCGAGTTGTTATATTTATGTAGAAGTTCTGGAAGAATATTAATCCATTTATAATTACCTTGGAGGGTAAATTGTTTATACATATGATTTTTTAGGGTTCTGTTGAATCTCTCTACAATTGAGGCTTTGAGGTCACTGTAACTCGAGTAATGTTTTATTGCCTGGCTTTTAATAAATTGTTGAAACACTGAATTATAAAATTCTTTGCCATTATCTGTTTGCAAATAGCGCGGTGATCTTCAACTCTGATTGATGATTGTCCTGATGGCTTCTGTAACACATTTTCCAGTCTTGGATTTGAGTGGCACAGCCCAGGCAAATTTTGAAAATGTGTCTATTACAGTGAGCAGATACTTGTAGCCCTTGTTGATTTTGTCTAAGTTTTTCAACTGCCCACTTGCCATCTCAATCAAGTCGCTCTGCCATAAATCATCTATGCCCTTTGTGACTACTGGCAGTCTCTTATAATTATGTCTGGCTTGTCTGTAATTCATCAACAATAATTTGTCTAGACATAATATGTAAACAAGAATATTGCAACTATGGGGTGTTCAGCAGCTGATACTACAGGATTTTCTAAATATAATTTGTCCCCTATTTGTATTTTAAATTCCAGAGAGCCATCATCTTCAGCATAGGCTGTTTCTAATGTATTGGGATCTGTAAAATCCTCCAATTCTACACTGGTGATTTTTATTTTGTTATCAGCATTTGTTATTGATAAGGTGGAGTAGTGGTGTGCCTGTGGTTGAAGCCAATATTTGATCTTGATTGGTCTCAATGTGCCCCCAACAAAAAATTGGTAATAAAATTGTGCAGGGGACAGCATATATATTTTGCCACCTGGTGTAAATGGTGAATCATATTCTTTGTTGGGGATGCTGTACAATTCAAGAATTACTGTATGTTTTGGATTCTCGATTATGCCGGTTATTTCTTTTTCTGCTGTAAGCAATCTGCTTGTTACAGATTCAAGGTGCTCATTGATGGTCCTAACAACATCATCATGGTCTGGCTTGATTTTTATGTCCACAACAAGTTTCTTGTATTGTTGCACAATCTCTTGAAGCTGGGTGGCAAAAACAGACAGAGCATTTGCTTGATTGGATTCCATGGTTCCTAGCTGTTGCTTGATATTAGCTACAATTTGTTGCAAATTTTCAATAACTGCCAATTTTGAATTTTGAGCAGTAAGATCATGGACCTGTCTTCTGATATCCTCAAACAGGGCATGCAGTTCATTAATATGTTGATTGGTTGGTAGAGTGGCCACTGTCTGAGTAAGTTGTTTGATCTCTGCCTGGATATTCTTGATATCTTCTGATTTCAATATGCGATTCACTGCCCTCTTAATATTTTTAAGTTCCTGTGATGTGGGAAGATTTGATACTGTATTTTGCAAAAATTCAAGTGCCAATTTTACATTGTTTAATTCAGAAGCATCAGCCACATTTTGCATAGCATTTTGGAGCAGGGCTATATCTGCCTGAGAGGGTGTTGATTGTTGTAAAATTTCAAGTTTTGTTTGGATATCATCTATCAAGTGATGAAAATGAGATAGTTCAGATTCAGTGTTGAGGTTTTCAAGCTTTGTGATTTGTTGCTGGACACTGACAAGGGTATCTACAATTCCAGGCAATCGGGATTCTAGTACATTTGCCAAATCATTTTGCACTGCTGCTATTGTACCTTCAAGATGGGTTATGGAACTTTGAATTTTTCCAAAATCTTCATATGTTTCAAGTTGCAGCTTAATATTTGCTACACTCCGAGTTATTGCATTCAAAGCATCAGAAGATGGCAAGTTGTTCATAAAATTTTCAAGTGTCTCAATTTTTTCTTTAACCTCGGCTATGGCATTGTTCAGGGGGTCCAGATTAGGTATCTGGAGTGACTGAATCTGTTCTTTTAGAGTGGAAATCACTAGATCAAAATCTTCTTGTGATTTTATGCTTTTGACAATTGTTTGGAGCTGTGCCTGGACATTATTTATCTGCTCTTCCAATTGTTGTTTCAATTGCTCGTAGTTGGTAGCCTGGCTCTTAAATTTGGCTTGAAGAGCTGCTACAGCTTCTTCTAAACTTTGAAAATTATCTAATGTTGCCAGATCAGTATATTTCTGAAGCAGCACTTTGAGTTCAGAATCAATTTTAAGAAGAGGGTCCATGCATTGTGATTGTAAATTTGTAATTTCTAATTGAAGACTGGCATTGAGTGTGGTCTGTAAAGCTTGTAAATCACTTCTTAATTTCTTGACTCTGACATCAAGCATCAGAATCTCATCACTGTGATCTTCATGTCTTGTATGGCCAAATATATCATTAGGCATTTTTGTTTTAGTGGTTATTTATTATAGAGTATCTGATTCTTAATTCTATAAAAAAGGGTATAAGCTTGTCATATGACCCAGGGACCTCAATATATAAGCAGTCACCAGCAGAAACAGTATAAACAGTGCCAGAAATCATGTTTGAGTGCTTAATTCTATAAATATTTCTCCCTATTGAAATTTTAACATCACCCTCAGGGGTTGTAATAAATTGCAATTGCCCACCTACAGGTAATTGGTAATGATTTAAATTATTGTTAAATATGTATAATGTTTTGCCTGTTTTATCATCATTATCTGTAAATATGCTGTTCAGATGAATAATTAACAAGCCACTCAGTTTAGACAGCATATCAGAAGAGGGTTGTGGTGTTGGCAGCTCCATAATAGCCTGTTTTTTGAACCCAAATAAGTTCATAGGCATGTTTATTTATTTCAAATCATGCTCTGTAATTGGGCATTGATTTCCATTTTTCAAATCACAATGCCCCCAAGGTAAAGTATGTATGCCACATGATAAAATGCATCTCTTATCATCATGTGGGTCCAGGGCCACTTTTCTTACAATATTGCTAGTCAATAAGTGATCCACACTCTGAATTCTGGATTCTGATGTTTTGATTAAATTCTGGGATTTGAGGCAATTTTCATAATCTTCAAATACAAGCTCTTTTTCAACAGTTACTTTGCCAATACCCTTGGCCTTTTTGGCAACAGCGCCACTACATGTTTTAAAAGTATACATCTTAGCACTTAACCCAGCAAATTTCACAATAACATCACCAAGTGTCTCATCTTTTAACTTGCCAGGCACCTTTTTGTTGTGGGGTTGAATTATTGTATGTTCACTGGTATCAAAATATTTAAACAATTCAGGCTGTGACATATCTTGATAAACATCTTCTGTTTTAATATCAAGAATAAAACTATCCGTGTCCATGTACATCAATTTTATATTATCACCATAAAAAGGTTTCAACACATCATAATACAATGTTAACATATGTAATTTGGCCAATTCCAATATCGCAGCCCCTACATAAATAGGTTTATCAAACTTAATTTTTGTTTTCTTCATGTTGAAAAGTGCCATGTGCTCATCATAAATTCTTCTATAATTGAAATTAGGCTTTGCAACCAATTTTTTGCTCAGGCTGGGGTCAGTAATTATTTTAACATCGGTATGTTTTCTGACATTTTCAATAGTTTTGCCATACACAGAATTAACCATCAATTTAAACAAGGTCTTATCAAATTGGCTCTTTGCAGATGTTCGAAGCTCTGTGTTTGTATCAATATATGGTTTCAACCATTCTGAGTGCCTGAACCTCAAAACTTTGCCAACTTTGGTCACTTGAACACCATGTTTCATCAGGAACTGGAGGTTTTTGTAATATATGACATAGCCTTGTTTCGGCTCCAGAGTCATCATGAGCTTCTTCTGTTTAGAGCCAGGTGAGCACTGAACCTCGGGAATTGGGGGCAGATCAGAAAATTTATTGTGCAAATCATCAGGAATTGTCAGATCAGCCTCTAAGAAGAGGCCATAGTCACTGTCATCAAAGTCCTTAAGATCTTCAATATTGAAATCTTCAACCCATTCAAGCCCTGCATATGGCAGTTTTTGCATCATAGCATAACCATAGAGGCTGTTTGCATCTACATACGCTATATAATTTGATGGCCGTGCTGGATCATAATCAGGCATATATTTGTTATTTGCTCTGGCATATCTCTGGGAACATTGCACCATGCCTCCTCTTATACATTTCTCCATAAACAGATACTTATCTTGATCGTGGGTCAGATCCAAATGCATGTTAGTATTCAAAAACGTTGCAGACCATGCTAGGCTCGGGGCACTGAAAAAATATATTGGATCCAGTCTATAATTTTGCATGGAAGATTTTCTGAATGCCTGTATTATATCAGTAGTGCAAGTGCACGGGTACCACGCCCGAAAGTGAGGCTCGGTGAGGCTCGCCTTAATGGACTTGTCTCGTAAGGCAATGAGCCTCATTTTCTCGCAGTGTTGCCAGCTGCTTACTCGAAAAAATCACCAAGGTTTTTTTTGGGTCTAACGTAGCCTCAAGCAAGAAGCTGGCAATTTTGCTTGAGGCTCGCCTTAATAGATTTTTCTTGTAAGGCATAAGCCTTATTTTCTCGCAGTGTTGCTAATATTTTACTCGAAAAAAATCACCAAGGTTTTTTTTTGGGGGGGGTAAACCTAGCCTAAAGCAAGGACCTGGCAATCTTGCTTGAGGCTTGTTTTACAGTGCATAAAAGCAAGAAGCTGGCAACCTTGCTTGAGGCTTGGAGAGAGAGAGAGAGAGAAGAGTTAAACAACCAACAGCTGCCAACACCCACCCTAACCTACTCTAACCTAACCTAACCTAACCTAACCTAACCTAACCTAACCTACTCTAACCTACTCTAACCTAACCTAACCTAACCTAACCTAACCTAACCTAACCTACTCTAACCTAACCTACTCTAACCTAACCTAACCTAACCTAACCTACTCCAACCTACGTGCGTGTGTGCGTATAATATGTAGCATTATTAACTAGAGTGTGTTGGCAATTTACTTACAACTAAAAAAAATAGAGATGCCAATGTTGCTGTAAGATAAAGAGAGAGAGATTTATGGCTGGCAACAGTGGTGAGCGAATGCATCTTATCGTAATTTTCCAACTCTGTATATCGTGACTTTTGTAAACCTCTCTCGGGGGGAACGATGTGCCACACACACACACGCGTGCGCGTGTATTGTGACGCAAGCAAACAAACAAAATAATAATAATTGTTGTTTTTTTAGGATTCCTGGCCCCCATAACCCCGCCAGGAGTGCGTGGTGCCCAACCAAAAAAGTAAAGGTTTTCCCGTACGATCTTCGAACGTAAAATTGATTGACGTGGGGGACAAATCTCTTCGGGGGGGTGTTTTTCAATTTGTATATTTACCTGTGCATACTATTTATTATTAATTTAACTGTGTTCTGTTTGGCATCTATTTCGAGCAGTTTGCCCGGCGGTAAAGTTTTATTGTTTTTAAATTTTTTGATTTTTTTACGCAAGGCCATGATCTTGCGTATGCACGTGGCATTAAGCGTGTCTCGTGAAAAATACACGTGAAGATCAGCTTCCGTACAACCGGCTGGATTTGTAACGCCGCGATAAACATTAACTTCCGTACCGGGCAGAACGCCTGTTCCGGGCGGCGTGGAATTCGCGCCACTCCCCAAGTTCACGTTGAAAGGAGAGAGGCCGGCTGCGACCATGACGCTCGGGTAGAGTGACAGTAAGGCTAATCGAAACTAGACCTACAGTCACCAAAAAAATCGGCAAGGGGGGAGATTTTTCGATAACTCTTTTACTGTTTCCAACGTACTTAGGTTTTTTGATAGACGACAACAACGGAGTCATCAATGAGTAAACATCTGTGAACTCGGTGAACAAGTCAATTTTTCTCAATACGTCAATATTTTTTTTCTTATTTCTTAGTGAATAGGTTATGGATGACTTGCAACGACGAAGGCCTTCTAGCAACACGTACTTAGCTTATGCCTCTTCCACCGAATACTCAACACAAGAGGGCTGTGTTAAATATACAGAACAGCGATAACAAGTGTTTTTTTTTTAGTGTATATTGGCTGCACTGCATCCTGTTTATTGCAAAAATAATCCACAGTGGGTTGGATATTACAAACAATACGAGTCCGAGTTTTGAAAGTGTAATGTCTGGCATCGAATACCCGGTGACTATTTCTGATACAACAAAATTTGAAATATAAGCACGAGATGCAGAAGGAAAACGCTTAATCATCAACGTGTATTCCTATACGTTGGATAAACATGTCGTGCATCCCGTCAGGATAAGCGATGTCGACGATGATGATGCTCGTGTGATTAATCTTCTTCTAATTTCACTATTACTGTCTCAGGAATGTTATGCTTTTTTTTTCTCTATAAAAAAAAGAGATTTGTGTTGATTGTTTGGTTAAAAAGAATTTCCTAATTATTTGTTTTTTTTGTCACAAGAATTGTTTGAATTTCAAACATTCCTAAGTGTTTGCTTAAAGATTGATGCATTAACCTGTTAAGAATGTCATATTAATAATACCGGCTCGGAAATGTTATGTTCTCTTCTTCTATAGAAGGTCATATAAATGTGCCAATTGGTTGGTTAGGGGGGATTTTTTGATTAGTAAATTGAGGTTATAAATACGTACGTATAAAGGTTTTGCTAATATGGAATGCTAAAGCTTAGTATTTGTTTTTCTCAGAGATTCGAATTTTATTAGGTTAAACAGCATAGAAATTTCACAGCAAGAATTGGCGTATACAATGTATATATTTTGAGAGGGGAGTTATAGCTTTTTATGCTGTACGAATACTAAAAACTTGACAGTGACAACCAACAGAGTAGGTAAACCTACATCCAGGAACTGGCAACACTAGTTTCTGACAGTGAATTTGAAATAAAATATTAAACAAAATACATGAGTAAGCACTGTGATTACAAATAGTACCAGTGTTATGCCCCCCCAACTCCAACTGGACAACTGGGGAAAATAATTGTACAACAATTTGTACCTAATTGTACAACATATACACAGACATAAAAGAGAGAGCCTTCCCGTAACTTACTTCATGTACAATTTATATGATTTTACAACTGTGAAAAGAAAGCATATGTGTTCTGTATGCACACATTTATTCTTATTTTTCGAAGTTGAATGAAAGCACATGTTTTTACGCTCTCGTAATACTAACCTTGCTCCCACTGATTTTAAATTGCTTCCATCTGCTTTTTTTTTCTGTGTTATTTCCGCATGCACGCAACATTCGCTTTCAATAGACAGAAGGAGTGTTAGTATAGCAGGCTCCGAGTTTACAATTTATTAAATTAAACAATAATTTATGTAAGAATATACTTGTACTTACCGAACACAAAATAATAAAAGCACATGTGAATGTTTGCGTGTGTTCATGTTATATGACGACTGAGTAAAAAAATAATGTTGACTTCTCGAAAGATAAAGTACTCCACGTCACCAAAAAAAATATCTCCTCTTGTCGATAAGTTGTCACGTTGTAATCAAAGAGTCCCGGGTTCGATACCTACTGGATTCCGATTCTATTTTAAACTGTATGCCCAGTCCTCCGATTAATCTATCTGTGCATAGAGTAAACTTAAAAAGTCGGTTAATTATTGTTGCGATTAAGGATTAAAAAAAAAGAGTGGGTGAAGTCAGATTCAAAAAATGCCACGTGATTATTTTGATTCAATAGCTTCGTCTAGTTTGCTGCATTTTTTGACTGCACTCATGCGTCTAGTTGGTTACACGGTGCAACCTACCTTGTTGATTTTGGGTGTCATGTAGTGTATTTGGTGTCTGCACCACGTCTTAGAGAGGTGTAATATGTGGTGTGGTGTATGACCACATGGTGAGTGGTTAACTAATCAAATGAATGTTTAAAGCAGCAGACAGGCATTTGTTGAATCTTCTGAACTTGAACACTGCTATTTGTCTACTCGGTTGAATGTTATTTTTTTTTCACCAGCCTGACACCGGGATACACCTGCACTGCAAAGAAGTGCAGCGTACTAGACAAGAATATTAAATTGCATACTGATCTATTGCATGCTAACCAAACCTCTTGGGAGGTGGGCCACGGGTCCTATGTATGTATGTATGTATGTATGAAATGCGATTTGGGGGAGGCCAAATTTTAAATTTACAGCTTAATTAATCTGCATGCATGCTTAATGTTTGATTTTTTTGTTTCTAGTTCGACATGAGATACACACAATTTTATTTTTTGAAGTACCTAGGTTAATCTGTGACATACAACTAGCAATCGACACGACCACCTGACACACAGACACAGAGAGAGTGAGCAAATTTAAAATGTGATCTATCGTGAATTAAACTAAGCTCCCTCACCCACCCACATATAGCCTTACAGGTGACTCAAAAGCAGAAATTGGTCATAGCGTGACAGGTCGATCTATCGTGAACTAAACTAACCTCCCCCACTCATACATACACACTATGTCTTACAATAAGTAAGGCTGCTATATCACATGTAAGGGCTGACGGTTGCCAACACACAAAATCTATTGCAAATTTTATTAACCTACGACATAAGCCATGGACACACACACACCAAGCCTTCCAGATAGGCTATAAGCAACTCACCTCTTGCAATTGTATAACGGGGAAAATTAACCTACAGCTAGCAACACTGTTTGAGCTGCTTTCGACGAGTAGTGTTACCAAACTTACTTTTTGCAAATAGGCTCTACAGCTAGAGGCTTGAAACATATACCCTACCAGAGTATGCCAACTTACCTCATGTAAAAATATTACCTAGTACGGGTTAAGCTGTGACATACAACTAGCGAACGACACGACCACCTGACACACAGACAGAGAGAGTGTGATACAGCTTATACGCAGTTTTTCCTACACACGTACTGGGTTTAAAAGATAACTTGCAACAACCATTTCACTCACCTCCTATCATATAATAAAAAACCACACAGGTTTTTGATACTTTCTGCCAGAACATGGTGGTTTTAGACTGGAAATTCAGCCCGATTATTCTATTTGTGCAAGAGAAAAATGATGATGCCTGCATTTGGAATATATAATTCTTCTTACGGTATTTTGCGTGCCCCCAGTAACCTTGCTTTCGATTCACGGAAGCTATGACGTGTATTTCCTGTTTCGCGAACATACGAGAACCTTTCACAATGTCGCATCAGATAATATATTGCAAGAGCGAGTTGGTTGTGTATATAAATCTAGTCTTGGGGAATGGACATGAATATAATGTCAAAATTATTGCATAACTTAAAAGAACATTTATTGCACTGCGCTTTCTAGCAAAGGTAAATGTGGAATGCCCCGGCCCCTCAGAGATTCGAATACTGTTAGTTAAACAGCAAGCATTGTCATATGGACTGACGATTATTATTTTTTTAAAAAAACAGACCTCGTAGTAAGTTATAACCTGAGCTGTCTTGCAAGTCTCTCGAGTTTGATATCTGGTGAAGGAATATGATGCTACTATAAACTGTACACAAGATATACCCAGTCCCTGGCATGAGATGGACGAGGACCTATACAGTTGTACAATGGTTGTTTTTTTTATTAAAGCATAGCGCTTATTTACATGTCAGCGCAACATGCATGCAAAAAAGGGAGGGAGACCATAATGGATAATTCTTATTTTGATTTCAATATTTTTGCTAGTTACGCTATCTAGACGAACACTGGAAGATGGGCAAAAGCGAGGGAAAGAGAGAAATGTTATTTTTTGCCCCTCTGCCTGTGTGATATACTAGTTTTACATGCATACGGCTGTATCGTGAAGCGAGGCCGAAAATAATTTTTGAAAGCAGTCTCGAGCATCTTCGCGTTCAGCCAACAAGAGAAATAAAATATTACACATGGGTGTGGGGCGCAACAGCCACAGTACGGTAATGTGCATGGATGTTAAAATTTTTGGGTTTTTCTGAATAGACATACATATCAGTTTTGCAGTCTCCAGATGGGACCGGAGCTTATTTTTTATTTGGACAAGGGGGTTTAGATCAACTATAATTTTTGTTAATTTTTGTTAATCTACGAAAAGCCAAGGGGGGCGAACGGAGATCACTACGAAAATTGTAACGCGAGGCTATTTTGGCTAATGGCAACGATGAGGATGAATAATGGTTGTTTTGATGAAATTGAAAAAGTGGGGCACGTCTGCTTCGAAGTGCATTACACCAACAACTACAATTGTCCCTCTTCCCCACACGAGGCGATTAACAGAGGTGTATTTTTGCCGGTCTACGACTCTGAGGGCTCAAGTTACAATGTTTACCTATAGCTGTACATATTTAAAAATGACCTGAGCAATTAAATGTTACAATACCGATCCTGATTTTTGTCGGATGACGTAGGTTGCAATCCCACCCCCGATGGCGTATAGACTTAAATGTTTCCATAACATGAAATACTGTTAATGGAAATCTGTCGTTTCTAATGTAAAAATCATATAACAAGAAAAAGAAGAAAATAAATGTTGCGAGCAAATACGGAGCCTCAACCCAAACACATAAATAATCAGACAAGATGTCAACGGTGCGTTCATAACTAACAAGTGATTATTCAAAAATTGAAATGGTGCAGGGGGGGAAACAACCAACTAACTAACTAGGCTTCTTAAACCCGAGGACAGCAAATACAAGCCTATCCTGATCTGAGAAAGATCTCTATCCACTCTTTTTCCATCCCAACCGATTTTTTAGGTTTATTCAACCCCTCATGGTACACGAGCTCCCACTGCCCTGATGGTGTAGGAAGCGAATCTATTTGGACATGAAAGAGCATTATGTGTGGGAGACTATAATTTATACATGTGGTTGCTTGGATGCTTACAGAGGATGCCATAGCTCGTGCGATTGAGGTATTTTATTAAGCACATATTTTGATGAGTGTAAAGAATTAAATAAGTCACAAGGGGCTGAGGCATGGTTCGAATTTCTCGATCTAGGTATGGATGCAGACAGACACCAAGTTTTGTGTGTGGACACAAATGATAATGGAAAAATGCCGTTCACCCCGATAGCATAGTGGTAATGTTGTTCTTGCCTCGTTTCCATCGACAACATAGTGGTTACACTGTCCAATATTAAGAAGTTCTCAAAATTATTCAATCACTCTCTCTCTTTTTCTTCTATCATCTCGGTAACCAAAAAAAAGGTTTTCTCAAATGTTTAGACGACTACGAAAACGTTGAAATGTAAAATATTGTTGCATTGTAATCAAAAAAGAATTTGTTGAATATGCCTAACCTAAAATAAAATTCAAGAATTAATAGAGTTAAACATTTGCCACTCTGAAATGGCGACGGCTATCATAACATTATTTTTAGCAGGATAATAATGACAATATTATATATATTAAGGATTAGGCCTGAGGGATTCTTATTTACTATACTCGTTTCTAACCTGTCCATACTGGAAACTGAAAATACAAGTACGAGACACTAACTTGGGAGAGGACATGCAAAAACTCTGCGGGCTCATCTTAAAAACTTCAGTAGATGTTTGTCATGGAACTCCCTCCTTAAATTCGATTCGAAAAGCACAAATATTCCGGTTCTTGAATAAGAAGCGCGTATGCCTTCGGAAAGAGAGAAGAAGAAATAAATAAATCAACTCATGCATATTCTTCATGTACGTACGCTTGGTGACAAGAAACAGTATTTTTTTTTCTCTTCAAGAAATTGTTTTCAACTTTTTGCTAGGTGACCCAACAGGAGTGGACGAAATAGCTTATTTATTCAAACTGGAAGCTTGTTTTTTTTCAACAATGGAAAACACATTATTTCCAGTGAAATATCGACTCAACTACCTAGAATGGCTACCACGGGCTTGGTGACTGAATACTAAAAAACTATCGAACGACTTACTTCACAGCAGTGTCACTTAGTTTCAACAAGAACAGTTCAAGGCTTCCCGGGTGTCCTGCAAGGTTCGGCATTTATTTTTTTTAATAGCAAGCAGATGAACTGGCCTTACAATATGAAGACCCCTCTCACTGTGTCGGTTGCAGTTATTTTCTGGTAATTATGTCTTGCCGATGGCGTTGTCGCTTTGTAATCATACTTGGGAGTTATTTTTTTATTTTGCCTTTCGCGACATGTTCGACTAATCGTGACAATACGTTTCAATTTTTCTGCATAAATGTTGATCATCGTTTATCTTGTCCGCATCGATTAATTTTCTTATGTTTTTTTTTGTTTTTTCGTCGCGTCCATCTCTTCTGTTATCACAATCGAGACTTCTAGATTATTATTTTTTCTCCCTGCAATTTTAGAAATGTAATTTTTCATGATCATCCAGCGAACGCCTGAGACATTTCAGCAAAATGTCGATTATTCAATGGATGTTGTAAGGTTCCATGTTTTTTTTTTCACTATCTTTTGTTTGGTCGATTTTGAATTTGGGAGTTATTTTTTTTATTTTGCTTTTCGCGACATGTTCGACTAATCGTGACAATACGTTTCAACTTTTCTGCATAAACGTTGAAACGTTTCAACGAACAAACGTTGAAACGTTTCAACGTTTGTTCGTTGAAACGTTTCAACGTTTATGCAGAAAAGTTGAAACGTATTGTCACGATTAGTCGAACATGTCGCGAAAAGCAAAATAAAAAAAATAACTCCCAAATTCAAAATCGACCAAACAAAAGATAGTGAAAAAAAAAACATGGAACCTTACAACATCCATTGAATAATCGACATTTTGCTGAAATGTCTCAGGCGTTCGCTGGATGATCATGAAAAATTACATTTCTAAAATTGCAGGGAGAAAAAATAATAATCTAGAAGTCTCGATTGTGATAACAGAAGAGATGGACGCGACGAAAAAACAAAAAAAAACATAAGAAAATTAATCGATGCGGACAAGATAAACGATGATCAACATTTATGCAGAAAAATTGAAACGTATTGTCACGATTAGTCGAACATGTCGCGAAAGGCAAAATAAAAAAATAACTCCCAAGTATGATTACAAAGCGACAACGCCATCGGCAAGACATAATTACCAGAAAATAACTGCAACCGACACAGTGAGAGGGGTCTTCATATTGTAAGGCCAGTTCATCTGCTTGCTATTAAAAAAAATAAATGCCGAACCTTGCAGGACACCCGGGAAGCCTTGAACTGTTCTTGTTGAAACTAAGTGACACTGCTGTGAAGTAAGTCGTTCGATAGTTTTTTAGTATTCAGTCACCAAGCCCGTGGTAGCCATGCTAGGTAGTTGAGTCGATATTTCACTGGAAATAATGTGTTTTCCATTGTTGAAAAAAAACAAGCTTCCAGTTTGAATAAATAAGCTATTTCGTCCACTCCTGTTGGGTCACCTAGCAAAAAGTTGAAAACAATTTCTTGAAGAGAAAAAAAAATACTGTTTCTTGTCACCAAGCGTACGTACATGAAGAATATGCATGAGTTGATTTATTTATTTCTTCTTCTCTCTTTCCGAAGGCATACGCGCTTCTTATTCAAGAACCGGAATATTTGTGCTTTTCGAATCGAATTTAAGGAGGGAGTTCCATGACAAACATCTACTGAAGTTTTTAAGATGAGCCCGCAGAGTTTTTGCATGTCCTCTCCCAAGTTAGTGTCTCGTACTTGTATTTTCAGTTTCCAGTATGGACAGGTTAGAAACGAGTATAGTAAATAAGAATCCCTCAGGCCTAATCCTTAATATATATAATATTGTCATTATTATCCTGCTAAAAATAATGTTATGATAGCCGTCGCCATTTCAGAGTGGCAAATGTTTAACTCTATTAATTCTTGAATTTTATTTTAGGTTAGGCATATTCAACAAATTCTTTTTTGATTACAATGCAACAATATTTTACATTTCAACGTTTTCGTAGTCGTCTAAACATTTGAGAAAACCTTTTTTTTGGTTACCGAGATGATAGAAGAAAAAGAGAGAGAGTGATTGAATAATTTTGAGAACTTCTTAATATTGGACAGTGTAACCACTATGTTGTCGATGGAAACGAGGCAAGAACAACATTACCACTATGCTATCGGGGTGAACGGCATTTTTCCATTATCATTTGTGTCCACACACAAAACTTGGTGTCTGTCTGCATCCATACCTAGATCGAGAAATTCGAACCATGCCTCAGCCCCTTGTGACTTATTTAATTCTTTACACTCATCAAAATATGTGCTTAATAAAATACCTCAATCGCACGAGCTATGGCATCCTCTGTAAGCATCCAAGCAACCACATGTATAAATTATAGTCTCCCACACATAATGCTCTTTCATGTCCAAATAGATTCGCTTCCTACACCATCAGGGCAGTGGGAGCTCGTGTACCATGAGGGGTTGAATAAACCTAAAAAATCGGTTGGGATGGAAAAAGAGTGGATAGAGATCTTTCTCAGATCAGGATAGGCTTGTATTTGCTGTCCTCGGGTTTAAGAAGCCTAGTTAGTTAGTTGGTTGTTTCCCCCCCTGCACCATTTCAATTTTTGAATAATCACTTGTTAGTTATGAACGCACCGTTGACATCTTGTCTGATTATTTATGTGTTTGGGTTGAGGCTCCGTATTTGCTCGCAACATTTATTTTCTTCTTTTTCTTGTTATATGATTTTTACATTAGAAACGACAGATTTCCATTAACAGTATTTCATGTTATGGAAACATTTAAGTCTATACGCCATCGGGGGTGGGATTGCAACCTACGTCATCCGACAAAAATCAGGATCGGTATTGTAACATTTAATTGCTCAGGTCATTTTTAAATATGTACAGCTATAGGTAAACATTGTAACTTGAGCCCTCAGAGTCGTAGACCGGCAAAAATACACCTCTGTTAATCGCCTCGTGTGGGGAAGAGGGACAATTGTAGTTGTTGGTGTAATGCACTTCGAAGCAGACGTGCCCCACTTTTTCAATTTCATCAAAACAACCATTATTCATCCTCATCGTTGCCATTAGCCAAAATAGCCTCGCGTTACAATTTTCGTAGTGATCTCCGTTCGCCCCCCTTGGCTTTTCGTAGATTAACAAAAATTAACAAAAATTATAGTTGATCTAAACCCCCTTGTCCAAATAAAAAATAAGCTCCGGTCCCATCTGGAGACTGCAAAACTGATATGTATGTCTATTCAGAAAAACCCAAAAATTTTAACATCCATGCACATTACCGTACTGTGGCTGTTGCGCCCCACACCCATGTGTAATATTTTATTTCTCTTGTTGGCTGAACGCGAAGATGCTCGAGACTGCTTTCAAAAATTATTTTCGGCCTCGCTTCACGATACAGCCGTATGCATGTAAAACTAGTATATCACACACAGGCAGAGGGGCAAAAAATAACATTTCTCTCTTTCCCTCGCTTTTGCCCATCTTCCAGTGTTCGTCTAGATAGCGTAACTAGCAAAAATATTGAAATCAAAATAAGAATTATCCATTATGGTCTCCCTCCCTTTTTTGCATGCATGTTGCGCTGACATGTAAATAAGCGCTATGCTTTAATAAAAAAAACAACCATTGTACAACTGTATAGGTCCTCGTCCATCTCATGCCAGGGACTGGGTATATCTTGTGTACAGTTTATAGTAGCATCATATTCCTTCACCAGATATCAAACTCGAGAGACTTGCAAGACAGCTCAGGTTATAACTTACTACGAGGTCTGTTTTTTTTAAAAAAATAATAATCGTCAGTCCATATGACAATGCTTGCTGTTTAACTAACAGTATTCGAATCTCTGAGGGGCCGGGGCATTCCACATTTACCTTTGCTAGAAAGCGCAGTGCAATAAATGTTCTTTTAAGTTATGCAATAATTTTGACATTATATTCATGTCCATTCCCCAAGACTAGATTTATATACACAACCAACTCGCTCTTGCAATATATTATCTGATGCGACATTGTGAAAGGTTCTCGTATGTTCGCGAAACAGGAAATACACGTCATAGCTTCCGTGAATCGAAAGCAAGGTTACTGGGGGCACGCAAAATACCGTAAAAAGAATTATATATTCCAAATGCAGGCATCATCATTTTTCTCTTGCACAAATAGAATAATCGGGCTGAATTTCCAGTCTAAAACCACCATGTTCTGGCAGCAAGTATCAAAAACCTGTGTGGTTTTTTATTATATGATAGGAGGTGAGTGAAATGGTTGTTGCAAGTTATCTTTTAAACCCAGTACGTGTGTAGGAAAAACTGCGTATAAGCTGTATCACACTCTCTCTGTCTGTGTGTCAGGTGGTCGTGTCGTTCGCTAGTTGTATGTCACAGCTTAACCCGTACTAGGTAATATTTTTACATGAGGTAAGTTGGCATACTCTGGTAGGGTATATGTTTCAAGCCTCTAGCTGTAGAGCCTATTTGCAAAAAGTAAGTTTGGTAACACTACTCGTCGAAAGCAGCTCAAACAGTGTTGCTAGCTGTAGGTTAATTTTCCCCGTTATACAATTGCAAGAGGTGAGTTGCTTATAGCCTATCTGGAAGGCTTGGTGTGTGTGTGTCCATGGCTTATGTCGTAGGTTAATAAAATTTGCAATAGATTTTGTGTGTTGGCAACCGTCAGCCCTTACATGTGATATAGCAGCCTTACTTATTGTAAGACATAGTGTGTATGTATGAGTGGGGGAGGTTAGTTTAGTTCACGATAGATCGACCTGTCACGCTATGACCAATTTCTGCTTTTGAGTCACCTGTAAGGCTATATGTGGGTGGGTGAGGGAGCTTAGTTTAATTCACGATAGATCACATTTTAAATTTGCTCACTCTCTCTGTGTCTGTGTGTCAGGTGGTCGTGTCGATTGCTAGTTGTATGTCACAGATTAACCTAGGTACTTCAAAAAATAAAATTGTGTGTATCTCATGTCGAACTAGAAACAAAAAAATCAAACATTAAGCATGCATGCAGATTAATTAAGCTGTAAATTTAAAATTTGGCCTCCCCCAAATCGCATTTCATACATACATACATACATACATAGGACCCGTGGCCCACCTCCCAAGAGGTTTGGTTAGCATGCAATAGATCAGTATGCAATTTAATATTCTTGTCTAGTACGCTGCACTTCTTTGCAGTGCAGGTGTATCCCGGTGTCAGGCTGGTGAAAAAAAAATAACATTCAACCGAGTAGACAAATAGCAGTGTTCAAGTTCAGAAGATTCAACAAATGCCTGTCTGCTGCTTTAAACATTCATTTGATTAGTTAACCACTCACCACGTGGTCATACACCACACCACATATTACACCTCTCTAAGACGTGGTGCAGACACCAAATACACTACATGACACCCAAAATCAACAAGGTAGGTTGCACCGTGTAACCAACTAGACGCATGAGTGCAGTCAAAAAATGCAGCAAACTAGACGAAGCTATTGAATCAAAATAATCACGTGGCATTTTTGAATCTGACTTCACCCACTCTTTTTTTTTAATCCTTAATCGCAACAATAATTAACCGACTTTTTAAGTTTACTCTATGCACAGATAGATTAATCGGAGGACTGGGCATACAGTTTAAAATAGAATCGGAATCCAGTAGGTATCGAACCCGGGACTCTTTGATTACAACGTGACAACTTATCGACAAGAGGAGATATTTTTTTTGGTGACGTGGAGTACTTTATCTTTCGAGGAGTCAACATTATTTTTTTACTCAGTCGTCATATAACATGAACACACGCAAACATTCACATGTGCTTTTATTATTTTGTGTTCGGTAAGTACAAGTATATTCTTACATAAATTATTGTTTAATTTAATAAATTGTAAACTCGGAGCCTGCTATACTAACACTCCTTCTGTCTATTGAAAGCGAATGTTGCGTGCATGCGGAAATAACACAGAAAAAAAAAGCAGATGGAAGCAATTTAAAATCAGTGGGAGCAAGGTTAGTATTACGAGAGCGTAAAAACATGTGCTTTCATTCAACTTCGAAAAATAAGAATAAATGTGTGCATACAGAACACATATGCTTTCTTTTCACAGTTGTAAAATCATATAAATTGTACATGAAGTAAGTTACGGGAAGGCTCTCTCTTTTATGTCTGTGTATATGTTGTACAATTAGGTACAAATTGTTGTACAATTATTTTCCCCAGTTGTCCAGTTGGAGTTGGGGGGGCATAACACTGGTACTATTTGTAATCACAGTGCTTACTCATGTATTTTGTTTAATATTTTATTTCAAATTCACTGTCAGAAACTAGTGTTGCCAGTTCCTGGATGTAGGTTTACCTACTCTGTTGGTTGTCACTGTCAAGCTTCCAGTATTCGTACAGCATAAAAAGCTATAACCCCCCTCTCAAAATATATACATTGTATACGCCAATTCTTGCTGTGAAATTTCTATGCTGTTTAACCTAATAAAATTCGAATCTCTGAGAAAGACAAATACTAAGCTTTAGCATTCCATATTAGCAAAACCTTTATACGTACGTATTTATAACCTCAATTTACTAATCAAAAAATCCCCCCTAACCAACCAATTGGCACATTTATATGACCTTCTATAGAAGAAGAGAACATAACATTTCCGAGCCGGTATTATTAATATGACATTCTTAACAGGTTAATGCATCAATCTTTAAGCAAACACTTAGGAATGTTTGAAATTCAAACAATTCTTGTGACAAAAAAAACAAATAATTAGGAAATTCTTTTTAACCAAACAATCAACACAAATCTCTTTTTTTTATAGAGAAAAAAAAAGCATAACATTCCTGAGACAGTAATAGTGAAATTAGAAGAAGATTAATCACACGAGCATCATCATCGTCGACATCGCTTATCCTGACGGGATGCACGACATGTTTATCCAACGTATAGGAATACACGTTGATGATTAAGCGTTTTCCTTCTGCATCTCGTGCTTATATTTCAAATTTTGTTGTATCAGAAATAGTCACCGGGTATTCGATGCCAGACATTACACTTTCAAAACTCGGACTCGTATTGTTTGTAATATCCAACCCACTGTGGATTATTTTTGCAATAAACAGGATGCAGTGCAGCCAATATACACTAAAAAAAAAACACTTGTTATCGCTGTTCTGTATATTTAACACAGCCCTCTTGTGTTGAGTATTCGGTGGAAGAGGCATAAGCTAAGTACGTGTTGCTAGAAGGCCTTCGTCGTTGCAAGTCATCCATAACCTATTCACTAAGAAATAAGAAAAAAAATATTGACGTATTGAGAAAAATTGACTTGTTCACCGAGTTCACAGATGTTTACTCATTGATGACTCCGTTGTTGTCGTCTATCAAAAAACCTAAGTACGTTGGAAACAGTAAAAGAGTTATCGAAAATTCTCCCCCCTTGCCGATTTTTTTGGTGACTGTAGGTCTAGTTTCGATTAGCCTTACTGTCACTCTACCCGAGCGTCATGGTCGCAGCCGGCCTCTCTCCTTTCAACGTGAACTTGGGGAGTGGCGCGAATTCCACGCCGCCCGGAACAGGCGTTCTGCCCGGTACGGAAGTTAATGTTTATCGCGGCGTTACAAATCCAGCCGGTTGTACGGAAGCTGATCTTCACGTGTATTTTTCACGAGACACGCTTAATGCCACGTGCATACGCAAGATCATGGCCTTGCGTAAAAAAATCAAAAAATTTAAAAACAATAAAACTTTACCGCCGGGCAAACTGCTCGAAATAGATGCCAAACAGAACACAGTTAAATTAATAATAAATAGTATGCACAGGTAAATATACAAATTGAAAAACACCCCCCCGAAGAGATTTGTCCCCCACGTCAATCAATTTTACGTTCGAAGGTCGTACGGGAAAACCTTTACTTTTTTGGTTGGGCACCACGCACTCCTGGCGGGGTTATGGGGGCCAGGAATCCTAAAAAAACAACAATTATTATTATTTTGTTTGTTTGCTTGCGTCACAATACACGCGCACGCGTGTGTGTGTGTGGCACATCGTTCCCCCCGAGAGAGGTTTACAAAAGTCACGATATACAGAGTTGGAAAATTACGATAAGATGCATTCGCTCACCACTGTTGCCAGCCATAAATCTCTCTCTCTTTATCTTACAGCAACATTGGCATCTCTATTTTTTTTAGTTGTAAGTAAATTGCCAACACACTCTAGTTAATAATGCTACATATTATACGCACACACGCACGTAGGTTGGAGTAGGTTAGGTTAGGTTAGGTTAGGTTAGGTTAGGTTAGAGTAGGTTAGGTTAGGTTAGGTTAGGTTAGGTTAGAGTAGGTTAGGTTAGGTTAGGTTAGAGTAGGTTAGGTTAGGTTAGAGTAGGTTAGGGTGGGTGTTGGCAGCTGTTGGTTGTTTAACTCTTCTCTCTCTCTCTCTCTCCAAGCCTCAAGCAAGGTTGCCAGCTTCTTGCTTTTATGCACTGTAAAACAAGCCTCAAGCAAGATTGCCAGGTCCTTGCTTTAGGCTAGGTTTACCCCCCCCCAAAAAAAACCTTGGTGATTTTTTTCGAGTAAAATATTAGCAACACTGCGAGAAAATAAGGCTTATGCCTTACAAGAAAAATCTATTAAGGCGAGCCTCAAGCAAAATTGCCAGCTTCTTGCTTGAGGCTACGTTAGACCCAAAAAAAACCTTGGTGATTTTTTCGAGTAAGCAGCTGGCAACACTGCGAGAAAATGAGGCTCATTGCCTTACGAGACAAGTCCATTAAGGCGAGCCTCACCGAGCCTCACTTTCGGGCGTGGTACCCGTGCACTTGCACTACTTATATCAGCTAAGAGGGTCACATCAAGTTTCAAATAAGCCTTGTGATAATCACCAAATGTCTTGCATTTTAAATTGTTCCACATCAATTGGGCATGGTGATAATCTTCATCAGTGATTCCAGATCCTCTGATTTTGCTGTAAAACTCTTCTTGTGGTGGCAGAGAACACTCATCAAATTTAGAAAAATCTGTAACATAGTCATATGGATATACACCCTTCCGCCTAATTAATTTCAGGTCCTGATTTGGAAACAAGGCACTTGTGATTTTGAATTGATCATCAGATAATTGATTTGCCAGTGTAGCCAGGCTAGCAGATAAAATTCTGTAAGAATCAAGAAATCTTATGTGAATAGGAACACCATTAACTTTAATTATCTTGCTAATAGATATATATTTCTCATCATTTTCAGCTAAAATATTTAAATTCTGCTTGTCAAACCCCTCGTACCTGATCAGATGATGGAAATCATAATTGGATGCACCATGGCAAAATATGGGGACAAATTTTGGTCTCTTGATCTTAATATTACAGCTATTACACAGGGCCATTTTGAATTTACCATCTGTATGAGAATGGTGTTTCACCTTGATATTTGTATCTGAAAATTCAGAATCACATACCGGGCATTTTTCTGCATTGTTGAAATCTTCAATCTGTTTCTCTGTTAAAGGCAACATAGGTTTTGATTTTAATAAGATGTTAGATGCTATGTCATGGCACTCATTTTCTATTCTATGTGCAAATTCTTTGATGGCATTTGGTCCCATGTATAAGTGTGGCTCACTAGCTACACCATCCCGTATAACTATATAACAAAAACTGGAAGGTTCATGTAGCTGGTATGGTGTAATTGAAGATTCTTCAGGATCTGGATTGCAGAATGCAAGAGGTTTGAGATTTGATTCAAAATCACAGACAATATATGCTGGGTGTTCCGACAAGGCTTCAAACTTTTTGAATTTGCAATTTTCACTTGGATTGGGCATCACCATATGAACAGGTTTATGATTTTTACAGTATTTTAAATGCTCAATTAACTTGTTTTTGGCAATTTCTGCATTCACTTTACAAACCCCTTTTATTATTTTTTACCATCAAAAACAGTTAAACATCTTCTGCACAACTTGAATATTGTATTGGATTTGTCTAGTTGTGTTCTCACTAAAGCTTCAAGACTGTGTATCAGAGTGTAATGATATGTGCCATCCCCTTCAATTAAGAGCAAATCAATCGGAACAGCAGATTCATCATCAATTGTACTGATTCTGAGAGGTGCTATCAAGCAATTGCCAGTGGAACAAATAAATACATTAATAGATAATTGTTTGCCATTGATGTGCCGGGCCTTTTTTTCAAATTTATCAATATTCTGAACAGACATTGGATATTCTAAACCCTCCATTGCCTCATCAAAATCATTTTCATGTTGTTTGTAATAATTTATTCTCTGAGGATTTCTTGAAGCTGGAAACAAAGCAGCTAATATACACCACAAAAAGCATTTCTGGTCGGTATTTTCAATATTGACCACGGCTCTTTTGTTTTTGATATTAGCAGGTAATGGCACATAAGTGGAACCTTGTAATGAGCTGAATTCAGAAATATTAACATATAACTTATGTGATGAACCGCATAGGCTCCATCCTGATTCTTTTGCTGCAAATTCAGAGTGTTTAATGTTCAATTGATCCATCAACCTGCTTATTATTTTGTTTGAATTTGTATTTGAATATACCGGTACAGTTTCTGTTATGTGGGGCTGTGTAAATTTTGTGCCATTTGGCTTCTTATATTGTGCAAACAATTTGAGGGACAGCTTATAAGAGCCATTTTGTGCATTTAGAATTGCCTGCAGATCAGGATTTACACTGTTCAAAAAAGTCTTAATTCCACATCTTGGCTCTGATACAAACCGATAATCTCTTAATTGGGCATTAAAACTGCTATGGATGGGTGCATAGCGTGGCTGCTTTGCTGCTCTAGCATTAGCAGGTGCTTCATGCTTCCTTTTCAGACCAGAAGTAGATGGTTGTGAGGGCAATGTTGATAACTGTGCAGAGCAAGTATCTTTATGTTTATATGTGAAGTATTGCATGTTATATTTTCTATGGCATTTGGGGCATATTTTTGTGGGAGTTCTGCATTTGTCCGGGTTACAAATCTTTTGGTGCTTGGCCCAATTAGGGCTGGATATATTCTTATTGCATTGATTACAATATTTTTGACTTGGCATTTTTGTTGTTGTTTATTATATACAATTTCCTGGGTTTCAAATCAAAACTCTATGCTGGATAAAAAATATCAGTTGGGTTCAGCAGTGTGATTTGTGTGTGTGTGTGTGTATGTATGTGTGTATACACTTAATATTTTTGGCTTTGGTATTTATATACAATTTCTTGGGGTTCAAATCAAAATTCTATGCTTAATAAAAAATATCAGTTGGGTTCAGTACAGACAAAAAAAACTGCATAGCTCTATGTCAATTAGTTCTTGAGATTTTGTATTTAGGAACCACTTTGGCGGGAATAAAACTGCCCGGGCAGGGAATATTAATCCCACAGCTCCGCGGGGCGAGAATCTGAGAAACTGCCCCGAATATTGATCAAACAACTCCGCGGCACGGCCAGTTCCTCTGCCCGGGCGGGGAATATTGATCCCACAACTCCACGGCGCGGGAATCTGAAAAACTGCCCCGAGTATTGATCCGTGCAGAGGAACTGGCCGTGCCGCAGCTCCTCGGTGCGAGAATCTGAGAAACTGCCCGAGTATTGATCCGTGCAGAGGAACTGGCCGTGCTGCAGGCTTTTTTTCAGCGGCCTTCAGAGGCACTGACCTAGCACAAATACCTGCACAGACATGCATGTCCCAGAAGGCACTGACCTAATGCCATGTATATTGATTTTATATAACAACTTAGACAGATATAGGCCTGACTCTAAATATGAATAGATTACAACAAACAAGCTCGATGTAACAAATATCAGATTTTGTATAAAAAAATGCAAAATATCCCAGTTTCAATTCAATCCATTTATCTGAATCGAAGAAACCAACAATTCACATATCCCCATATCATTGTATGCTTGCCCTATTAGTACCTCTTTTGCTGTTGTGCTCAATTAATTTTCACTAATTGGCAATTTTCTTGAAGAGGACTAATAGAACAAGATACGGCGGTATGAGAAATATGTGAATTAAAGATATTTTAGCAATATACGACGTCTTAAGAAAGGCATATTCGGCTCCAAAGTACTTTGTCTAATGCTTACTACCATTCCCTATTACTGGCAAAAAAAGTTAAAAATATTGACATATTGAAAAAAATTGACTTGTTCCCAAGTGTTCACCGAGTTCAGACATTTGCACATAGATGGCCCTGTTGTTGTTGCTTATCAAATATATATATTTTTTTGGAATATCTCTAAAACAGGCAAATTTTGTTTACTGTTTTCTACAATTGGCAGTACTGACATGTATTACACACCAGATGAATTCAAAGCACAGAGACCCATGTTTGTCATCAACACCTCAAAAAGAAAACAGGTTGTGGTGAATGACAGGACAAACATTAAAATTATCTGTGAATTCCATGAGGCATTACCTGATGACACCATATGTAGTGTTATTCTCATAGGTGAAAAATCAAAAAATGTTTATGATGTAAGAAATGAGAGAGTCACGGAGCAATTCTAGAGGGTCTCTGCATATTGCATTTTTTTTTAATAAACAAATTGAAGCTGGTATCCAATTGAACTTAAACCAGAAGTAAATATGTATGGGTGTGTGTGTAGGTGGCTCTTATAAGCAGCTTGGCCTAGTTTTAAGTATGGCTAAAAAATATCAAGAGGGGCATATTTTTGACAAGTTTATGGACAACAATCTCACAGAAGTGCCTTTTGTAAGTATAGACAAATCAATCTGAGGAGGTTCATACTTTCCGAGAAATTCCCGAGGGCATTTTTACAATAATCTTGGATTAGGCATGGTTCCACACTTGAGCAAAAAGCTCATATGGGCATGTTGAGCTAGTTTTAAGTGTAGACAAATCTGCTTGAGGGGGGTTCATACTTTCTTGAGTTTATCCTATATACTTTCCCACTACTAATACATTTATCTAGAAAGCCAAGACTGGAATTAATTACAACCATTCCTTTAGTTAGACAACAGATAACAATGGTGTTTCCCTTGGTGCGAGGAAGTCTTGCTAAAAAAAAAACTAAGTTGGCAACAGTAGAACGTACCAAACTGACAGTCGCTGAAAGTGCGGAATTCTGTCGTCTGCTCAAGGCACAAACGTCATACTGACCCGAAAATTATGGGGTTCTTCTGGCCCTTTTCACCTCATTGCAAAATAAATAAATAGATTTAGAAAAAAGTGATGAAGAATTGACAACAGGGCTCGAGCACTATTCCTTGGATTTCTGCGATGTCTCATGATTGGTAGTTCTTTCTGGAGGTGCGTGCATAAATCAGGGGTTGAAAAAAAACAAAAAAAAAAAACAAAAAAAAACCGAAATTAACAAAAATCTAGATTGATGGCATCTGGTGGGCGGGAGGAGAACGCCCAAGACATAATTATCGTACTGATGGCCGGTAACTAAACTTTTGAAAAAGTCACACCACTGGCAAGTAAATAAGCGCTTGGAGAGACATTGAACCACTCTCCATGACATAGCCCCCCTCCCTTTCTTTTTACAGATTTAACCAAGTAATGGATATTATCGCACTTTTGTGCCTACCCTGCTAGCAAATCTACGCTTCGCCACTGCACGTGACCGGGGGGGGGGGGGTGAGGCTGAAGACCGTTCCGAAATCCTACAAATATGTAATTAAAATAGGGTATAGCGGTGATTAATTTTACTTACATTAAACATCTTGTACAATAACTTGTAATATACTGAGAAATTCATCTTCAGGGGTTCTATTCCCCACTTTTTCACCCTTAGATGGCAGCTGCTGATAAGAGATGAGCCTTCCG
This sequence comes from Lepisma saccharinum, assembly GCF_977018435.1. NCBI lineage: Eukaryota > Metazoa > Arthropoda > Insecta > Zygentoma > Lepismatidae > Lepisma > Lepisma saccharinum. Next base: position 11,949,088 of record NC_139257.1, read on the forward strand.
TCTGAAATAAAATTCTGGCTACGGGCCTGCTGTTCTGCATCGTGACTGTATGGTCCGATGCATCATGCTTTGAGCTCCGTCTACGGGACGCGCGCAGGTTCGAGTCTCTTAGGGGAAACGTATCAACGTTTCTCCTGAGATTTCGGCCTGTGTATAGGACCGGTTATTTGTATAGGACCGGTTGCCACCCACCATCGTGAGGAGATTGGGAAGCTATGAATGAGACACGGAAACCTACAACAAAGATTAGGGGTTCGTCGTGCTGACCGCACACAACTGGTTGGACTGGAAGTGAGGCCGGCAGTCGGTAGGTGGGCTCTGGCCCTCAGGGGCTGTAGCACTACGGGTTTACTTACGTATATTGGCGTAGCCATGTGTGGGTCCACAGAGGCTTGGCCTCTCCTCGAAATTCTGTCACTTTATTTTGACCAATTCACTGTGATTTTTTTAAGAGTACTTTGTAACACGTATAGTGCTGATCTTGAAGATCATACTATAATTAGTTGGAGTGAAATTTCACTTGGGAAGCAATCAATTAACATTGGGAAAAATCACAATAGGAGAGAGCAACTAATGTGATGCAGGAACTGGTCATATTTTTCCACAGGGGATTTCCATCACCACTGAGAGTTTGTCCCCACCCTTGGCCGATTAGCCGGCCCCGTGGCGGAGTATTTATCTCATTTCGCTACGACCCCAGTGGTCCCGGGTTCGAATCCGGTCTGGGCATACGTGTCCTTCGTGAGCGTCTCTCCATCGATTACATCATATCATCATTAGCCAAGAGTGGCAGAAAGGCGAAGTAAAATAAACAAAATCAATCGATCTTGGCCGATTAAAGCTGCTGTGAACTCCAACGATGAGAACTGTGCAAAGGGACTTAATTCAGATCATAATAAAGAAAACTACTTCATCAAAGTGTAAGTTCAATATTATACTATTGTTTCCTGACATCTTTGTTACTACTGTACATTTTGTTACATTGTTTTGTCCGTCTTTCTCCTTTTCAGTTTTTCCATATGTTATTACGCATATCCACGTTTCCTCTTTTTATATTCCAGGTAGTTTCGCTCCTGCCCATCTCTAATTATTATAGGGACTCTATTCGTTAATAGTTGAAATAATAATTGTTACTAATTTTTGCCTTATTATTATCATTATTATTATATATCGATTTTGTATAAAAAAACACCCCCTTCAAAAAAATACTTTCTTTCAACTGATATTCTCTACCTCCTTCTTTACTCTCAATTGATAATTCTAACCTCAACAAGAAAATTCAACATAATTATAGTAGCCACTGTAATCAACCAAATTTATTCAATCAAAACTTCAGTGACGAAGATTCTTTCTCTGGAGTCTGCCACTCGTCTCGCTCCATGCAAGAGTCAGCCAGCAAGCAGTGAAATACGAATTGCTTTGCCAGTGGAGAAATTTAGCCTCCGAAACCAAAATGAAAAGAAACAGGTGGGTGTCCTTTTCCTGGAAACCTCACTGCGGGAGTCCCGCGGGCGTATTTACAAACCCTATAGTGCTGCAGAACCAGCGGAATATAGAGCTTCCTTATTGGCTGTTCGCACCGGAAGTGCTCATGTTTTGTGTCCATCGTTCCTTGCTTGTTTGTTTACAGGAAATAGATTGTGCTGGAAAGGGAAAAGCATACTCGTAACGTAAGCTCTATGCTCGTAATAATTTTATTAAAAAAAAGTTTGAAATCAAATATTCTAAATCAAGAAGTATATTATATAATGGGAAATCTATTATATTTTGCTATTCGACGGCTTTCTGGTGATAAAAAAACTATGTGAAAAATAAAAAAAATTAGAGTAAAAATGCGTTACAGGAATAATTCCATAATAAAGCCAAGAAATAACAACTTAAGGAATAATAAAAATGTCTGTATAACCAACCATAGATGAGTCCTAGTAAATACACAATAGGAGTGGAGTGCAATTACGACGGCTAGTTCGAAAGGGTTTAATGTTTACATTTTTTCTACGTGAATCTTTTTGGGGATTTTTTTATATTCTGATCTCTTAAATGGATTGTGGGATTTTGCAGTGCAGGAAATATAAAAGAAATAATATTGAACGAACACAAACGTATGACAAATTGTGAAAATTAAAGAAATGCGTATATCAAATAAAATTTATCAATATCACAGAAATGCTAATGTTCAAAAAGGTTTGAATTTTTCATGTGCTGTAAATACGAGTTTTCAAATTACATTAAAGTTTTGTATGTGAAATTATGAAAAGATTGAAATATGAATGTCTACTGGTGCCGTCAGTGGAGAGGGAAGAGTGAGCATCTCCATTAACTCGGAAAATAATTTATATAAGATATTGATGCATTAAAGGCTACAGCATTTACTCTCCCAATAATTCCAAGGTAAAGTTGCTTATGCGTATATATTACAACTGTTGTTTATATTGATATCACTCTGATACACGAAGATTCAATAGAAGTAGGAGTACAATAAAATTATTGCATACAATTTGTACAAAAAAAAACAATCATTTCAAACTCCAAGTATTCTAGCTGGATTTAACATTCACACACACATTGACATATATCATGACTGACTGCTGTCAAGTGGTATTGACACTGTCAGTTGGCAGCAAGAAACTAAACAGAAGGAGATACTGCTGGTAATTCATAACACAATGAGATATTTGCAAAAAAATAAATAAATAAATTCAGAGGCACTGCAATATGTTGTTTTGTCAATGTGTTCAACATGGTACATAATCGATGTAAACCTTCGATGTGAATTATAATTTTTTCTGCGACAACCTTCTTTTAAAACAAAAATATAAACAGCAACACATGTTGAAAATTTTCATCCTCAAGTTATAGAAAAAAAACACATTGCAGATCCTCTGAATTTTGTCTTACAAATATCTCATTGTATTATGTATTATCAGCATCTCCTTCTGTTTAGTTTCTTGCTGCCAACTGACAGTATGAAAACATCTTAAAAACACATTCAGTCATGATATACGTCTATGTGTGTGTGAACAAAACATACAAGAAATGAAAAGGTTTCAAATCTTAACAAATCTAATCTGGGTCATGGATGGCCTATTAATGAGACTTCTTTCCAAAATTCAGAAAATTATCTTGAGAGATGAAGTAAATTGAAGAAAATCTATATAAGCACGAAACATTGTACACCCAACGGCGATAGAAACAGTAGGCGAATTGTCCACCACAATTTTCATTCAGTCTGATTACAATTAATTGAAATAATGACGCCAATAAGCAGAGGAGAATGCCTGCTTCGAACCAACATAGTTTCATTCCTTAAAACAACCCAGGATGTAGAATTGAAAAGTAATGAAAATAGTGGTGGACAATTTGCCTACCATTATCTTTGCCATTGACTATACAGTCTTATTTGAAATACATGCCAAATAAAAGTAGCACAGACCTTGATACCATACCTACAACCTCTAGATTATTCACAGGGTTTTAAGTAGATATATTACAAATCCTGAAAAAGTCACGAATAATTTAATATTGTGTTTGGTGTAAAAGTAGATTTTTCACACTGTTTGTAACCACTATTTTGAACCAGTGAGCATTTCTTATAAGGAGACAGTGGTTTCATATTTTCACTAATAATATACCTACAATCAGACTGGGCTACAATAATCTTTTTTCAATTGCATATTAGAACCTGCAAACTATGAAACAATTGTGATGATGAGAAAAAATCAGGCAGATTAGTTGTGATCGTCATCTGAAGGACAGAAACATAGTATACCTCTATTGGCCACATATTTATTATGTAACTTCCATGGAGCATGGAAAATACAATGAGGTTCTTCCTTAAGAGGGTTTTGTGTGGGAAAATTTGTTGTCTATATATTTTAATTAATTGATTGATTCATTTGCTTTATTTTACTTCGTCTTTTGTGCCAATTTCGGCTAATTTGCGAAGATGGGGATGAGTTATGATGAAATTGATGAATGAACACTCACAAATACCCATGCCCAGGCGAGGATTCGAACCCGGGACCCTTGGCATCGCAGCACGATGTGCTGACCACTTCGCCACGGGTGCCAGCCCATATATTTTAAGTAAAGCAAGGTTTCAGTGAGTACCCTAATTTATGCATTACATTTTCATATAAAATGACTAAATACTATCAATTTTATAATTACACAAGAAAGTTTCTTTAGTTGTCCAACACAGACTAAAAATAGCAATCCATGATACTGACATACCAACCTTCTGTAATACAGCAGTGAAACATAAAACAAGTACATAAACATCAATTCCACAAGGTGGTAGAGTAATCACTTGTCAAAATGTAGTCTGAATATGATCGCATCCATGTATTTTTTTTTCATTGTTTGATCCAAGGAGGAAGATGGAAGCTTGTACTAAGCAGCTGTTATAACTGCTATTCAAAAAAATGTTACAAGTGAAGTATATTATTAGGTATATACATATGTGCTGCATCACACCACATTACATATCCTTTTGATATCAAGTGTATAATGAATAGGCTTCAGATAGTTATGCATTTTACATATAGCATATGAAAATGCATATTTTCAGGGTCTTCAGGATATATTGCATATTTTACCGATTTTTTCTTACAAATGTATATTCTTCTGTTTCTGTCTGAAAATTTGCAGTTTCCTTTCCTTTGGAGCAATTCAGAAACATGATTCAGTATGTATTCGTGAAGAATTCTGGCTACAGGCTCCTAAAGGACAATTGCTCTATTCATGAAGGAAAACAAAATGTGGACGGTATTCCAAGTGAACTGCTCGTTTCCAATTTGTTGAAATTACAACATGCACCTGTTGTTTCTTGTGATGTGGAGAGAGTGTTTTCATAGTATAAAAGTATTCTCGTGGATAACAGGCATAGGTTTACTTTTGAGCATCTGAAACAATATGTAGTTATTAAGTGCAATAGTAACCTTCCATGCTGAGTAGAATGGCATACAGCTGATGAAATTCCACCTTCTGCTAATCGTGACGTTCAGTGAAGGCAGAAACGGTTAGTGGACTTATGATAAAGATACATATGCAAAATATGGTCAATTGTCAATAAGGTAAGCCAAACCATACTTTTTTTTTACTTATGTAAACAGTGGAATTAGTAAATAGTTACAATCTACGGCTACATTTCCAGCATTTTTCCATGCATATTTAAAGTTTTTTTAGTGCATAACTATCCGAAGACTAACAATGAATCACACATCCAAAAAAACAGACATCTTTACCCCAATGATTATCAATGCATATGTTACATGGATTACATAGGTATGAAAGTTAAAATGTTTTGGAAAGTAATAACCTCTTCTGACATTTTGTTAATTTCTGTAGCTGTTGTCAGTAAGCAGGCACGGCACCAGGGTGCAGAATGAAATGTAGGGGGTGCGATATTGAAAATAAAGAAAAATGAAACATGCATGCAGAGCATTCCACGAAAAGTGGTCCTACTTCATGTTAAAAAAAATGGAAATAATTATTGTTTTTAATTTCCATAACGTTTAGATGTTTGTGAATGCATATGAATTGCACATTTCACCAATAAAAGTTATTAGCACCTGTAGCCTATATGCTTCACAGACAAATGAAGTCAAAATTTGGTACATTTTTAAATCGTCACACACTTTTGTTAATGCTTTTCATGCATTCAGCCTATGCCATCATACTCGTTTTTTTCATTTCTTAGCAGACACCATCAAGTACCTCATAATTCCATTAAATCAGCTCATTGTGACTATTTTAATCCAATCTCATGTCTAGTATGTTAAATTTTGCGTCTAAAATGTCACACATGTAATGCTGGAATTCCCCATGCATGTTTTAGCTGCTAAATGAAGTACTAATCAACTTTTAGTAGGCATCTACGATACTGAGGAATACTAACAACTTGTTTCCAATTTGCTTCATTGTAGCACAAGGACATTATTTGGAAATTTGAAAGGAACAACTTGTTCAAGGGAGGCTAATGACATGCATGGACAACCGGAGGATTTTTCCAAGGTGGACTCATTTCTGTACCTAATATTCGGTGCACAATGTGATAGCATGACATTATATGACACTGCAATTGTTAGTGATTTCAGTTGAACATAGATATTGCAAAGGGGGTGCGGAAGAAAATTAAGGGATTCACAAACACTCATTTGCACTCCCCTGGCACTGCCGCTGTCAGTAAGAAGGAAGTAGGCAGGCAGAGGTTACAAAATTTTCCCAAAGCATTATTTAAGCTCGTTTCCATTGTACAGAACCAATGTAATTTATCAAAGACATGTACTGATTTCTTGGCGAGGATACATAGTGATGTAGAAGGAGTATTTGAAAAAGTCAGCATGGCAGCTAGAACATGAGGGGCTAATATTGGATGTTACCATTAAAGTTTATGGATTACAGTCCCAGCCTATAATTGAGTGTTGTTCAAGTTCACCTAATCAACACTCATCCTCATTGTGAAGGTTAGCTCAAAGTGGCAGAAAAGTGACACTAACTAAAAAAAAATACACACACACATCAAATTAGAGAAGCATTGAGAGAAAGATTGATATACATATTTATATATATATATATATATATATATATATATATATATATATATATCGTATTGACTTATTAAAAAATAAAATACTTTGAACGATAAAGCTTAACAAATCATTTTTCAGTGACAGCAATATAACTACTGATGGAAAAACAAGTGCAAAATTAAAACTCAACCATAAGCTAATAATATAAATAATGCATAGGTGAAGGAAAAGTTACATGTATACCCACTAGCTGAGCTTACAATAATTGTAAAGGGAATTACAGTGATTCAGATACCCTCACAAATGTCATCATTGGAGATTTCTGGATTCATTGTTAAAATTGCACAAAGAAGTTTTAATATTAACATAAGTCATCTGGAAAGATATTTATTGAAAGTTAGAAATCACAGTAAAATTACACATTTTTTTATTCAATCACAGTAATTTTTAATATATACACTCGAACAAAATTGTTGGATCCATACCACACTTACACTGGCTACAAATACATTTTGTTTAACATTAATTGTGAGTACATTAAGTTAGAAGTTTTCATTTTGTGAAAGAATAGTATTTTTGGAGAGAAATAAAAATTTAAATTGATTGCTTCATGAACACAAAAACATAACTCTCGTGTTATAAACTGTTATACTTTTGCAAAAGAAATTGAAAGAAAAATCATTTCTAAGGAGCTACAAACAAATATTTACCATATTCACAGAGTTAGAAATTATTATCTACATTTAAAAACATAAAAAAATATATTCAAAAACGGGCATATCAGATTTTACCACTTGGCTGGTATTACATTATGTATGCTTTGAGATAATCTTTCTTATCCAATTCAATGCATAACCATGGGATGTCTGATTATACTATAATAAGAGATAATTACATAGTTAGGATATAATAATATTAAAAGATATCTTAAAAATCACCACAATAATTAAAACTAGCTCAAAAGTTAAAGCATAGCACACTCTATGGATTGTAACCTATTGTTAGTGCCCAGTGCCATGTGAGATTGCATTGCGACGATTGCTTTCCACATTTACTTTAAGATTTCTGGGCCTTTTCTTTTTCCTCATAGATCCAGATCCACACGGGCGACCACAGGGCACTCTCCTGCATCCCTTTGTAATGCCAGATCTTCTCCTTCCTATGGATGTTGGCTGAACTTTGATTTTTCCCCCTTTCCTGAAGTTGGTGGATAAGCATTTGTTGATGTTTATTATTGCTGTTTCCAGCTGACTAGCAGATTTTATTTTCTCCAGGTGTCTTGACAGTTTTTCAACAGAAGTTGATGAAACACCAGTTATCAGTTGTCCCAGGCGATTCATTTCATACTTCAGCTTTTCCTGCTCTTCACTACATAATGAATGCTCTAAGTTGGTAGTGCATTTAGATGTAGGTGCAGCAACGCAAGCAATTTGCATTTCATTCATTGCTATAGAGCTACAAGAAGGCATATGTGTGTCTGTAGAGCTACAAGAAGGTACATGTGTGTCAGCACACTCTTGTAAACCCAGAAAAAACTCTTCAGTCGGACAATCCTCACCTAAAGCAAGCAAGTCCAGTTTGTGTCTCTCGGAACACGTAATTGGTGGAGCATTGGGAAAGGGTACATTGAAACATTTGTAGACAGCTGCTTGATGCTTGCAGAATGCACCTGTCTTCCCACTAGGACAAGTACACATCCCAACAAGTGTGTTTTCAATGTACTTTTAAGAATCATTTTTCTGACTAGGAACTGAATATTCAAATTCCTCTATCCCTTCAATATCTTCTTTCTTGTAATTCAGCATTCTAGAACACAGCCTCTCATATTTATGATATGCAGCTTGTCTTCTGTTGTATGCGTGATCCAAAATTCGTAGAACAAAGTATTCTTCCCAGACGGAAATACAAAATTCCAATAGAGCAACAGCATTGAATGCCTTTGTTCTACAAAGAATAACGTCCTTTAGAATTCTTATGCTGGCCTCAGAAAAATTGTTGGTATTGTGGTTTCTTGTTATCAGACCCAGTCTGCAGAAAAGAACCCATTCTTCTCTCCGTTCATAAAAAGTTTCGAACCTGCTGATGAAGTTGGGATACTTTTGTAAATTCCTAATTTCAGATACAGCTTCTTCCAGTTGGGAAAGTGTTTCAGAGTACATGACCTGTTGGGGAAAAAATATTTTTTAGCATATTTTGTACATGCATGTCAGTACATAAACCACTAATACACTAGAGTGAATATTTATAACAATATAAAGTTTCATTAAAAAGTAGACCAAAAATTAACATCTCCTCTACAGTTACATGCAGGTTTCTTCAAAATGTATGGGGCAAATATGACAACTTGGAGGCATTGAGAAAGTTTAACTGTTCACAACAGAAAATGGTTACCCACATTACTTTCATTTTAGTTTTGCTGTGTAAGATACTACATTTTTATATAGTACATAATCCTCTATATTTGAATTACATTTTTATATAAGGGGTCCTGTTCACTTCTGGTTAATTGCCAATATTTTTACACCACCTGTATACTATTGTATATTACGTCAAGTTCTTGACTTAGAACTGATTTTCAATTAAAGAAAAATTTACAGCCAAAGCTATTCTACTAAAATCTCAAATCCGAATGGAATAAATCTTACCACCCTCCTCTTTTAAGATTTTTTTAAACTTTTAAACATTTTGTTTTCTTATGAGGGAGGGACAACAACCACTCATCACTGTTAAATGATGTATATGATGAGACAATGCTGGGCACATTGAGTACTGAACTGAGTCTTTCTATGCTTTTGGTTTGAGTATCAACCAGGTCATATCTGTTACACTGTGTTTTCTTTCATCTAATCATAATTCACCATAATCATAATAATTAATTTAAACAGTTAGCAAAGCCACATTACACAACTAATAACACATGAAACAAGGTGTTGGGATGACACGTGAAACAATGAGCAAATCTCAGGATCGATGCCCTGTGAAGACACATGTATGATAATCCCACTTTAAACAGTAGGTTCATTCCCAATTAGTCTATCTTGCATGAAGTGGACTTAACATATTGTCATGCATTCTTTGGTACACTACTGCCTTATGATACAGTTTGCTCAAAGAAGAATGGGGGATGAAAATCTACCTGGTTTCAAGGATTTTTTTATCTTCTTGGGGTGGATCTCTGAAATCCACACAGATAATTGGAACCCTGCATATAAGTGTTTTATCTAACACAATTATAACAAGAATATCAACACAGCATACTTTTTGAAACATATGCATTAACTCCTGCCGGTCTTCAGAGAGAATTGCACTTTGTTTTGAAGTCATCCACCTCCATTCAGCCTGGGCTACGTGGAAATGGCACAAGAACTGTCTGCTTTCAGGCCAGGTTATCCTAAGTGCTTTTTTTTCTGCATGCGAATCATCTGTCATGAATGCATCTGGAGCCTGTAATTCAAGAAAATATACTTTAAAAACATGTACATTCTGAATTCATGTGGGAAAAAGAATTACTTGATGTATTAATTCTGTCAATTTTGTGAAGTCTCTAACATGTTACTCCCTATTTTACTTGAAAATGTTACTTTCTTTTTCAGGTTATCTGTGGCTAAAGTAAATGATAATTAATCTACCAGTTTGCATGTCATATGAAACACTTGGTATTTTCCTTACTTGCCTAATATAACTACAGAAAAACGTACACATACATAAAAAAAAAGTTCATTTACACTTACATCTTTCCCACAAAAGCACAATGGGAAGTGCTTCTTAAGAAGACCAAATGCTGTCTCGTAACTTGTTCCACTTTGGCCATTGTGAATAAAAACTGCAATAGGAACTGCACCAGCCTTTGTTGCAGTTAGCATCACAGTCACTGTTGACTGGGCTGTATCACAGCTGGAACTTGAGTCCAAAAATATCAGTTCCCTTGCTGCTTGCAGAGACTGAGCCCTTTTCATTATAGGTGATATGAGAAGGATTGCCCATGGTTCTTTTTCTTCAATGGCAACAAAGTTACCTAAATGACAGGAATTGTACATTTTCTGTTAAAAAAATATCCTAAATAGATGGAAGAACTACTTTAATGACCTTTTAAATGTCCATGTAGGAGATAAATCAGAAGTAAATGAAGTACACACAGCAGAACCTTTAGTTCCAGAACCTAACTTGACTGAAGTTAAAGATGCTATTAAAAGGCTAAAGAATAACAAAGCACCTGGCATTGATTTAATACCAGCTGAGTTAAATAAATATGGTGGAAATTCATTAATATGTCAAATTCATAAATTAATTTGTTTAATATGGAATAAAGAAGAAATCCCTTAACAGTGGAAAGAATCCATAATTGTTCCTGTGTTTAAAAAAGGTGATAAAATGAACTGCAATAATTACCGTGGAATTTCTCTACTCTCAACAACATACAAAATATTGTCTAACATTCTTTTAACAAGACTAACACCATATGCTAATGAAATTATAGGTGATTATCAATGTGGATTTAAACGTAACAGATCAACTACAGATCAAATTTTTCACATCAGACAGACACTTGAAAAAAAAGTGGGAATATAATCAAAATGTCCATCAGATATTCACTGATTTAAAAAAAGCATATGATTCGGTCAAAAGAGATAAACTATATAATATATTAGTCGAGTTTGGAATACCTAAGAAGCTTGTTAGTATGATAAAAGTATGCACCAGTGAAACAGAAAGTAAAATTCGTGTGGGTATTAATATGTCTGACAAATTTACAATTCATGATGGGTTAAAACAAGGAGATGCATTATCTCCATTGCTCTTTAATTTTGCCTTAGAATATGCTGTTAGGAAGGTAAAAGAAACTAAAGAAGGACTAAAATTAAATGGTGTGACTCAGTTGTTAGCATATGCAGATGATGTAGACTTACTGGGGGATGATGTGAATACAATTAAGAATAATGCTAAAATATTTTTCAAAACTGCTAAAGAGATAGGTTTGGAAGTTAACAAAGAGAAAACTAAATATATGCTTACAGGCCGAAACCAAGTGTTAGGTAATAATCAAAATCTAATTATTGATAACAACTCGTTTGAACCAGTTTCCAAATTCAAATACTTAGGAGTAATATTAACAAATGAAAATTATATTAAAGAGGAAATAAAAAGTAGGCTTAATTCAGGAAATGCATGTTACTTCTCTCTTCATAAACTTTTGTCTTCTCGTTTAATATCTAAGAAACTAAAAGTTAAAATATACAAAACAGTAATTCTGCCTGTAGTATTATATGGATGTGAAACTTGGTCCCTTACATTGAAAGAGGAACATAAATTGAGAGTATTTGAAAATAAGATCCTTAGGAAAATATTTGGACCTAAAAGGGATGAGGAGACAGGTGAATGGAGAAGGTTACATAATTTAGAACTACATAATTTGTATTCATGTCCAGATATTATTAGAATAATTAAATCAAGAAGACTTAGGTGGGCAGGCCATGTGGCACGAATGGGAGAGGAAAGAGGAGTTTACAGAATTCTTGTTGGGAAACCTGATGGTAAGAGACCTGTAGGAAGGCCAAGACGAAGATGGAGGGACAACGTTGAGATGGACCTAAGGGAAATCGGTAGGGATGGAAAAGAGTATATAGATCTTGCTCAAGATAGGGAAACATGGAAGGCCTGTGTTGCTGCAGCCATGAACCTTCGGGTTTAAGAAGGCTAGAGAGTTAGTTAGTTAGTTAGCTGTTAAAAAAACATAATGAACAGGTGAAATAACCAAAGTAATCAGTGGAATGCTGATGGTAAAAATAAATTACATGCTACCATGAATATAGTGCTCATTTTATTAATTCCTCCTGTCTTGATAATGGGGAAATTTGATTCAATTTTCAACATTTGCTTTTTCCAATTACCACCAAAGTTTACTTCAGTTTAGTAATCAACTCCTGGAAATTCTATGACAACAAGATATTTCTGACAAAACTATGCATGTAGAAAATCACTACACTTACACCATTTCATTATTTTGTACAAATTAAGTGTAGTTTTTAATTTCAAAGATGTGTTATTTGTACTTTTTCCTGAAAATATATCTTTACACTTACCGCTTGATTCGTATGTGTTAAATTTCTCCTTAATCTTTTGTAGTGGTTGAGACCCTATGCCAAAGTTTTTTTTCCTCCATTTGTCATGGAGATATTGCACTTGTCTGGAAGTTGGATTTATGGACGCATTAGCTATTGCTTCATATGGATTGTCTGCTAGAAGCAACTTGTTCTCGTGGAAGCGAATTGCTTCTGACACACCCAATCCTTCATTGAAGTACTGCTCAAATAGAAGTTTTGTCTGAAATGTAAGAATATATATGTACCCATTACAAGCACACAAGAATGAACTAATCCTGAGCCTACCACAAATTAATGGAAACTCAAAGTATCATGTAATGTTAATATCACAATTGAACCAATATATATAGAGTACTCATTCCTTAGAGTGCATAAAGTAGGCCTCTGTGAAATCATTTAGGAAGTTGGAAGTTGGTTGGGATGGGTTGTGTATATAGGATATGTGGATAAATACTGGTACTGACACTTATAGTTTGCATTCATTCACACATGTTCAACACAACCTTTCTAAGGAACTAACTGGTAACATGCCACCTTCAAAGAAAAACTAAATCACTTACCTCTTCACTTACTCTCAAGTATCTCATAGCATCACTTGAAGATGTAATATGGTTATGTGCTGTATTAATCTTCACTACAGCACATAGCGGTACATTCAGCTTCAGAAAGGGATCATTTTTTCTGGTGTTCTTATTATTCTTTTTAATTAGAATATCTATCGATGCCTCACATCCTGTTCCGCGTTTTGTTTCATTACACTTGTTTTTTGAGCTGTGCTGACAGACCCATTTCTTGTGCATTATAACCCTGTAAATTGATATTAAAAACCATTATTAAAGTTTGACACTATTCAAGTATTTGTTTTCTTAATAGTCATTCGACAATTCTATACCTAATAATGAACAATTTATTTCGATGCATTGAGACACACTATGAGTGTGCACTTTGTGTTCAAAACTGTCATGGATATGTGTGCCATATAGAATGTATATTAATTTACATGGGTAGAACTCGTTAAATAAACGATGAAACAAACACGTATCGTATTATCTAATTAACAGAAAACATAACAGAAAATTCATGAGTTTAGGAGCTTTAGTAATTACTTTCAGTAATACTGTGTGGATACGACATTACGCACGGAATTTTTATTCCACTGCAATTATTTTATTTCATCTTTATTTAATGTAAAAAAATTGGAAACTAAACAGTAAAACAATGTAGAAAAATAATATGAAGTATTTTAAAAGGTGACTATTAACACTTACTTGGTAGGATTCTGCAGAGCAAAACTCTGGATCCAAGTTGTTGCCGAAACATCTCCAAACGTCTTCACAAACTCCACCGCTGCATCTTCACATGTTATCGATGCTCTAAGAATGCAACAGTTACTTGAGGAATTGTCTACGTCTAATTTAAAGAGAAATGTTCTCTCAATTTCGCTAGATAATTATTTATTATCATCGTAGCCCAAAGATGAATTTTGCGTAAGCGGCTAAATATACACCTTACAGGAACACTGGACAGTGAAACGTGAGCACTTCCGGTGCGAACAGCCAATAAGGAAGCGCTATATGCCGCTGGTTCTGCAGCACTATGGGGTTTGTAAATACGCGTCCCGCGGAGGGGAGGGGTGGTGAAGGGAGGAAGGTTCTCTTCCTAGTCCTCTGATATGTGATAGGTGTCTCTGTATCGCATCGGGCCAGGAAACTACTTTCATGCCAACCTCCAGGCCACTCTTAACGTGATTTAATGAGCTCTTTGCTAGCAATCTCCTGGAGTAGTTGGTTAGATGACTGCATTTCCGCTTTTTTACTGTTTTCGTCAAGATCGAAACATCGTAGGTTCAAATCCCACCCTTTCCTTATTATTTTTTCCTTTTTATTTACAAAGTACGAAGTGTTCTAATAACGTAATATAATATTATATGATATTACTGTAAATATTTATGCGATGCATGCTCAGTGGCGGCGATTGGGTTTCAAAACTGATGGGGCAAGGTGGGAGGGAGGGGGAGGGCAAGGACAGTTCCTTTCCCTTGGTAGATAATGTTTAGCATAGTGCTGGGTCATCTGCCCCTCCACACTCCATAATCGTCGCCACTGTGCATGCCTCAAGTAATGCTTCTACTAATGTTTTTAATCTTTCAGTGATTGGCAGGATTTTAGGAAATACTTTCCCTTTCATTCAGCTGTTATAAGTAAACACATATTGAGAACTTACATGTCAACTTTCTTCATCCGGAAATGCTGAACATAAATCGCATAAATATCAACGGAAATGTCCAAGAAACGTAGATAAGCATTCTCGTCCAAAGCCGTTTACTTCCCAAAAAAGATTTTGCAAAGAAGTAGGTTTGAACCCATGACCTTCCATTCCATAAGCAAACGATCCCCCTACACCACACGGTTCACGTTATTTTATGCACTCGGTTCGGATCCCACTTTAAACTGTATGTCCAGTCCCGATTAGCCTTACTATGCATAAAGTTGACTTAAAACACCAAATCAACCAATTCATCTCCTTTCAGAGTTGGCCCTCTATGATACTGTAGTCGGCCAGCATCCGAAAATACAGTTCTGCTTCGCGTATACCAGAGTGTAATTGCATTTAATATTGTGACTAATTTTACTTTAAAACTACAGATTAAAGCGATAATAGTGTCCAGAAAAAGAACCTCAAAGTAGATCTTCACACAAAGTATTTTAATCCATTGCCAAACATTTCAGTTAAGAATAATATTATGCTTTTCCATTGACCGTATTTTCGATTCATGGTGAATTTGCTAAAAGGACCATGTCAAGACATCTAAATATGTAAGTTTTACTAGTAAATGCATTTAAAATGCACGAAACATCAGGGGAGGAGAAAAATAAATCTAAAAAATAAGTAAAAATGCAACAAAAACTGTTAAAAATACTGACAAATAAACCAAAAGCCAAAAAAGGCCGAAAAATGAAAAAAATGTAAAATAGAAAGTGTTTTCTGGCTCTAACTGAAGGGAAACGGACATGATATCAGGTTTAGCATTCTTTTTAATGGTCATAAAAAGAGTAGATTTTTCATCAACTTCCGGACCCTAATTAGTAATTATGACCATTGAAAAAGTTGGAGGTAGCTTACTTAAATTTTTTCTTGCTGAGGGATCGTATAGTCCCATATCTCCACTTCATAATAAAGAAAAACATCAAGTTCATATTTCGAAAATGACTTGGAGTTTTCCTCCACGAAAATATGTTTTTCATGGTTTGAAGTTCGTTAGTATTATCTTTCAAGGTTTCCATTGTTTTAATTTCACACAAATTTTATATTTCATACGTTCCTCTCTCTTTTCATACAGTCTTTGGAAAAGAGCTGAAGTTTCTTGTCAAACGGGGTCTGGTTCAAATGACTCCTTTTCGCTCTCCTGTTCCTACTTTAAACAAACAACAAAATACTTCGTAACTAAACGATTGCGTGTTCAAAACACGGAATTTTTACACAATTTACAAAATATGAAAAAACGCCAATAGACATGTTCATCATTTTTCCCTTTCAGCGTTTCTCGATTTTATCTGAATTTGTTTCCTCATGAAAATTGCCATGAGGAAATTATTGATATGACATTATGTGTGAATTGGTTTCTTCAAACTGGTAGCAAATTTTAACATGAGCTACCTGGAGAAGAGGTAGCGTGCTTGATTCTTACGAGGGAGGTCGTAAGTTCGATTCTCCACCTAGGTAGGATTTTTTTCAGGAGTATATCGTTGGGTGTAAAGTTGATCCACCGTGCTAAGAAGTTAACATTGGTCTCTGTATTTCACGAGAGGAAAGGAAATAGTAAGAGAAAGTTATTTCGATGATAGGAGGAAGTCACATGCCACGTGGATTGCGCAGAATCAAGTTACGTAGACCTAAGTCTGTAATGGTGGTTTCGAATATTGCAAAGTTAGTGCGGAAAGTTTGTTATATCTGATACTCGTACTTTCTGTTCAAAGAAGACAAACATTTGAGATACAAAGCAGTGAGGAATTAACGATCATTATGAGGTTTTGAATTTTTTGTTTGTCACCTTACTATATAAATACTTACTAGTAGTTTCTTATCGAATCGGCCTTCGTTGCAATAACAATTTACTTACATTAATTAGCGATTTACTATTAGTTTTAGACGCATGGTAAGATGGTGGTGAGGGGTTTGAAAACAGTCATTACGAAGGAACGGACATAAAATGACCAATCTTAGCAATTTGAACTCATTAAACGCTCTCCTTCGTTACAGTACTGCACTACATCACTACTTAACATAACTGTATATCTTTTTTTCAGCATATCGAAATCAAATACTCAATATTTTAGGTGTCAGTGAAGAACAAACACATTTTTGCATCCTGAATACATATATGTGATTTGTGAATTAATCATGATGTGTGTGTTAACACAACATATGAACAATAACTAAAAAGAAAAGTTTTAACTTTAAATACTGGAAATCTCCAACTTCTAAGGGGAAATATTCGCAGAAGGGAATATCGGATTCATTTTTTAAATATTCTAATATCAACGGTATCTGTTCAGGAAATAAAAAAAATAAAAAAGAAAGAGGAGAGGGTGGGATTTGAACCCACGACCTTTCACGCTTGATAAAAAATAAGGACATCAGCGCCTAACCAACTGCTCTACGTTAAATTACTGACGTTATACCCTTAAAAACATGTTGACGTTTATGAAGACTCCCACCTTCCTGTGTTTCAAGCACATTTTCTCGACAAGTCGTGTAAAATATATGTTTTTGAGAACTGTTCGATATTATGCAAGGTATTTTCAATAAAATGTCGCATAAACTCCTCACAAATTTGCTTCTTTCTGCACAAACTTCATGGCAATTTCCTCCAGGTGGAGAAAAACTCTATTCAGTGTTTCAAACCCCACAAATTTCAAGTCGAGCAAGCAGAATCGTAAATATCATACAAGGTTCTTTTTCCAATTTATTATATCTGTTTGATTGTGTATTCTAATAGCGGTTTATAGTTTCTAAGTTCATGCAAAGTGTTAAATTGAAAACCTATCACCGCAGCGTTTTTCGTCTAGTGGAAGGACCTACTCAAAGTTGGCTACTCTCAGCTGGAGCTGAAGTGCAATGTTGCTAAGTTTACGATTTCGGGACTTAGAATTATTTCGGGGCGGTCAAATAAGATGTTGCGAAGTGTACGTATTTTCTTATATTACGTTGCTCCATATTGCATATTATGTGTAAAACATATGTTGTACATGGAAATTATACGTGTCATATGTACAAAAAGAATAATGTTCGTCACGCATATTCTGTCTTTCAAAAATACAGTTTTTTGTGCTTGTTTTCCATTATTAGCTAATATTTCAAATCATTTGTTCAAACACAAATGCTTTAGCACAGACTTCTACCCCCTTTTTCATGATTTACGATGATGATAACGTCTTTTAATGCTACTATTATTACTACCACTACCACCACTATATTAATATTATTGTTATTCGCACGTTTGTCCTCGTACTTGACCCGCCTCTCCAGATAAAAATTTGTTGTTTCGCCTCTGCTCACAAAGAACACTCATGCCCAGGCTCGTACCTGGAACACCTGGCTTCGTAGTGTGTTATATAACCAACCCACCACGTAGGTCGGCTAGTGATAGATTAGGACAGCTTACTGGCTCAAATTATTATCAAACACAATGAAAATGTGATCGTGTTTCATATTTATTATTTCTGTTAGAAAGCGATAAAATTTGTAGTTTGATATGGGTTACACTAAGCATCATATGGAGTGTAAACATCAATTTCAAATCTTATGAATCATTTATCTATGCAAACGCATCAAATATGATAAGCAACATAGGTGTGTGTTATGATATCAATTTTATAAAGGAAAAGTTAAGTTTTGACCCTTACTGCTTGCGTGATATCGTTTCCATAGCATGTTATACATTGCTCTCAGAATTTTAAAGGGCAGTAAAAATTAATAACGTTTGCAACTGCGAAGCTATCAATGGGATTGCATACATTAAGGACAGAAGATGCCATATTTCGATTGCATGTAATATCGAAAGTAGAATTAGACAAATAAATAGTGACTGAAAAGAGTTGCTTGCCTTGATGTCCTGTACACACTGTGAAAGTTGTCTGTGTTATCAGGCGGCACCCTATGAATATAGGTTCAAGAAAATGACAAGTAGAAAAAAGCTGCAGTGAAATAAATACGATTGATTGATTGTTCAAATTGTTGTTTTAAGTCCACTTTATGCACAGTAAGGCTAATCGGGACTGGACCTACAGTTTCAAAGTGAGATCAGAACCACTATGTACTTCCACTGGGTATCGAACCTGAGACCCCTTGATTACAAGGCAACGACGTTACCACTGCGCCATCGGCGAGGCCCTAAATACGATCGAAAATTTCTCAAATTATAATCTATTTACATTGTGTCTGTTGTAGACGTTGTCTGTTAAAGTACCTCAGGCACAACCTAATTTTTTTACAAATTATTATGTCAACTCTTCTGCTAAGGAGTGGATTCTCCTAATTATATTCATTCTGTTTTAAGCCATTCTGTGACTGGCAGAAATCAGTTTCAGCATTAAAAAACCATGATATTTGGGGTTTGCACGCTTCTGCTCAAAAAGTGGTGGCGATAAGCGGCCCAGAGACCTCGTGCCGCGGAAATGGGGTAAGGCGAAGGAGGCCTCTTATAATGTTCGGTTTCGTACCATAGTCATTAAGGAAGGTATTTTTCATAATGTAAAGAGGATACAACATTTCCCTCTATAAAACTTGATATGAAATATTAATGATGACACTGTAATCCAAGAAGTCATTGATCAATCAAGGGATTCCTATTTGTTTGTCGGGTGTCAAACACATGTATTACAACAACACACTATTTTGTAAAATGGTTAACGTAACCAGTAGGCAAACATTGTCTGTAGTGATGCAAGAGTCTTTCCTTTGAAGCAAATAGAATACGTGGTGGAGTAAGGGACTCATGTTTTAATGTTTTAGCAAGTAGGCCTACAAAAAATGAATTACAAATTTTTACACAATTCATCAAAGTCTAGATAATAATATGTAACCATTATTATTTAATTAATTCGATTTTTCTTGCATAACACAACACAATGGTGTTCTTGGATTCTCGTTAGATTCCTTTGTTCGAAAAAATCTTGCATACTGGAAACTCGAGGGGAACATTATGAAGCATGATTTATAAATGACTTCCTTAATCAGTTCTGCAGAGAAGCACAAAGCTGTTGGTACATATTAATCGTCTATTAACATTATTGACCTGTAAATATAAAGTAGATACAGTCCCGATTAGCCTATTTATGTTAAACTTTATCTTTGTATTCTTTTTTAGCCCGAAAGCTTATTATCGAAATATTGTTATTTGATGTTGCTCGAACTTTTATTGTTCGTTGGAGTTTCAAGATATCATCCCTTTCCTGTTTGATTTGATTTGAATTTAAAATTTTGGGAGCGTCAGCACTTAGGCTACTTTGCTCCCATCACATTATACGGGGGCCAGCCCCATACCATTACAAATAACAACTCTAACGTTGCATAACTAAAACATTTAAAATGTTCTGACTTCTGTTAAAAGCTGAGGCTGTAAAGGGGCACTCAGCACACATAAGGACAAAAGAACAGGACAATACAAACAAAATGATACTGGCCATGGGGCCAGTCGCCAGAGCCTCGTTAGTCTTCAGTCCAGGGTGCACTAATGTGGAAGTGAGGTTGACATTTGGGTGTACTACGTGGAAGGTCACTCCTTACACCCCCTTTCCTGTTACTTATTACTTTTTGAGGAGGGGGAAGTGCCTCTATTTTCCTTGCTATATCTGTCAATGTAACACAATATATTAAAAATTTGCCCCCTCTAGGATCGACTTCGCCCCCACCCCCTACTAAGAATTCCTGGCTACGGGCCTGCCCGTGTGTTTGGTGAATCTCGTTCTTTCACAAGACGCACGGAATGCGACTTTTGGGACAGCATAATGAACCTCACTTATGGGACAGCCAGTTACCATAACTCGTTTAACGCGTTAAACTCGTGCGACTTTCGGAACGGGCCCAATGACTTTTCTCACATTTGAGCCTTCTTGTTTGGTTGTTTTGAAAGCTTAGTTCTTAATAATCAAGGCTACAGAAGTCACACATACAGATCACTTGTATGCAAAATTCTATCAGAAATATACATTAACAGACTTTACCACTCCATGTGGTAGCAAAACTAGGTCAATGTTTCTAGTTTAGATCATGAAATAATCATACAATTCACAATGCCTCTACTCCATTTACAAGACAAAGTTCAAGTAATTCTACACTTGGAAAATCTTACCAAAATATATTACGTTCGCTACTGCTCCGATATTGTTATTACTAGAATTAAACAACATAAAATATTGAGTAACAATTACATCGTGTAACAATTCATCAGTTTGCAAAAGTCTAATCATATTGTATGAATACCTATGAACCGATTCATATTCAATGATATACTGCAAGAATAAAACAACAATGTAATAAATTGTTACTTAGCAACAAGGGAAGTTAATATAAAAGTCTTTCTCTTAACGTTAGACGTGTATCCTTGCGCTCGAGGTTAGTACATGAAACTAGGTATTAAAATAAGATCGTTATAACTGTAGTAGTTGTTATGACTAAACTATAGCATGGTGACTGTTCGCAATAGATTTTGTTTATTAATTTAAAGTTTCGGAGCATTACATTTACTGTAATCAAATGTACCGCGCTTTCCAGAATTCACCAGCATGCATCTGACTGGTGCACCAAAAATGACGTCAAATTCTGTGAAGATTTTTCAAGAATATTATATATTTTAACTTAACGACATATTATTTTACATGTGCACTACGAATTTAAGTGTAAATATAAAATATATAATTTAAGTTAAAATATCGAATATTGCAAATGGATGCTTTCCTGCATGTTGCAGCAGAAGACGGACGCATGTTTTGATGCATCGACATACATTATTTCACTTTGTGTGGAAGTGAAGGAGCAGTGTGGACTTTGTGTTGAACTGTAAGGAAGCAAGCAACAGTAAACATTCTGCCCTACAATGTGCCTTGAAGAGTGTGGGTTACAGGCTCTGCAGTACACCAAGAGGATCAGGTCAAATAGGGAGTGTTTGGAAATGTGAACAGCACATAGCCAACTACATTTTTTGCTGATGTTCATACTTCAGAAGACTGGCCTTTTATTGTAGTTGGCTGGAATTGACCAACGAGTTTTCAGTAAACAGAAGCAAACAAACTTTTGAAAACACAATCGGCGCAGTTGATGGACGATAGAATTATTTATTATTTTCTTCCTATGGAGTTCTTGTTCACTAGGCATGTGACGAAGCTGAAAATTTACCGATGCCGATGTACTCGCCGATAATTTTTGGAACCGATACCGATGCCGATATTTAACCGATTCCGATACATAAGATTATTAAACAGAAATGGGATGTTATTTTCTGCATGACAAAAATAAATTTGCTATGTACATTTCTATTGCATAGCATACATATATATTCTCAACAGATGAGAATGTACATTTGCATCTACAAAAACTTATGTGAACTTAGAGATTTAACATTAGTACACAAGCAGTTCTTTGAAATGCAAAATGAATTCCTGTTCTGCCAGATTCAACTTCAGAAATACGAGATTTGGAAGCACTTCAGGAAGTAACCTACTTCTTCTCTTATCGCAAATCTGTTCAGCAACACTGAACACTCAGTCACTGAATACTGATGCAACAGGTGTGCCCAAGTATTTTCTCAGCACTTGCTTCAGGTCTGAATACTAATTTTTGAATTTCCAATACAACAGCAGATCCTGGTTCAGCAATGTATTGTTTTATTTCCGATTTACAGTTAGGTTGATCCTCTGAATGAGAGTTTGCAATAATTTTATTACAAAAGCTCTACAATACGTAATGACAAATCATAACCAAATTTTCAATAAACCTTACAAAACTAGAATATAAAACTTATTAGACGGTAAAACTCTAGTATAATCTGTACCGGTTTAAATATCGGATTTTTGCCGATTCCAATACCGATGCCGATATGCCCATTTCTGCCGATTTTCATACATCTGTAATCGGCTTCGGCACATCCCTATTGTTCACCAAAATATAAGACTTTGCATGTTATTGTTTTAGTTTAAGTGAAACTTACTTATGTAATTTCTTACTGTTTCTATTTCAGGTAAAGAGAGAGAGAGAGAGAGAGAGAGAGAGAGAGAATAAGCTAGTCATTGCACTATCGGAACCATGGGTAACCGCTTCACAAGAATGTGTCGTTACGTTTGGATGCAGATACAACTCCCAGAAACGAGATTTAATGGGGAAAATTTGATAATATTATGAAACGGACCAAGATCAAAGGTAACTCCCTTCAACATTTCTCTTACGATATAGCCTACTCTTAATCATTACTTGATATGGCGAATGTATCCTTCTTATAGATCACTTGTGTCATAGATGTGATGTAGAATGTACCTGAAAATGTAATATATATATATATATATATATATATATATATATATATATATGGTGAGAATTTACATGGACACCTGTTTGGCGCCTCGTCAAGCAATAGAACATAGTACTGATCGCAACTATGATTTCACACAATATTTCTTCATTACAAATGGGGCTGAAAATAGTATATTCGAATTCAGTGGGCCTCATTGATAATATAGTGGAAACGATGTTGGATTTTATTCGAGAGCTTCCGGTTCGAATCATATAGGCTGCGCAGAAATGATTAGTCGAATTTGTAATTCTACATTTACACCAATCCTTAACACCACCATTTTAATGAGGAATATTTGCTGTTAATGTTGAGTTGGTGTTTTAAGTCCACTTTATGCACAGTAAGGCTAATCGGGACTGGACCTACAGTTTAAAGTGGGATCCGAACCACTTGTGCCTCCACCGGGTATCGAACCCGGGACCCCTTGATTACAAGGCAATGACGCTACCACTGCGCCATGGGGGAGGCCCTATTTGCTGTTAATGCAGAACTTAAATTGATTTGATGTGAGCCCAGCGTATGGCATTACAGGTTCTCTCATGCACATGGTCAACCTGGTGACCGGACCACAATGTGAGGTTACGTAAGAGACAATGTTCAATTCCATCACCAGAAACAAAATTGCGAAGGTGCTTCAACACTACCACCGGAAACGTCACACAAGAGATCCTTACTTTAAATTACAGATATAATCCTAATTATGACATCTGAACCTAAAGCTGACTTAAATAAAATTTTGACTAACATTGGATTTTAGGTTTCAAGGGGAAATATTTTATCATTTGATTGCCCAATACAAGATAATGTAACTGTAATATATTACTGTCCGCAAGGACCCAGTCGATATTCATACTGAATATGAACTGTGGGTAGGGGGATACGTAGGTTCCCCGGACAAAAATACAGTTACCTTTAGTACAGGGTGTCCCACGAACGGCGCAACTGGGAATTAAGAGTGGCGTTACTTTGTAACCGAAACCTGTACATACATAAGTCATACACCAAACGTTAGCCCTGTCCAAGTAGATATTTTTAAACATGGAAACAACAAACGGGGTGCAGTGTTGTTCATGCAGTGTTGCCAAATGTAAGTGAAAGTGTAAATTTATTTTTCCACAAAGCATGGAAAATTGCATGTGAAACATTCGTACGGAAATTTGGACGTCAATTTCCACCTTGGGTAGGTGGACTATTTCGCCATCTATAGTTCAGAGAAGAAAACCGATCGTTTTCGCGTATAGCCAATCCTGAAATGCCTCGTAAAGGCGTACAGGTCCAAATGGGTGTTTAAAAAAATATGAGGTACAGTGGCAACACTGTTGATGTGTGAAGGCAACAAAAGGTGTGTTTAGTGATGGTTTATGACATGGAAATACTGAAAACAGGAAAAAAAGAAAATGAAAATTATGGTGAAAAAAGTGTTACTTACCTACTCCTGGCAACCATGCAATGCGCGTAACAGGCAGTGTAGCTTTACTAAAGATGTTGAAAATGACAACCATTTTCCCTGAGGCATTCATCAACACGTTTTATCATGTTGGAAGCAACTTTATGCAAGGTTGATTGGTTTATATTGTTAATGGCTGTGCAAATGTTTATTTTTAGATCATCAAGTGTTCTTGGGTTATTAATGTAAACTGTTTGTTTCAAATAACCCCACAGAAAAAAATCTGGAGACGTCAGATCCGGGGAGCGACTGGGCCATAAGTTTTTGCTTATAATGTGATCGCCAAAAAAACTCTGCCAACATGTCTAAAGTTTCATTAGACGTGTGACATTTTGCGGAGTCTTGTTGAAACCAACACTCACGTTCATCACGTTCCAACAGAGAAATAAACTGTGTGATAAGGTCACGATAAACTATTCCGTCAACTGTTGTGTTGAAAGAGAATGGACCGATTATTTTTCTCCGCGAAATCGCGCACCACACACCGATCTTTTGTGAATGAAGTGATTGTTCATCTAACAAATGGGGATTGTTACTTGACCAGTGTCGAGAATTTTGACTGTTGACATATCCATTTAAGTGGAACCATGCTTCATCCGTGAAGAAAAAAACTTATCCAAGATATTCACACCATTGTCTCTAATAAATTTCTAAACCACTGGCAGTATCTTACACGTGCACCTTTGTCTGCTTCCTTCAGTTCTTGCACAGCCTGTACCTTATATGCACGTAGGTGCAATTGTTTTAACCCTCGGTGAGTTGTTGTTTTTGATACACCTGACTGTGCAGCAAGTTTACGAACAGATTTCCTGGGAGATTGTGATATTCTCTGCTCCACATCCTGCAGCACACCTTGTGTCAAAACTGATGGTTGTCTGTGGTAGGGTTTGTCATTAACTGATCCTGTTTCACGAAATCTGGAAACAAGTCGATATATCGTCGAATTTTATGGAACATTGTTATTCGGATATTTCTCGCGAAACACAGTTTTTACACTAGCGTACGATTTTGAACAAAAATAATGTTCCACAATGAACACCCTCTCTTCCAAAGAGTACTTCATTCATTTCACAGAACAATTCTAATCTTCCCCTACGAACAATGCAAAATGCACGGCTCAAACACAAACAGTTCTGAGTACACAACTAACTGATTCTTTTCTTCTCGTTCGGTGGGCGCTCTTATCGCATTGCATGGTTGCCAGGAGTAGGTAAGTAACACTTTTTTCACCATAATTTTCATTTTCTTTTTTTCCTGTTTCCAGTATTTCCATGTCATAGACCATCACTAAACACACCTTTTGTTGCCTTCACACATCAACAGTGTTGCCACTGTACCTCATTTTTTTTTTTAAACACCCATTTGGACCGGTACGCCTTTACGAGGCATTTCAGGATTGGCTATACGCGAAAACGATCGGTTTTCTTCTCTGAACTATAGATGGCGAAATAGTCCACCTACCCAAGGTGGAAATTGACGTCCAAATTTTCGTACGAATGTTTGACATGCAATTTTCCATGCTTTGTGGAAAAATAAATTTACACTTTCACTTACATTTGGCAACACTGCATGAACAACACTGCACCCCGTTTGTTGCTTCTATGTTTAAAAATATCTACTTGGACAGGGCTAACGTTTGGTGTATGACTTATGTATGTACAGGTTTCGGTTACAAAGTAACGCCACTCTTAATTCCCAGTTGCGCCATTCGTGGGACACCATGTAGAACTTATTAACACCCTTTGGTACAACCTCTAATTCGGATAATAGTATGGATCGTGTGTGATAGAGTCTCCACAGGGTTGTGGAACAGACTGTCGGGCAATAGTAGGTCCCGCAGTTAAGTTAAAGTTTGTATAATTTGTGGCGTTTCCCCCGCTGTTCAAAATATTCGTATATACTTTTTAAGGGATTCACGTCTGCAGATGAGGGAGTGTTCTGCAATACTCGTCATGCCACGCAGACACGATTCGAAACCGGTGCAGGCAGCAATAGTCTCCCTGGAAGACACTGAACATCCCAGTCGTGTGCATCATGGGGATATTGGCTAAAGGATAACATTTGCTCATTCAGGATTGATGCTGGTTCAAGATCTGCACGAATGGGGACACTTCATGCTGCTTAAAACACCCACTTATAACACCGACATTATCATAGAATCGGACCCCTCCCCCTTCCAACTTGAACATAATATAATAATGAGAAATATATACCTGCTTGTTTATTAATTGAATAGTGTTTATTTCTGATTATACAGAACACCTGTACCTCTGACTAGGAGAATGTGTCTTCGATTTTTTAAGACCCCGGACCTCTCGGTGGAGACCCCGCGTATATTTTATGCCCCAGAACATGCACTCACCCAGAGCCAGACGTGATGCAAGCAATATAAATTAACTCGATGGATTGAAATCCAATTCGGTATTGTCATACCTTATTTGCTCTGAAAAAAGTGATAAACCTTAAATAATGTTAATTTTCCTTCTCTATATATGTATAATGTATGAAAAATAATTAAAATTGTCACATGTAGAATGTTGGCTTGATCACCATTTTATGTACTTATGAGCACTGAATAAAAAATTGTACATAAACTCCGTACCAGCTAACTGTAGACCAGGTGAACGAGAACAAGTCTCTGCGCAACTAGTGGCACGAGACGGCTCCACCAATGAACAGTGAGAGAAACAGGATTGTGCAATGGGCGACGGGAGTTACCCGATTTTCTCCTTCGTTATGCAGCGTTGTAAACTATTGAAAAGAATAATACCGAACGCACATGGCAAACGTACCGTATTTTTGTCTCCAGGTCCGTACGATTGGTTTAAGAATTTCTTAGGGAAATATTATGGATAAAACTGCAAGAGCAAATTTTGACAAGCCGTGCATTTAGCGTACGGACTAAGGTCTGGACCGTACGGTTGGCAACACTGCGCTTTCACCACTCGACTTTCCTCCTCCTCCTCTGCCGATATGCACAGTCCTGCTCTACACTTAGCTGGGACAGGGTATAGTACAGCTAGCTCTGCATTTAAAATGTACATCGAATACAAAATAAAAAATAGAACAACATTTTGCATCCTACAAATCTGATCCTGTGATCAATTTTAATCCTTAAGCACATCATTTTGTTTATTTATGGTTGAGTTATTTTACGTCGCTTCTATATCTTCTTAGTTATATGGCAAGAATTAGGATGGGTCAAAGAACTAATAAAATGGACGATGGGAACACATATACACGGTGTATCTACAAAGTTCTTAGACTGGTTTAATAAAAAAGTGTAAATGTGTGAGACTTGCCATAAGCCTTGGTTAGTCTTCGATGTACATCTCTCCTAAGTCCAGACACTTAGTGACATGGCTGTAAAATTACTGCATAACCCTGTGAATATATTTTTTGGGAATCTGTTTAGGTGCCCCGTCACAGCTACTTCCATTCCAAAAATGGTGTCAAGATGTTGGTCCTTCAGGTTGGATTTCAATTTGGGGAATAAAAAGTAAGCCAGTGTCAAGTCTGGAGAATAAGGCGGGTGGTTTAACACAATCACCTTTTCCGTGTCAAAATCTGTTGGACAATAATTGACTTGTTGCTTGGTGCATTGCCGTGCTGCAGGAACCAAGCACCGAATTCAAGCAGCTCTGGTCTCACTCGTTGTATACTCTTTAACAAGGGCTTTTATATAGATCTACACACTGCTGCAATCATCAGCAGCAATCATCCTCAGTGTCTGTGCCAGGTTTTCATTCAGATTTTGTCTAACGTTTTCAACATTACCGCCAGTTCGACTGGTGCAGGCACGATCCTCACTGCGATCATACGCCACATCTTCCCGACCATCACGGAATCGACGATGCCAAATGAAAACATTGGAATGACAAAAAGCTTCATTTCCGTAAGCAGTTATCAGCATTTTGGCAGTTTCTGAAGGGGTTTTACTGAGTTTTACGCAAAACTTAATCGCCACTCTTTTGTTCTGTTTTCAAATGCATGACGTATGTATAAAAGACTGCACTAATTTAAAACCTGCAACTCACTCAATAATTCACCGAATCAGACACCAATTTCACTACACACTCACTACGTGTGACACTACCTAATACATGTACCAAATGCCACATTGCAGCATTTATTTTGTTACAATACTGCCAGTCCAAAGACTTAGTAGACACACACGTTGTATGCTCTTCGAAATAAAAACACGTGGCATTGATAAGCTTTTGCTACTTGTGTATGCGTTTGTCTTATATTTTGGAAGTGTGTTTAAGAATTTAGTTTATATTTCTCATTGAGATATTTATGCAATAAGTAGAATTATCATTTGTGTTCATTTGTTTAAGAGATGGACATCGCTGTGCACATCAAGGAATTCAAGAAAAGGTTTCCAGAGGAACATATAACCAGGAAAGATTTTCACGAATTTCTTTTGGAGCGACTACCCTTGTACAACAGCAGAGAGCAACTGGCGGTAAGATTTTGTTTGTGTGGGTATACATATATCGTGCGTCCAATAACTTACGAGGCGAGAGATTGGGAGATGTGTGGCGCCAGCGCTATCGGAGATGCCGACATTTTCGACAGTAACGTTCCGATTTAGTTTACCCTCGAAAGCATTTTTCTTCGCTCGAAATCGTTTGAAGGTTTCCAATGTGCAACACTGTATCAAGATTACGGTGCAGACTAAACCGTTAGAAGTCAATGGTTTTCGTGAGCACTGTTTGCAATCTGAAAGCTCCGAGCTTGAGTTGTTCTTTCCTTCGTGACTACAGGTGCCCTGGACAGAGCTGTGAATGGAGTGAGGAACAGACCTTGAACCAAGAGCGTGTTAATTTCGTACTGTTGATAGAGAGTGGTTTTTGGTTACTTGCCGTGCTACGTCTTCGTGTAATTCAGTGTGTGTGTGTGTTGTGTGTAAGTAAGGCAATTGAAATGGCAGCCGCAACGTTCACGTTAGAAAATATAATTTTTATGTATGACACTTACGTGACAATACTCGTGTCGAAGTGTGTGTAGGCAATTTGCACAGAAATTCCTTAGCTTTTCACCCCCAGGTAGAGAGACGGTTAGACGTCTTGTCCTTACATTAAGAGAAACTGGGTCGTTAAATTTTAGTACCCCTAAGCAAAAGCGACGGATTTGAACCGAAGAAAAGCTCGACAAAATTGGGGCAGCGTTGTGGCAGAATTACGGAAGAATAATGTTTGTGTGTGAATTAAAATTCATAAAACGAAGCCAGGAATGTGTGAATGTAGGTGGACATCACTTTGAACAAGTCTTATAACACAGGTTAGTACTCGTTTTGCAATATTAATATAAATATCTGCATGCTAAAGATACACTATCTGGCCATTCGTCACCGGACACCCCACCAAAGGCATGTGGAAGCATCATGGTGTGGTCATGCTTCTCCTGGTATGGTCTTGGTCCCCTTGTGTTAGTGCGTGGAAACATGAATGCAGATGCATACCTAACGATCCTGGACAATGCTGCGCTACCGACATTGTGGGCACAATTCGGTAGTGGTCCTTATCTGTTTCAGCACGACAATGCCCCATGTCATACGGCAGGTGTGATCAACACGTGGTTCGAGGATATGGGTGTGCAAAAACTTGATTGGCCCGCCCAAAGTCCTGATCTCAACCTGAATGAGCATCTTTGGGACGAGTTGGAGCGCCGGTTGAGAGCCAGGCCACACCCCCCAAAAAACACTAAAGAGTTGTTCGCCGCTTTGCAAGAGGAATGGAGCAGGATTCCCGTCGAAACCTATCGCAATTTGGTGGACAGTCTTCCTCAGAGGGTTGTGGCTGTACTTGCTGCGAAAGGTGGCCCCACACGATACTGACGGACGCCTGAAACCGGATTAAAGTACTCGTTCCAGGTGTCCGGTGACGAATGGCCAGATAGTGTATATCCATAAAAATAAGCGGCACGCTGGTCGAAAATGTCGGCATCTTAGCGCCGCCCGCCACACTTCTCCCGATATCTCGGCCTTGCAAGGAATTGAACGCACTGTATACATATAATGTGTGTCTTCCCTTTCAGACCAAATTTATTATTTATTAGGGCTGAGCAGATACCGATACCCTTTTCGATTCCCTCCAATACCGATAGAAATACTAGAAAATTTTAATAATTAAACTTTGTTCAAAATGCTGATATATATTGGTGTATACATTGGTGTATATACATATATTCTCCAATTATGTGCATGAATTTACCAAAAAAATTGCTTTTGAATATTCAGTAATTATATCATAGTGTATAACTTTTAGTTTTACAATTCCCTTCTCCTGGCCACCTAACTTCCTGGACAGCTACTACATCTAATTTATACTTAACTATCTCATTAACTGTACACTGAAATGCCCCAGGCCGGTAAAGGCTCACAACATTCCAGGTGCCTCATTTAATATCCTTATTCCTAACGTAGATCTTATCCTTAATCCAGGGACATCCCAAAGTAGTCCCCACACGGAGATCCAAACGGGGGACTATTTTACCTCCGGAATATTTTACCTTGGGAACATCCATGGCCTTATATTGCTGTTTCTTGACAATTTTTATACAGAGTTAGAACAGGTGTTTGATAAATTTTCTCAGTATGATATGAAAATTCTGTTGGGTGACTGTAATGCACAGATTGGCAAGGAAGAGACATTTAAACCCACGATTGGTAAAGAAAGTCTTCATGAATTAAGTAATGATAATGGTATAAGATTTATTACTTTTGCAACCTCAAAGAATTTAATTGTGAAAAGTACCACTTTTAAACATAAAGATATCCATAAATATACCTGGTCTTCTCCAGATGGTAAAACTCATAATCAGATAGATCATATTCTCATTGATAAGAGAAGGTATACTAGTATAATTGACGTTCGTACACGTAGAGGTGCTGACTGTGCCAGTGACCATTATTTAGTAATTGCTAAATTAAGAGAAAGACTCTCAGTGATAAATCATAAGCAACAAAATCTAAATGTTATAAAATTTGATACAGGAAAGTTTACTGATGAAATAATTAAGAAAGATTACCAAATTAAACTCTCAAAGAGATTTGATGTTTTGCAGGATTTAAATGATGATGAAAATGTAATTGAAACAGACGTAAATAAGAATTGGGAGCACATACGTAATGCAATAGAATCAGCAGCTAAAGAAAGTATAGGATACCATAAACCGAGAAAAAGTAAGCCATGGTTTAATAATGAATGTCATAATCTAATAGAAATAAGAAATCAGGCTAGACTTAGGTGGTTAAATAACTCTGATGATACAAATCTAAACAATTATAATAGAATAAAGCGAGAAGTTAACCGCATGTTTAGAAGTAAAGAAAGATATTACTTGAAAAGCAAAATTAACAAAATTGAAACAAACAGCAAAAATAAAAATATCAGAGATTTATATAAAGGTGTAAATGAGTTTAGAAAGGGGTGGAAACCTAAAGTAAACTTGATAAATGATAAAGATGGTGATTTTCTAGCTGACCCAAGCGATATTCTAAATAGATGGAAGAACTACTTTAATGACCTTTTAAATGTTCATGTAGTAGATAAATCAGAAGTAAATGAAGTCCACACAGCAGAACCTTTAGTTCCAGAACCTAACTTGACTGAAGTTAAAGATGCTATTAAAAGGCTAAAGAATAACAAAGCACCTGGCATTGATTTAATACTAGCTGAGTTAATTAAATATGGTGGAAATTCATTAATATGTCAAATTCATAAATTAATTTGTTTAATATGGAATAAAGAAGAAATCCCTCAACAGTGGAAAGAATCCATATTTGTTCCAGTGTTTAAAAAAGGTGATAAAATGAACTGCAATAATTACCGTAAAATTTCTCTACTCTCAACAACATATAAAATATTATCTAACATTCTTTTAACAATGCTAACCCCATATGCTAATGAAGTTATAGGTCATTATCAATGTGGATTTAAACGTAACAGATCAACTACAGATCAAATTTTTCACATCAGACAGACACTTGAAAAAAAGTGGGAATATAATCAAAACGTCCATCAGCTATTCATTGATTTAAAAAAAGCATATGATTCGGTCAAAAGAGATAAATTATACAGGGTGATTCTTTATGTAGTTTACAACTTCAATAAATTATAATTATTTATTTTAACCACATACAGACTTGGTTTATATGTCATTATGCAGCAAAACACTTCAAGTTTTGACTCACGTAGTGTGTAGTTGCGGAGTTGATCACATGCGGCGCCACCATCGTTTCCCAGACAAGTGGATAGGTCGTGGTGGACCAATTGCCTGGCCGCCACGGTCTCCAGATTACACTCCACTCGACTTTTTTTGTGAGGGTTTGTGAAAGATAGGGTTTACACCCCTCCCCTACCTCATAATCTTCATGAACTTCAAGATCGCATCACAACAGCCATCGCTAATGTTACCCCTGAAATGCTGGTTAATGTTTGGCAGGAAATTGACTTTCGTTGGGATGTGTCCAGGATGACCAACGGTGCACACATTGAACCATAACAGATTTCTAATAAAAAACTTGAAGCGTTTTTCTGCATAATGACATATAAACCAAGTCTGTATGTGGTTCCAATAAATAATTATAAATTATTAAAGTTGTAAACTACATAAAGAATCACCCTATATAATATATTAGTAGAGTTTGGAATACCTAAGAAGCTTGTTAATATGATAAAAATATACACCAGTGAAACAGAAAATAAAATTCGTGTGGGTATTAATATGTCTGACAAATTTACAATTCATGATGGGTTAAAACAAGGAGATGCATTATCTCCATTGCTCTTTAATTTTGCCTTAGAATATGCTGTAAGAAAGGTAAAAGAAACTATAGAAGGACTAAAATTAAATGGTGTGACTCACTGGTTAGCATATGCAGATGATGTAGACTTACTGGGGGATGATGTGAATACAATTAAGAATAATGCTAAAATATTTTTCAAAACTGCTAAAGAGATAGGTTTGAAAGTTAACAAAGAGAAAACTAAATATATGCTTGCAGGCCGAAACCAAGTGTTAGGTAATAATCAAAATCTAATTATTGATAACAACTCGTTTGAACCAGTTTCCAAATTCAAATACTTAGGAGTAATATTAACAAATGAAAATTATATTAAAGAGGAAATAAAAAGTAGGCTTAATTCAGGAAATGCATGTTACTTCTCTCTTCATAAACTTTTGTCTTCTCGTTTAATATCTAAGAAACTAAAAGTTAAAATATGCAAAACAGTAATTTTGCCTGTAGTATTATATGGATGTGAAACTTGGTCCCTCACATTGAAAGAGGAACATAAATTGAGAGTATTTGAAAATAAGATCCTTAGGAAAATCTTTGGACCTAAAAGGGATGAGGAGACAGGTGAGTGGAGAAGGTTACATAATTTAGAACTACATAATTTGTATTCATGTCCAGATATTATTAGAATGATTAAATCAAGAAGACTTAGGTGGGCAGGCCATGTGGCACGAATGGGAGAGGAAAGAGGAGTTTACAGGATTCTTGTTGGGAAACCTGATGGTAAGAGATCTGTAGGAAGGCCAAGACGAAGATGGAGGGACAACGTTGAGATGGACCTAAGGGAAATCGGTAGGGATGGAAGAGAGTATATAGAACTTGCTCAAGATAGGGAGAGATGGAAGGCCTGTGTTGCTGCAGCCATGAACCTTCGGGTTTAAGAAGGCTATGGAGTTAGTTAGTTAGTTAGTTAGTAATATCATAGTGTACAAAATAGATGTTATGCAAATTTTGTGTAAAATAAAATAGTTCGAATTATCCAGGTTAATTGGACTCCATGGAAATGTCGCGTGACATTTTTGCGGACCCCATGAAAGACCAATATGCTGGCATCACTGTTCTTGCAACTTCCTTTATCAATGGTTATTGCAGCTTAGTTGAGATGGATCATTTCACAAGAGAATTACGAGTTTTGATAGTGAAAGCTAATTACAAGAATGGGGAATGTTATGAAGATACTGTTAGGAAGCTTCGTGCAATCCTTGGAAGTGAAAGTGCACCTAGTGAGAGTAGAGTTCGTAAGTTAATCACGAAATTTGAGGAAAGAGGTTCGACAGCAGACACTAAAACACCACGCTCTCGATCTAGCCGGGCGTGGGACATATGCCAGATGTCATCTTTCATTCTTAAATCAGAAAGTTTACCCCTTGTAATGATGTAAAAATTTTTACGAATTTGTAAACATACAGTATTTTCTTAAGCATATTAAATCCGTCGCTTTTATTGGAACACCCTATAATTTTCATTTACTCCTTATGTTTGGAGAATATTAAAGAATATTGAAATGGTTATGCAATTGCTACGGGGTAGGAGGAAAAATACGGACAAGAATTTTTTCCGATATCATCAGTGGCCATATTGCATCGCACAAATTTCTTGAAGCTTTAGTGTGGTCCAGAATCTCTCAATATTTTATAATAATTTTTTACCAACATAAGAATGTACGTCTTAATAATTTTTCATGTACAAGTAAACAATCCTTCATGTTGGTAAACTCCTGTTTTGTTTTTACATATCCATAAATATACAACGATTATTCTGATCCTTAATGCTGCTGTTTCAGTGCTCATATCCAGTTATATGTTTAAACAGAATCTCTTCTGCAGTTTGCAGATCGTTTGTTCGATGCACTTGATACGAACAGGGACGGGTTGCTGAGCTTCTATGATATGTTCAGTGCCCTGACGGCCACGCTGGAGGGGAAGATCCCTTGCAAGCTCCTGTGGCTCTTCAGAGTCTACGACAGGGACAACAACGCCTTCATGAGCGGGAAGGATATGCTCGACATGCTTAACGTAAGTAAGGATGCAATCTTCATAAAGTTAAAGCAGAGAACTATCGTGTTGTTAGTTGTTAACGTCGCCTTTCAATCTCATTAGGTTTATCTTAATTATAAAACTTTGTAAAACATTGACAAAATTTAACATTCTAGACATGAGATTGGATTAAAATAGTTATAATGAGCTCATTTCATGGCATTATGATGTACCTTATGGTGTCTGCTAACAAATAAAAAAAAGGGCATCCCCCATGGGGCAGTGGTAGCGTCGTTACCTTGTAATCAATGGGTCCCGGGTTCGATACCTGGTGGAGGCACAAGTGGTTCGGATCCCACTTTAAACTGTAGGTCCAGTCCCGATTAGCCATACTGTGCATAAAGTAGACTTAAAACACCAACTCAACAACAACAACAACAAATAAAAACAACTTGAGTATGATGGCATAGGCTGAATACATGAAAGCTTTAACAGTGAGTTACGTCTTTGACGCTGTAAAAATGTATAAAATTTTGACTTAATTTGTCTGTGAGCATTTGGGCTGCAGGTGTTAGTAACTTTTATTTGTCAAATGTGCAAATTATATAAAGGGCCTCCCCCATGGCGCAGTGGTAGCGTCATTGCCTTGTAATCAAGGGGTCCCGGGTTCGATACCCGGTGGAGGCACAAGTGGTTCGGATCCCACTTTAAACTGTAGGTCCAGTCCCGATTAGCCTTACTGTGCATAAAGTGGACTTAAAACACCAGCCCCGCAAATTATATATATTCACAAACATCTAAACTTTAATGCAATTAAAAATAATAATATTTTCCATTTGAATTCATTTTGTTATTTACATGGATAAGAACAACTTTTCATGGAATGGTCCAATAGATGACAAAAGAAATTGTGATACCTATGCTCTACTGAATATTTGAACACAGACTATTAATAACAACCTGAGTCGACCTACCAGGTTCTTTGCATAAAAAGAATCATACATATTAGCATATGAAAGAGACAACCCTCTAAATTATAAAGTTTCACTGCATTTGTAACAAAATTAAGACGAGAGGACATGTAAATAATTTGTTCATTATCCTAAACAACTTAAGTAGAGCATACACAAATAACCATAAGATACATCATTATTTTTACATTTTTTTAAAAATATCATGACAGTACAGCCTAGGGGCTTTACGAATATCGTTACAAAAATTATTGCATATTTTCAATAACTTCTCCAATAATAAATTTTTATTTCCAGGAGTACAAAAGTATTAAATTGTCTCATTTTAGATGTACATACCTTTCTTGTCTATTTATTCACAGTGAACATTTACTCATGTTGACTATCTTGCAATTTCAACTTCCAATATACATAATATTTCTTCCAATTGTATTAAACTGAAACTAGTAATAATAATAATAATAATAATAATAATAATAATAATAATATTAATAATAATAATAATAATAGCAATAGTATTCACCATAATATTTAGGTGGCTGAATTCTACAGTATGTTCCACAATAAAAATTATACTTTTTAGAAATGGAATACACACAAGTGAATTATCTATTAATTACTGCCCTGTGATAATGAGTAACAATAGAAAAAATTCAAAAAGCAAATGTGACAAAATAAAGTAAAATATTAAAATATAATCAATATTGTTCCCAATTGCACTTTCTTTTTGGATTAGGTGATTTTAGTTGTAAATAGCAGCTATCCTGAAACATTCTCTCCATGAGGGCAGCTCCATGATAAATCATGTAGATTTGAGTGCCATAATTTAACTATTTCTGTCTTTCGCTGAACTAAATTGTGAGCTATAGCTGTTACGTCACATGATATTTAATGTTTATTACCATTAACGTCAATTTGAAAGTAAAATTCATGAGCAAGAGACACTTGATTTTATGTAAATTAAATATTTGGTGTTAATTTTAAAGGTCATATCCAGGTACGTTTGTTTAAGTGCATCTATAAAACAGTTATAGCAACAATATTTGTTTAAACTCGCAAAATGGCTATCGCTTATGACGTTACGGTCTTATGATATGTGGGAATTTGCATTTCACACAGCAGTAACAACAAATATTTTTCAAGGAGTTGAAATTCATGAACAGATTGTTTTGTGAAATTTCTGTTGCTCGTGTGTTGTGAAATGTTTTGCAAAGGACTTACAAATGTTTTCTTTTCACTGCCAGATGTGTCGGTGGTCTTGGCCATGAAACAGGTTGCCTCTTTGGAATATAATTGTTCGAATACACTCACGCGATGCTGCATTCATTTGTTAACAGTAGTAGAGCGCATGTTAGTTCACTGTACCTAAGGTGCGACGTCGCTAGTGTCGCAAACCTAGAGAGATGAAGTGCGCATGCGTGGCGAAATTTTCATTTGTAGGCGGACTTATCGCTCTTTCCGTGTATACTTTTTAATAACCAGCAGCAGATTAACACGCACGTAATTTGTAACGAACCTGAGCGTTAAAGGTTTTATATTTGTAAGAAGTTAAGATTTTTAAAATGTTTGTTACTGCAAATAATGTGCAAGCTGTCACAGACAACTATAGTTAGATTGATACAGTTTTGTTTTGAACTTGTATATATGTTTATAAATACGTCATTATCTGCTCGTGTTGACGTCACTTTCTCATCTCAGCAGAGGAAGTAAACCCACCTGAATGTTTTTCACCTGACGAAACACTCAGTTAGAAAACAGGTGAAGGTGAGAAATCAACAAAAACGTGGTAACGGTTAACGGAATGCCTAAATAGTGTAATTGGTAAAAATTTTCGTTTCATTCTGGCTATACTCGAAATAATAATTAAGTACAGAAACTTTCGTGTATTTACGTTTGTCTTGTCCAACGTTAATTCTATATGCAAGTATGTTTATTGATTGTGATGTGATTTAATATGCTATAGAATTGTTCCTCTTCATGCAGAAACGTGAGCAAATCTGTACCTTGCTTGTAAGTCCACATACGATAGGAAATATAAGTGATTATAAAACTGCGTTTAACTTCGAATACTGTGTTGTGTTTCTTTTCTACCCAGCAAGCCCTGATGATTTGCAAAGATTCTCATGTTCCCGACTAAAGGAATAGCGGACTAACTTTCTGACGCCTGGTGTACAACCGGGGGACGTTGCACAGTTATTTTGGCATACCAACGCGGGGCCAGAATACATAGTTATTTTGGTACAATTGTGGAGGCTCGAGTGCAAAATTATTTTTGCAATTCAAAAGTGATGCCCGATTTAGTGCACACTGAAATTGTTCGTCCATAGAATTCACGAAGGGAAATGTGTGATAGTGAAGTGAAAGTATTAACTGGGAAGAGCCATAGACGGTGTTGTAGAATGGAGAAAGACGCGACAGGAATGAATCTGCGAAGCAGAGGAAGAACGATAATGGATGCAGAAATCAAGTTTGGATGCTGTGATGATCTTACCAATGACAGGGAATTCTTCCAGTGTTGCCATTGTTTGCAGAGGTTTCATTGTAGTTGTGATGGGCAGGAAGTAACGTCGGTATCAAATAAAGAGATACGATGCACATTATGTTTGTCAGCACCAGAAACAAAACCAGAACCGAGTGTTCCTACCAAACCCTCATCAGATCACTGGCTACTTGATTGGTTGATGAAAGCTAAAGCAGAACGAAACCAGAAGGAAAAGGAGGAGGTGAAACAGCGTAAGAAAGATATGGCTCCGATAGAGAAAGTTCTAAAAAAGGAGATGATGGAGTTTAAACTCATAGTTGAGTCTATAGAAGTAAAGGGAAGGAAAGAGAAAGAGGAAGAATAAGAAAAGAGAAGGAAAAAGAAATAGGAAGAAGAAGAAAAGATATGGAAAGAGAAAGAGAGGAAGAGGAAAGGAGAAAAAAGGAAAAGAAGAGGAAGAAGAAAAGAGAAGGAAAGAGAAAGAGGAGGAAGAGAGAAATGGAAAAGAAGACTTAGATATTATCCGTGCATTTATTGAAAACAAGGAAGAAAGGAGGATACAGGAAGATATAAAACTAAGGTCAGAATTACAGGCTCTATTCTCTCAGCACAAACTTGAACAGGTGGAGAGCATCAGAGGAGAGATAGAGAAGCATAGTATTAAAGTCATTGAAAAGGTGGACGAAAGGGTAAAGGAAATTGTGGAAGAGGAGCTAGAGTTCTTAAGAGTTCGGCAAGGACGGATAGAGAAGGAACAGGATGAATTGAAGAAGAATATGGAAACCTGTCTTGAAATTGTCCAGTCTGGAAGAGAATCTGAATGTGACCCTCCACAGAGAGTTCAAGAATTAAAGAGTTCTGTATAGTCTATTAATGTAGCACTAAAAACCTTTGGTGAATGAACAGAACTCAGAAAATATAGTGCAAGAACAGAAAGTTGAAATAAAGGCAGCTGGAGAAAAGGTTAATTTTATCCATGAGAAGGCTAAAAATATGGAAGTATCTCTTCGCCAAGAAATTCAGGAACAGACAGGTACAATTATAAGTAGGGTCAGTTAACAGCAGGAAAGGATCCATAATTTACAAATTCGACCAGAAACCTCTTCCGATATACTACCTGATCCAATCCGAGGACTGAGTCCAGAAGCTACTGCCTATGAACCTCCTGTTGTACTTCCAAACCCATTCTTCCTCGGTAATACCATAACTTCTGATAGATGCAAGAGGCCTAGAGAAAAGGATTGTAATGACGGTTTTTCTCCTCGACGCAGAACAGAGTTTAAGATGCCCAGAATGGCTGATATCGCGAACATTCCGAATTTAAAGGCGAGATCGAAGCTCAATCTGCCAAAAGATATCTGCGTGAATTAAATGTCAGTTTCGACTTAATGCAAGTGCCTGAGCACTATAGATTGGAATTATTACCTCGGGTTTTCACCGGCAAGGCTGAGCATTGGTTAGCTGGTAATATGGACAACTTTGTGAATTATGCTGATTTCTGCACACGCTTCAAGGATGAATTTGCATCAGAAAAGGCGAAACAAAGACAACTAGCGGCTGTGAGGAACCGAAGGTATTCTCGCCTGGTACACGACAACTTAGAGAGTTTTGCCTGGAGTGTCTACGCAGCGTACAGAAACCTAGCTGACAATTTTAATGAGAGTGAAGTTCTTAATTTGATAATTGGACAGTTGCCGTATCGCATTCGGAATCTTTGTCTGGCGCACACTCCACGAAATGTGGATGAATTGACACGTTTCTTGAAGGACTTCGATATTTATGATGACCCTGATACCTGGAAGAATAAAGAAAACTCTAAGAATAATGAGGCTGCAGGAAATAAAAGTTTTAAGATCCAGTATATCCAGACGGATTCAGAGAGTCGAGGAGGCAATTTCTCACGACCTCGAAGATTCAACAGAGGATTAGGCAGGAGAGGTTTCAACCGAGATCAGAACGAAAGACAGAGAAACTCCTACAGGCCTCGTCCAGAACAAAGGCAAAGTTCTCCAGACAGATGGCGTTACTTCGCCCGGACTGTACTCTCCACCACGTAGAGGTGACAATTGTGGTTCCTTCTCACCAAGACATGACGTTGCCTCAGAGCAGGAAGAAGCAGTGGAGGCTACTAGAGAATTTCTGCAAAACCAGAGATCGCAATCGTGTCAGACAAACTAGGACCTTGTCTAGGTGTTTCGCTTCCGTTTAGGCAAGGAGCCTCTGAGGAGCATCCCATACAATAATTACATTTAAATTTTCAGTTAACAGAAATAGAAGAAATTAATTTAGAAAGCCAAATAAAATCAGCTCGAACATAAAAAACTAAGTACAAATCTCCTGCAGTTCTTGCAAATTAATGGACATCCCGGTGACTTGCATTATTCATACTGGAAGTGAATGTTCAATATTAAGTTCCGAGATCTGGACCCATTTAATTAATCTGATACCAGGCATTCAAATGCAAAAAGTTTCTGACATAACTGGTAGATTTTTCCGGAAGTCATAAGAAGAGAGTGTTCGGAAGTAGACAGGTAGAACTAGAAATTGGTGGCATGAATTTTAGCATAGAAGTATTCATCTTAAAGGGTTTTCGTACGGATCTTCTTCTAGGTATGCCTTTTCTAAGACAGCACGAAGTAGAAATAAGTTACAGGAAGAATTCAGTTACTTTGTTGTTCGGTAGAACTCCTGATCAAGAAGAAGGAAATCCTGTTGATATAGAAATAGTGCAGTACATCCAAAAGGTCCAGGATGAGGATGAGAAGTGGATGTATAAAACCACGGGCCTCAGACAGAAGGTTGAAACTATTAATATTTTAAATGGTTCCCAGAAGCAGGAGCTAATAAACGTGCTGACTCGTTATTTAAAGGTATTCTCTGAGAAGCCCGGAACAATGGAGACCGCTGAGTGTGAAATACTCTTAACAAGCACCGATCCAGTCCATCGCCCACCATACCCCGTGCCACTTTCAAAAAGGGCTGCTCTGGAAAAGGAACTAGACTTATGGAAGGCCTGGAATATAATTCAACCGTCAGTATCTCCTTACTTAAATCCTCTATTGGTTGTAGACAAGCCAGATGGGAGTGTCAGACCATGCATAGATTTCCGACTGCTAAACTCCATCATGATAATACCTACAAGATCGGTTCCGCCAATTGATGAGTCTCTTCAGAAGTTTAAAGAATCCCGGTATTTTAAAAGTCTGGACGTTAAAGGTTTTATATTTGTAAGAAGTTAAGATTTTTAAAATGTTTGTTACTGCAAATAATGTGCAAACTGTCACAGACAACTATAGTTAGATTGACACAGTTTTGTTTGGAACTTGTTTATATGTTTATAAATACGTTATAATCTGTTCGTGTTGACGTCACTTTCTCATCTCAGCAGAGGAAGTGAACCCACCTGAGTGTTTTTCACCTGACGAAACACTCAGTTAGAAAACAGGTGAAGGTGAGAAATCAACAAAAACGTGGTAACGGTTAACGGAATGCCCAAATAGTGTAATTGGTAAAAATTTTCGTTTAATTCTGGCTATACTCGAAATAATAATTAAGTACAGAAACTTTCGTGTATTTACGTTTGTCTTGTCCAACGTTAATTCTATATGCAAGTGTGTGTTAGTGATTGTGATGTGATTTAATATGCTATAGAATTGTTCCTCTTCATGCAGAAACGTGAGCAAATCTGTACCTTGCTTGTAAGTCCACATACGATAGGAAATATAAGTGATTATAAAACTGCGTTTAACTTCGAATACTGTGTTGTGTTTCTTTTCTACCCAGCAAGCCCTGATGATTTGCAAAGATTCTCATGTTCCCGACTAAAGGAATAGCGGACTAACTTTCTGACGCCTGGTGTACAACCGGGGGACGTTGCACAGTTATTTTGGCATACCAACGCGGGGCCAGAATACATAGTTATTTTGGTACAATTGTGGAGGCTCGAGTGCAAAATTATTTTTGCAATTCAAAAGTGATGCCCGATTTAGTGCACACTGAAATTGTTCGTCCATAGAATTCACGAAGGGAAATGTGTGATAGTGAAGTGAAAGTATTAACTGGGAAGAGCCACAGACGGTGTTGTAGAATGGAGAAAGACGCGACAGGAATGAATCTGCGAAGCAGAGGAAGAACGATAAATGATGCAGAAACCAAGTTTGGATGCTGTAATGATCTTACCAATGACAGGGAATTCTTCCAGTGTTGCCAATGTTTGCAGAGGTTTCATTGTAGTTGTGATGGGCAGGAAGTAACGTCGGTATCAAATAAAGAGATGCGATGCACATTATGTTTGTCAGCACCAGAAACAAAACCAGAACCGAGTGTTCCTACCAAACCCTCATCAGATCACTGGCTACTTGATTGGTTGATTGATTATAAAACTGCGTTTAACTTCGAATACTGTGTTGTGTTTCTTTTCTACCCAGCAAGCCCTTGTGATTTGCAACGATTCTCATATTCCCGACTATAGGATTAGCGGACTAACTTTCTGACGCCTGGTGTACGAAGTGCGCATGCGCGGCGAAATTTCCATTTGTAGGCGGACTTAGTGCTCTTTCCGTGTATACTTTTTGATAACCAGCAGCAGATTAACACGCATGTAATTAAACTCTAATATTCGTTACAAATGTTAATGTATAATAACTTACACAGATAAATAGTAGAGTACAATTGGGTTCCAAAACTAGAGGTGCAAGAACAATTAGTTTCCCTTGGTAGATAAGGTTTAGCATAGTCCGGGGGCAAAGGTGGCAAAAAAGTGGGGGAGGGCAACTGCTCCACACGGCCCCTTAATAACCGCTATTTGTTCGTTAGACAGACCAACAGTAGGTTTATGATTACATATAATGTAAACGCATAAAATGTACCGCAACAACTCATCCTAGATTGCGGAATACTTCAGGTATCACACTAGCCCCTTTTAGTTTGCTGAACTTTTTGACTCTCTCTGCACTCTGGCTACA
Organism: Lepisma saccharinum; assembly: GCF_977018435.1. Taxonomy (NCBI): domain Eukaryota; kingdom Metazoa; phylum Arthropoda; class Insecta; order Zygentoma; family Lepismatidae; genus Lepisma; species Lepisma saccharinum. The sequence continues at coordinate 11,992,935 of NC_139257.1, forward strand.
CGGATCAACACCGATTCGTTTAATTTGTTGATTTGGTGGCAAGTAGTGTATTGGGTGTCTGTACCCTTTTGCACTACGTTCTGGAGAGGTGTAATAAGGGTGCCAGGGATACTTTTATCCCGTATAGCTTTTTATTGCCTTTTAATATACACAAATTTGCAGACACCCAAAGAAATGAAGTGAAATGGGCATGGTCAAAGCAAACTATTGTTGGTGGCAGCACCCATGTTGTGCCCCAGGCTTTTCATGGGCAATTGTTCTCCCATTTAAATACATTGGGAATTTGATGCTGAATGTGCTGCTATTACATTGAATTGCAAGTTTCATTTCATCTGAACACCAGAAATTATGTCATAGATAAATAATCAGTGCTGTGAAACTAAGAATATTAATAAGACGATCGCCAACAACAGAAGAGATATCGGAATCAAAAAGCCTTAAAATTTGCACAGCACTTGTTTACGTCACTTGCAATTTTCACTATGTATGTGCTTTATTCTTGTGTATCTGATAAAGAATAATACATATTAATTCGCCACGAGACTACTTTTATCTTTTATAATTGTTATTAATAACTGATTTCTTTTCTTACGTGATAGCATACTTTTACTCATGGCTAGTAAATAGAGTTCTCTATTTTATACATACATAGTTATCGAGAAAAATAGTTATTAAAAATATTTTATATTGTGTTTCATGTCTCGCAACGTCTAGGGCTTTCTAATTTACAGGAATTATAATTTTAAAATTGTTTTGTATGTCGAAACAAAAGGACAAGAACACGATGGGGAAATGTCTGCTTAATTAAAAAAAAAGTTGATATTAAGTTATCGGATAGGTCATAGTGTATAATAATAAATATCATGTGTTTACTCACGTTATAGATATTTTATTTGTAATTTGGCGAGTTTCTCCGATTCCTTCTCCCATCGTTCAATTACACATACTCGCAAGTCGCATCAAGAGGAAACATAAAAGCGTTGTGTAACTATCTAAATTTTGGCATTGTAGACCCATGGCAGCTAGAGACTACCAAAATTACGTCACGTTTAGTGATCTTTGTGCACAAATATTCTATTTAGCCCGTCGGGGCTACCCTGAGGTTGCGCTTTAATATATTAATTCTTAGCTTATGGAGATGTAATTTTCGGAAACTTATGACTTGCTACATAACCTTAAAGGTTTGCTAAACACATTTTTGTTATCGATTTACACGGGAAATTCTTAACTTCGTTGAAAATAACGTTTGAATAGCCAGCAATCCTATCGCCCTCCAATGTAAAGCTTAGGGCAACCAGATGACGAACGAAATTCTTTAGGGACACAACAGGGGTGGCGCCTGTAGCGGAAACGTTTGGTACAAACGTACACTCGAAATCGAATGAAACGCCCCCCCCCTTACGGTTATGCAACCCGGAATTTTATATCATCTAGTTTCGCCAGGAATAGCAGCTCGCGAGAAGCGTAGTGTTTCCAACTCTTGAATCTAGCCACAGATTCACGCGACCGGGTGGAGATCTTGCTTTCCTCTTGATTTGATTTTAACGGACAAGAAGTTTATTTTGAGAATGTCTCTGGTAATAATAACAAGTGTTATTAACATTTATGCTTGAGTTTTTTATTATTCTTTTACCACTTCCGAACGAATATGTGAAGATTTTTTTTTTCATTTTGCAATAACGCTTTCGGCATTTTTCCTTCAGAGTTATTCTTTTTGTTTTTAAATTTTTGGCGACATCTGATTTGGAAAAAGTTCCACGAAGTTTGTTTTAAGTGTAAATTCATCTGGACATACAGTGTAGAGTGGGATTCGAACAACAAATATGAGCTTCCGTCGCGAATCGAACCAGCGCTCCTTTCATTATGTTTTCTTTCCACGTTTATTAAAATTTGCTTCCTTCAGCCTACTTCCGATTGTCGTATATTTCAATTCGTATTCCCGTTTTTTTTTCATTTGCATTGTTCGAGCCGTGATAACTTTCTCTCTTAAACTGGTTATTCGAATACTTTTATACTTATTATTTTTTCTTTTCTCGATTTTCCCTTCGCACTCATTACAGATTTCGGTATCGCGCTTTTCCATATTTTCAGTAATTTAATTCTTTGACTATTTTTAATTTGCCCTTAGTCCGAATCAAGAAAATATGTTAGGAAATGTTTCCCGTGTAAATCTTATTGTATGGTGGTGTAAAATTGATGCCAGCTTTTTCTTGCGATAAGGGTTTTGAAAGTGCAAGGGTCTCATTTATTAACCATGGTGGGAAGGGGGGGGGACGGAGGGGTGCCAGAAACCTTCCAGTCGGAATATGCCTGAAACGAAAAGTATAGATCGACCACAACGAAAAAAATCCTTGGGACGAAAAGTACCCGCGCAGATCTCCCTTCTTCCCTTCAGCTCGGGCCATAAGGAAGCATGGTCCACTCTCCCCCGCCCCTCCTCGCGGGAGTACGGTGCACAGGAGTCGCGGGTCTGTGCAGGTTGTTTTGCTTGTGGTTCCACTCTTCCATCAGCATGTGGGTGCTGAGAAGGCTATGCTATCTGCGAGTGAGGGGGAGGGGGTGACGAGCAACACTGCCACAGCGAGTCGCTGTAAATGATTTCATTGTCTGTGCTGGGTGAAACCGGTTCTTGGTGCTCTTACACTTTTCCGATACATTTCTGTCAGCCTTTCTAGCGAAGCGAGGTCATATGTTCCAGATTCGAACTCTGGTCAGGCATGAATGTATCACTGAGTTTGTCCCGTCACAATTTTATAAATTGATAATTCATCCGTATTATCGCGATTAACTCAAGAGGCAGAAGAGTGATGTAAAATAACCGAAATAGAAATTGATGCATTTGTGCCTGGTGCTAGTGTAACGACGAAGTTAACTCTTTATAAATGATGAAATAGGTAGCCCTTGCGCTCAAATACACTTATACCTTGGCACAAAAAAAAATCTAACTTATCGCTGATCTCTTACTACATTTGGAATACAGCCAAGAGCGATGTAAAGCAATGCAATTACATTGTGAATGTTTCACATCCTATAGTCTTTCTTTTTCTCGTAGCGGGGGCGGGGGTTCATTCATTACAAATATCTAGGAATGGATTTAGCAGCAATCCGTGATATACTTAAATATCATAACATGCTGCGTAGCCAGGGTTCTTGGGTCCTAGCCTCTGATAATGAGTTTTTCTTTTTCGTTGTTTCTTCAATCTTCATCAATTTCCCTAAAGCATCATTCATCCTCTGTGGCCATTGGCTATATGTAAAAGTTGACATAAAATTAGTAAATTTTGAAAAGAAAACACAAGGATCTGCTTTTCTCATAGCTCGCCAAACATGCATATTTCTGTATTTTATGCTTTCAGCGCTATCATTATTCTTGGCAGGCAATGGAATTGAAGCAACTCTCACAACTAACGTAAACTACATATCACTCAGGCATGACAATTCTCGCGGGCAAAGTGGATTTTTTTGGCACATGGTAGCGCAATAACTATCTTCTGGCATAGATTTAAATCCGTACTTTTTATTCCAGTTGAGTGATTGACTCACAATTTTGCCATTGAAGGTTTGGGTTGTATGTGGGTTATACGTATTGTGTTTTTGGTGCGCTAGGAAAAAGCAATCCCAAAGGTTCGCACTGAACAGAAAATTGTGTGCTTTTCCTCTCTCTCTCTCTCTCTCTCTCTCTCTCTCTCTTCCAACTCCGTCCCTCTCTCTCACCCCAAGTCCCCACAATTTAGGTAAACTGTTGTTAGAAACATATTTTCCGAAGACTATCCACATTGAAAATAATATTCTCCAATTGTTTTGATAGGGCATTTCTATTGCTCCGAACGAATTATCTCCGTAAGAGGACTAGGGCCTCCCCTATGGCGCAATCGTAGAGTCGTCGCCTTTAATCAAGGGGTCCCGGGTTCGATACCCGGTGGAGGAACATAGTGGTTCGGAACCAACTATAAACTGTAGGTCCAGTCCCAATTAGCCTTTCTGTGCACAAGTGAACTTAAAAAACAACAATTCAATTCAATTCAATTGAATCATCTTATCAATATTTTTAAATCTGCATCTAGATTATACATTTATATTCATTGCGGGCAGAAATTGCGAGAAAACAATGCATTTTTTTAATGGAATGCATGAGTCAATAATAATGTATATTTTACGGTATATACTCTTTTATATTGCATTGATTCAATAGTATCCTTATTTCCTAAAGCAAGCGTGAGTTTCTTTGCACACACCACACAGGCCCTGCTTGACGTAAATCTCAGATGCAGTAACTTCACGGTTGCCTTTGCCACCACGCTTTGGCTTTAATTCGAGCCCCGGTAGGTGCTTCGTTCGAGATCCTGCAGCAGTTTTACTCGTATCTATGCCTTGAGCATGTCACTTGCAACGGAACCAATAAAATGAAACTTTCTGCACCGGAATGGGCGTGAAACTCTACATGCACCAATGATAAGCTGTTTTCAAGAGGCATGTGCCACGTGCTGCATGTCCCTTCGGTCCGAATGTTCCTTTACGATATCATTTCATCATGCCTTACACTTCGGAATTTCCAAGAGAGGAGATAGTCCGCATGTTCTTGTGCGGCGGATCTGCTTTCAAGAGTAGATTGGCCAGCGAAGTCTTCCAATCGAAAACATTTGGGCGTTGATGGTGAGAGAGTGGGAACCTAGACAGCTGAGAACAATGGAAGCTCTACTGGCTCACGTGTTTGATGTTTGGGAGAGTTTAAGGAGAAGACCAAACATCTGCTCGTGGAATCCTTGCCTCGTCGACTATATGATGTGCTTGAATCCAACGGCGGGTGAACACAGTATTGAAACTCCGCACTGTTTAACCGATGTTCTTTGCTACATCCCAGAACAAAACTAATAATTACACACATCTCCATATGCAACTTATCTTTCCAATTATTTCTTATTGATACCTTTGTGCTCTTGGTTACTTTTTCGCACACCTGAACAATTATATTATATTCTATAATATTAATATTCACATTATTGACAGATTTGATTCACATGAAATTCAAATGCGCAGCACACATGCACCCATTCCTAACACTTAACTGTTAGTTACATTACACCTATCACGTTGCCACAGTTCTAAATCAGGGGTGTCCAGGGGGAGGGGCATTATGGCGCAGACTGTGATGGAAATTTGACTGAGTAAACAGGGCACAAGTTGAATTACGTCATCAATTAGCCATTGCTGTTATACAAATAGTCATTTGTAGATTGTCAGGGGAATTGTTACGGGTAATAAGTAATATTGGTGGGGGGGCGATATCTAACTCTTACATATTAGGCCTTAGATTGATAGGGAAATTATGGTGGGCGATTAATGAAGTTAGTGAGATTTTAAGGTAGCGGGATTGATAATTATTTGGGGGGGGCAGGGAATCCCAAGTCTTGTGTATTACTATTACGTCTTAGATTGCTTTTTTGGAGGGAGCAATATCAGCAGGAAGTCTAAAATTGGCATGGAAATTTTGTTGGGAAGATTGAGTATTAAATTTGAGGTGGAGGGGAGGGGAATGAAGTTTTGATAAAATGGTATGTCTTAGATTGTGAAGGGATTTCTGACGATTAAGAAATGGACAAAGATCCGGGCGGGACTCGAACCCGAAACATTCGGTGTCTGGATCGTTAGTCCACCACTAACCCCGCTTGGCCGCAGAGCCGGTTCCCTTTGGTGGCCAACCGCGTTAAGTGGTCCACTTCCGATACCACGAAATTTCCGGGTTTGAGCCACGGCTTCAGTATTGGTATCATGGCATCAATTTAATCTAATCGTCACTCATCCTCATTAGCCGAAAGTGGCAGAAGAGCGACTTAAAATAACAAAAGGTACAAAAACAACTTTAACACTCTAGTAATTTCTGATCTATAGATGCGTATTAGCATTGATTGTTGACTCTTGAATGATAAGCTTACGATTATTATTGTTAATATAAATTGCCATCCATCAACAGAAGGACGGACCAATCGATCATTTAATTCATGACGTTTTTTTGGTATTTGTTGTCCCTTCGGATCAGCTTCGAAACCTAAGGACATTATTAGATGTTTGTCTGAAGTTAGTGACGATGGTTCTTTAAATTCCTGTAGCTCTTTCAGCCGACGCGGGAACCACCTTTATGGCAGTGATCCTCTGTTGCCGCGTTTACCTACGAAGGAACTCGTGGTCAATCAACCAATTAGGCCTACCGCTTGGGCAAGAAACGATAACTTCACAAAGCCCTCTTCTCCGAAGCAGCCAGCAGGGAAACAGGATTTTGTCACAATAACCCTTTTGAACACCGGTTCTAACAACGTTTCTACTTAATTGGACATTATCCATTGTTTTTCCTTTTGATTGAACATATATTCTATCTATATATTTCGAAACATTTCAAGAGATCACCTCTTCTCTCATCTTCAGGCGAACAATTTTTGCTATGTCTGTAGTGTGATTGGAACTATGACAGTCCATGATTTTGCTCCAAATCCGGTCCGCTAAGCAACCAGTCTTAGATGCCCATTCGAAATCGACAGCTATAAAGCAAAATATGTTTGAAGTGAAGATCTTATTGAATGAAACATAGCTCGACTCACCCTCACATTTGCATTTCTTTAGATAACTTGCATGCACTTCGTATAGAAGACTGAAAATTCACACTATTTGGCATGGCAAATAGACCTTATTCCAGCTTCGCTGAAAGTTCGATGTATGTAATAATTGTCAGTCATGACGTTCAACGCCCTCTGCGCGTGTGTTGTGATGGGTTAGCGTGTTTTAATTCCATTTCATGCTCAGAAAGGCTACCCGAAGTGGGACCTACAGTTGAAAGTGAGATCCGAACCACTAGGCAGTTGTGTCTCCACCAGGAATCGAACCTGGGACTCCGTGATTATAGGGGGTTAACGAGTTCATGGCTTTACAGTTTCGTGAATTGAAGGAAGCCAAGGTGAGAAAAATGTGAAGAAATATCTTCTACACGGAACTAACTATGTGTGTGTATGTATGTATGTAAAACTTTCTAGCACATCCATTTTCCTACCTTCATTTTATCATCATTACGTTGAATTTTGCACCAGTGATTTTTCACTACGTTCTAGGTCACGTCACTTTGAGTCGTAAAGTATTGTCTGTAATTCAGTTTTAGTATAGTTTTTAGCCTCTCACCCAAGAATTTTTAAGGTGGGAGAAGGGAGGTGGGACTCAACTTCTGGAAAAAATAATGCGAGTTCAATTGAGAATACGAAAATGGAGCGGAATGATTATATTGCTAAAATATCTTGAGGAAAGTAAAGCGTAAAATTGAATTCTGCCTCTGAGTGAGTCCATGATATTGTTTATGTTTGAAGGTAATATATTAAACATGACTATCAGCATAACCGAACGCATATAATGAGATGATTTATTAGTGTTACCAGGCTAAAGGTGTGGAGTGCGGCCTGTTGCCTCCTTCATTACGGAATTCCACATGTAAAAATTGATCAGCTCTTATTGCGAGTAACCATTATAGGCTTAGACCAAATTCTGGCGTTTATATTTCAATTCACTTCCTCAACAAATCCTTTCTCGATTGACTAGATTTTAAGCGGAGCGTCATTCAGTTGTCTGTCAGTGTTCTTTTTTGCAGAAGCAACAGCAGCTCGCTCGCACCCACAGTGCCCCGCCCACTCGACGAGACGCGTTGTCTGTGCAGTGCAGAACAGTGACAGTGTTGCCTCTCTATTCGATCTTTGTATTCTCCTTAGCCTGCCACTACACACACATTTCAGACAATTCTTCCCATACAACAAATGGAAAAGCAATCAGGCAACTGTTAAATGGCTCTTTTCTAGATTTTCTATTAACACTTTCCACGGTCAAGATATGTTAACTTGGTTCTGTTTCGTATTCCCACAATTTGGCTTCGTGCAGCAGGGGTTTATATTGCAAGCTTAAAAAAAAAACGTAGGCAGGTATTTTAACATTTTAATTTTCATCAGTTGCATGATTGTATGAAAGAATATGGTGGAAAAATACACTACTTAAGACAATATCACTAATAATAATTGGCCGCCTCTGTGCCCGAGCGTGGTAAGCCGTCGGGTTTTGATCTCGCTGCCGAAATTCCCGGGTTGGAGTCCCGGCCTGGGTATGATTGTTTATGAGTGTTCCTTCATGCATTTTATCATACACTAATCCTCATCGTTGCGATTAGCCAAAAGTAAAGTAAAAAAAGAAAGATAATACTAGTAATAATAATAATATGAATCTAGCTCCCATGGTTTCTTTATGACTGTCCTCTTATCAATTTCATGGAGTCATCATTCATCCTCATTGTTCCGATTAGCCAATAAATGGTAGAGAAGCTGCGAAAAATAAGATGTAAAATAATAACAGAATTTTCTCCGCAGAAGGAAAAATAAATGCTCCAGAACACATGCAATACAGGAAAAGAGTGTCCTGTAATGTGAGTCTGTAAACCAAATGTAAATCACGAATGAAGAAGTTTACGTGAAGGTTTCATCTTCTACGAAGCAATACAGGCTTGGATGGCGCAATGGTATCGTCGTCGCCTTGTCATCAAGGAGTCCCGGTGGAGGCACAAAGGGGTTCGGATCCCACTTTAAACTGTAGGTCCAGTCCCGATTAGTCATACTGTGTATTGTGGACTTAAAACACCAAATCAACAACCAACCTACCAATACAGGGTTGGAAACACTACAGTTATAGGTTTGGAAACACTGCTCTTCTCGGGAACTACTCTACCAGGCGAAACTAGATGATATAAAATTACGGGTTGCATAACCGTAAGGGAGGGCGTTTCTTTCGAATTTGTGTGTACAAATACATTACAAATACGGCGCTGAGTGAGTGGCATTACCCCCCCCCCAAAATCAAAAAGCTTAATTCGCACAGTGGGTTTAATGTGTGGTGTACGGTCACCTGGTGTGTGTTTACTAATCAAATGAACGTTTGAAGCAGCAGACTGGCATTTGATGAATCTTCTGAACTTGAAAACCGATCTTCATAAACTTGTTTGAAAGTCACTTCCTTTCACCAGCCTGACACCGGGATACACCTGCACTACACCTACTGTCAAAGAGTGCAGTTAAGTAGGTAGGGCTACTAATAAACAGTGGCGTACCCAAGGGGAGGTTGTTAGTGGTCATAACCCTTACTTTTAGCCCAGTATTCCTTAAACAGGAACGTCAAAGGCAGGAAATAATGCCAAAATAAGTGTCGACTACTAGAAAAAGTGCACGTATCACCCCCTTTGAAAACTTCTGACCACACCACTGTTAATATACCACACCCTTGAGTACATAGAACTACCAGTGGCTATTTCTTTTAATTCTCGTTTTAGGCATGTTACTGCTTGAGGGCATTCAGTTTAGAATTGAGCTACCAAAAAAACATGAATATGGAAGTGCTAAGTAGTAGAAGAAGCCCGGTTCACAAACCGAAAATGGGGCTCGGTGGGGCTCGCCTTAATGGATTTCTCTTGTAAGGCATGAGCCCCATTTTCTCGCAGTGTTGCCAACACCTTACTCGAAAAAATCACCAAGGTTTTTTCTTGGTCTAACCTAACCTAAAGCAAGGAGCTGGCAATCTTGCTTGAGGCTTCTTAATGGTTTGCTCTTGTAAGGCATAAGCCTTATTTTCTCGCAGTGTTGCCAACACCTTACTCGAAAAAAATCACCAAGGTTTTTTTTTCTTGGTCTAACCTAACCTAAAGCAAGGAGCTGGCAACCTTGCTTGAGGCTTGTCTTACAGTGCATAAAGCAAGGTTGCCAACCTACTGGTGCTTTTGCCATAGCTTTTTACAAAAAAAAGAGAGAGGAGAGAGAGAGAGAGGGAAGAGTTAAACAACCGACAGCCTACCTACAGCTTTTTTTTTTCTTGGTCTAACCTAACCTAAAGCAAGGAGCTGACAACTTTGCTTGAGGCTTGCCTTACAGTGCATAAAGCAATTTTTGCCAACCTACACACACTGGGCAAGGAGAGCCGGCAACAAACACGCACTGCCGTAAAAGAGAGAGATGGGTGGATGGCAACACTGCACGGGTTCAACGTCATCAAGTGAAGATTGCCTTAATGGTTTTCTCTTGTAAGGCATGAGTTTTATTTTCTCGCAGTGTTGCCAACTCCTACCTACACATTTTTTTTTTTACTTGGCAAGGGGCTAGAGAGAGAGAGAGACCTACGGCTAACAACAGTGGTGAGCAAATGCGCCATATCGTAATTTTCAAACTCCGGCAATGTTTGTATATCGTGACCTTTGTAAACCTCTCTCGGGGGAACGATGTGCCACACACACACACACACACACACACACACGCGCGCGCGCGCGCTTGTATTGTGACGCATTACATACATGTGGAAAAAAAAAACTTTGCCTGTCATTACAAAAAAAAAAAAACTTTGACCGTATTCTTAAATAACTAACAAGGACAATGAATCTTTTTGGCTTCCGCAAACAGATCAACATGGAAACTGCACCGCCAAATTTCAATAACCTCTTACCTTCCGTGTTATCTAAACTCAATGGTTTACTGATTGTTCACCTCAACAGCATTTGGACGAAACTGAATGACGATGTGGGCAAGATGTTTTATGTTTTTAATAACAATTTACATTTCTACGAAATTCCGATCGACGGGAAACTTCAAATCACCGTGAATCCGGTGAACGCAGGCGAAATCAAAATTTCTACCGGCAAGAATATTTTTCGAATCAAGCACGACAAGATGCTTTCTAACATTACGTACGATGTTTCTGCAGGAGATTATCTTTACATGGAACTCCTCGAAGATTACGACAAACTCATTCCTCTCTTCGTAGAATTACGAATCGTCTATCCTATTATAAATAACCGTTAACCAAAAATGCCTAACGACATTTTCGGCAACACCAAGCGTGTAGACCACGCAGAAGAGATTCTCATGTTGGACGTTCGAGTTAAGAAGTTGAGGACCGATTTGATTGCTTTGCAGGAGACCTTAAACAAAAGTTTAGAGTCGGAAATCGCTACGCTCCAAACGCAATGTCTCGACCCCATTCTGAAAATCGATTCCGAACTGAAGATGCTGATAAAAAATTATGTCGACGTACCTTCTTACGACAGCGTTCAAAATATACAGTTGAGCGTGGATTCGCTTCAAAATGATTTGGCCAAATTACAGCAATTTCAATCGAAAAATGAAGATTTGGAAAAATTGAAACTCGAAATCGAAGAACGAACTTCCGCAATAGAAAAGAATTTCTCTGAACTTCAAACCGTCGTGAACGATATAGACGCAGAACGCTTGCATGTCGTCGTTTCCAAATTACAAGAAGAATTCACCAGCACGTTGGAAGAAATTAAATCCAAGTTACAGACTTTGGAAGATACCATGACGAACCTACCATCGTCGGACGAACTGCAGGTCATCGGTAAAAGCGTCGCGAACATAAAAATTCAATTGGAGGCGTATCGAGATTTCGAACACATTCAAACCACCATCGCTACGCTTCAGGCGTCCTTGGAATTGATCAACGAAGAAATTAAAAATATTCACGCTGAAGCAAGAGCGTTGACGAGCATTCAAGACACGTTGAGAACGGTTCAGCAGAAGATCGATTATTTAGAAAATTTGAACGTCGAAACGAATCTCGCTCATTTTCATCACGTACTCGACAACATACAGGGTGACTTGGAATCGTTACGGACGAGCGTGCCTTCGAGCGAAGATTTGGAAAAATTGAAAACGGCGGTGACGGCACTATCCGATTCGAGCGACATCAAAAGTTCGTTGAGCGATCTCGAGAGTAGGGTGGCCAATCTCCCCACCTCCAAAGAATTGCACGCATTGAAAAGAAACATATCTCGAATGCTGAAACGACTAGAAACGGAAACGGCGAACGTGGAACAGATTCGAGACGAAATTAGTTCGCTGGTGTCGACGCTGCCCACTTCGCAGAGCGTCGCCGACCTTCACGCGCAGTTTACAGAGATGCGAAGCATCGTGAGCGATCTTACCGAGAAGAGCTCGAAATTGAATCAAGTCGAGAACCTTCAGAATATTGTCGTCAACATCAGAGATCAAGTTGGAGTGCTGGAATCCACGCAGGAATCGACGCTGGCCTCTTTCGGTGCCAAGTTGCAAGAACTCAACGAAAACTACAAGCAGTTGAACGTGGAAGTGAAAATCAAACCGTCGTTTTCTACCGTAACGGATACCATAATCGAGCATTTGCTGCCCATCGAAAATAAACTCGGACAAGTTCACAGTAATCTCGTCACCTTCGACACTAAATTCGCCAAATTGTTCACCTTGCAAGCCATCGAAATCAACAGCGTTCCCAATCAACAGAGAATCTCCACGTTCGTCGAAGGTAACAAACTGTACATGTTGCATCCTTATCATCCGTACTACAAGTTTCTCCTCGATGGCAAAATTCAGATAAACGAATTTCGTACTGGTCTCACGGCAGAAAAGCTAGCGTTCCCACCATGACCTTAATATCGAATCGTGGTGTCCAGAAAGCAGGAAACATTCCTCTGGCACGTTGGAACGAAACGCGCAACATATTTGAAATACACGAAGACGAAGATCTCACCGTTTTCGACGTGAGTGCCGGCGATAAGCTGATCATTCAAAACACGAGCGAGGTGCCACCCTCTTTGAATCCCATCACGCTGGTGCTTCTCTTCAAACGTAATCTCTAAAAAATGTCTAGGCAAGCCATCGTCGAAGAATTGCATAAACCTGCACGCCGCAACTACGAACGTTTGGCTGTAGTAACCAAGGGCATCGACGACCTCTGGCAAAGTGACCTCGTGGAGATGAGTAGCGGCAATTTGAAAAACGTACATAAATGGAACAAGGGCAACAAGTACCTCCTCACCGTCATAGACACATTTTCGAAATTCGCATGGGCTCTACCTTTGAAGGCGAAAACGGGATCGTGCGTCACGGAAGCATTCAAATTAATTTTTCGCGAAAGCGGCGGCAGACGACCTCGGTTTCTGCACACGGACAACGGTAAAGAATTTTACAACGCCGTATTCGAAAAGTTTATTCAAAAACATGGCATTCGACATTATTCGACCTTCAGTCACATCAAAGCCAGCATCGTGGAAAGATTCAATCGAACCTTGAAAACACACATGTGGAAACGATTCACGCTTCGGGGAAATTACAAATGGGTCGACATCCTGCCGGAACTCGTCGACACCTATAATGATACGGTACACAGAACGATAGGCATGAAGCCAGTTGACGTTACCAAGTCTGACGAGCAGCGTTTAATTTCTACCGTTTACTGTCCAAAGTACACACCCACGACAAAAAAAAGCTAAATACAAAATTGGAGACCGGGTGAGGATCAGCAAATTCAAACGCACCTTCGAGAAGGGATTCACAAAAAATTGGAGCACGGAACTCTTTACGGTGGTTCGAGTTTTACCCGGAAACCGACACACGTATATAATAAAAGATAGTAGCGGTGAGATTTTGAAAGGAAGATTTTACGAAGAGGAACTCTCTAAAACGAAACACCCCGACACGTACCTCATCGAGAAAGTATTGCGTAGGAAAGGTGACAAACTGTTTGTCAAATGGCTGGGACTTCCGGAAAAGAGTTGGATCGACGCGGACGAAGTGATCTTGTGAGTACGTGGAACGTGGTGAAGCGTCTACCGGATCCGGAAAGTCAAACAAGAAAAAAAAAGAACGGTGAGTTGCTTCCCGACAGCATCCGCTGTGTGATCGTAGGTCCTTCGGGGTGTGGGAAAACGACACTGCTCGTGGACAATTTTCTCCTCGCACCGAATTGGTTAGATTGGAAGAACAGGCACCTGTACGTGTTCTCGAAAAGTTTGGAGCAATCCAAATACCAGCAACTGATGAAACTGTACGATGGTCTGGACATTGCAACGTTCGCCTCGGAAATAAAACCACTCGACGATTGTCGTGAAAATTCAGTCGTTGTGTTCGACGACGCCATCCTGGAAAATCAAAATGAAATTCGCATCTTTTTCACGCAAGGTCGTCAGTAGTGTAATTGACTGTATTATAAACCCAAGAAAGTATTAACCCCCCTCTGGCAGATTTGCCTACACTTAAAACTTGCTCAACATGCCCATATGAGCTTTTTGCTCAAGTGTGGAACCCTGTCTAATCCAAGATTTTTGTAAAAATGTCCTCGGGAATTTCCTGAGAAAGTATGACCCCCCTCAGATTGATTTGCCTACACTTACAAAAGGCACTTCTGTGAGATTGTTGTCCATAAATTTGTTAAAAATATGCCCCTCTTGATATTTTTTTTGGCCACACCTAAAACTAAGCTAAGATACACCCACACCCACACCCACCCACATACACCCACACCCACCCACACATATTTACTTCCGGTCCACTTCCGGTCCACTTCCGGTCCACTTCCGGTCCACTTCCGGTTCACTTCTGGTCCACTTCCGGTTTGACTACTTCCGGTCCACTTCCGGTTTGACTACTTCCGGTCCACTTGTGGCCAAGTTGTGGCCTATTTCTGGTCTTATTGTTTCAGATATTTTCAATGCGGTCCGTGCTTAGGCTATATAAAGAGATTTTGCATTGCATATCAGCCAGTATTGTGAGAGCTGTTGAAGAGAAAGGGTGTGTTGTTGCAGTGCTGCTCATATTTTTTAAACACAAAAATGCCGAATCAAAAATATTGCAATCAATGCAATAAAAATATATCCAGCCCCAATATGGGTTAAGTACCAAAAGAATTGTAGTCCAGATAAAAGCAGAATAGTCACAAAAATATGCCCCAAATGCCATAGAGAATATAGCATGAAATACTTCACATATGAACATATAGATACTTCTTCTGCACAGTCATCAATATTTCCAAACAAAATTGATTGGAAATATTTGTGTGATTGCCCTGTATAACTTAGATTGCAAGGCCAAATTTTGTAATTTTGTAGACCAGGAGCTTTATCCTATGCTCCAGAAACAGGCTCTCCACAAATTATGTGAACATCATGGAGCACACAATATATTTTACAATTTTGAGAATCTCAATTTAAATTCAGGAACAAGAGATTTGGATTTGATGTATCTGGAAATATTTTTGCATCTTGAATCAACCTGCAAACAATATTACATGTTAGGCTGGGCTATTTCAACAGCAGTAAATATTTACCAAATGTTTCAATGTTAAAAAACAATCAAAATAATATCTTCCAGGAAATATAGATACCTGAACATGCAAACATATTTTGAAAGAAGAAACATTGCAAGATATATAAAATCAGACCACCTGTTGGATTGTTTTAGGGAAAAATTTGAAAATCTATCAGAGTATGATTTTTTTAAAGTGCAAAATGAAACAGAGGCAAGATGGGTACTTGACAGTGATGTTGGGTTTGGGTATGTGAGCATAGAATTGGGTTCTGAATATGATGATTTTGAATCCAATACATACTGGCATAGAATTGATGCATACCTGTTGCATTGTTATTGGGGAAAATATGTTGCTTTTTTTACAAAAAGTACTTCAAGTTTAGAAAAATTTAGGTTTTACAAATTTTTCCATGATCATAGAATTTATACAAACAGCAGGTGGCCTGTTGATGACATAACATGGGACACAACAATTTCCATACTTGATGAGGCAGGAAAATTGGATGTAAATTCTGGTTTATATTTTAATGAGTTGATTATGTACCTGCTTAAAAACAATATCAATTCTGGCTTATTCAATACAAGATGGACTTAAATAATTAGAGTTTTTACACAAAATATTTTTTTTGCTAACAATTTCAAGTTCCTTGAGTGGGAATATGTTGTTTTTAAGATCAGCATTGATTCTGTAGTATAGTATTGCTGTGGAACATGTCAAGTCCTTGGATTCTGTCACACCTATTCTAATACAATTAATATCACAAGTACTATTACAAGGCACGCACTGCATAAAATCATAATTCCAAGCGATGGAATGGAGTAATTATTTTTCCACGATTCCATATCATACAAAAAAATTATACTGCAATTGGAGCTTCAGCAGTTCGGGACTGTGCAATATATTGTCTACAAATGTAGGAAAAATAATATTGTACGGGTTGCAAACAAAACTCCCAAAGCTTATGTATTTCAGGTTTCTTAAATTTGAAACAGAATCCAAACTGTCTGGAAGTTCATAAAAGTGATGCCATTCTACAAGCGGGTCTATCTCAGCTTTTGCATGATATATTTGAGCAAGAGGTGATGTGTTTATAATATTTGTTGGTATAGAGGTTTGTTCTGAGTACAATTATATCTTATTAATTATGAACAGCTCTGCTGCATGTTGTGATGATGAATATCTAGTCCCTAAACCTAACAGAGCTGTGCAGTGATGTTGTTATTGGGAACAGGATTCAAATCCTACAAATATTTATGGATAGGAGTGAAGAATTAATTTTTGCCATGAAATTATATCTAGATACTCAATATCCCTGTGCAATAATGCTGTTATTGGGAACAGGATTCAAATCCTACACAGATACAGATTCTTGCTGAGCTTAATAGGTGATTGTCATGGAAGATACTCAATATTTCTGCTGTTATTAGGTACAAAATTCAATTACACAGACACAGATATAAATAATAATGCATACAGAACTGTGGTTTCTATAAATCTATACTCAATATCCCTATACCTGACAGCTGTGCGGTGATGCTGTTATTGGGAACAAGATTCAAATCCCACACAGAAACAGATTTTTGCTGGGCTTAGAACTATTATGGATAGGTGATTGCCATGAAATAATATCCCTATACCTGACAGAGCTGTGCAGTGATGCTGTTATTGGGAACAATTTTAACAGAGCTGTGTTTTCCATAAATCTATACTCAATATCCCTATACCTGACAGAGCTGTGCAGTGATGCTGTTATTGGAACAGGATTCAAATATAACAGCATCACCACACAGCTCTGTCAGGTATAGGGATATTGAGTATAGATTTATAAAATTTGTATCTAATATCTATCTTCATGACAATCACTTTTCCATAATAATTCTAAGCACAGCAAGAATTTGTATCTGTGTAGGATTTGAATGCTGTTCTCAATAACACACCTATCTATAATAATTCTAAGCTCAGCAAGGATTTGTATTTATGTAGGATTTGAATCCTCTCAATAACAGCTTCACCGCACAGCTCTGTCAGGTATAGGGATATTGAGTATAGATTTATGGATAAATATTATTTACCTCTTCATGGCAATCACTTATCCATGATTTGAATCCTGTTCCCAATAACATTATGACCGCACAGCTCTGTCAAAAGGATATTGAGTATAGATTTACAAAAATTTATTTACTAGATATTATTTCATTCTCTGTGTTCTTTATGACAATTACCTATCTATAATAATTCCAAGCTCAGCAAGGCTCTGTATCTGTTTGTATTTGTGTCTAATATCTATCTTCATGACAATCACCTATCCATAATAATTCCGCTCTGTATCTGTGTAAGATTTGAATCCTGTTCCCAATAATTATATCACCGCACAGCTTTGTTAGGTATAGGGCAATCACCTATCCATGATTTGAATCCTGTTCCCAATAACAGCATCACTACACAGCTCTATTAAATATAGGGATATTGAGTATAGATTTATGGATAAATATTATTTCTATATCTATATCTAATATCTATCCTCATGGCAATCACCTATCTATGATTTGGATCCTGTTCCCAATAACAGCATCACTACACAGCTCTGTTAGGTATAGGGATATTGAGTATAGATTTATGTTATTAAATATTATTTCATTCTCTGTGTTTGTGTCCAATAACAGCAGAGATATTGAGTATCTATCCTCATGGCAATCACCTATCCATAATAATTCCGCTCTATATATGTGTAAGATTTAAAACTTGTTCCTAATAATATTAACCACACAGTTCTGTCAGGTATAAGAATATTGAGTATAGATTGATGGAAAATATTATTTCTGTGTCTGTGTCTAATATCTATCCTCATGACAATCACCTATCCATGATTTGAAGCTTGTTCCCAATAATAGCATCACTGCACAACTCTGTCAGGTATAAGAATATTATAAATTTAATGATAAATATTATTTCTGTGTCTGTGTCTAATATCTATTCCCATGGCAATCACCTATCTATGATTTGGATCCTGTTCCCAATAACAGCATCACAGCACAGTTCTATTAAATATAAAGATATTATAAATTTATTGATACTGTGTTTGTGTCTAATAGGATATTGAATATCTATCTTCATGGCAATCACTTATCTATAATAATTCCAAAGCTCTATATCTGTGTGAGATTTGAAGCTTGTTCCCAATAACAGCATCACTGCACGGTATAGGATATTGAGTATAAATTTATGGAAACTACAGCTCTGTTAAAAAATATTATCTAGATATTATTTCCGTGTCTGTATCTGTGTAATTGAATCTTGTACCTAAGTTCCAATTCCCAATAATAACATTATTGCACAGCTCTGTCATGTATAGGGATATTGAGTATCTATCTTCATGGCAATCACCTATCCATAATAATTCCAAGGCTCTGTATCTGTGTAGGATTTGAATCCTGTTCCCAATAACAACATCACCGCACAGCTCTGTTAATGAATATTTTTGAATCTGTATAATTGAATCTTGTACCTAATAACAAAAATATTGAGTATCTTCATGGTAATCACCTATCCATAATAGTTCCAAAATTTGAATCCTGTTCCCAATAATTATATCACTGGTATCTTCACTCTAAGCTCAGCAAGAATCTGTATTTGTGCGGGGATTTGAAGCTTGTTCCCAATAATTATATCACCGCACAGTTTTGTTCATGGCATAGTTCTAAGTTTAGCAAGGATCTGTATATTTGAATCCTGTTCCAATAACAGCATCACTGCACAGCTCTGTCAGGTATAGGGATATTGAGTATAGATTTATGGAAAACACAGCTCTGTTAAAATTGTTCCCAATAACAGCATCACTGCACAGCTCTGTCAGGTATAGGGATATTATTTCATGGCAATCACCTATCCATAATAGTTCTAAGCCCAGCAAAAATCTGTTTCTGTGTGGGATTTGAATCTTGTTCCCAATAACAGCATCACCGCACAGCTGTCAGGTATAGGGATATTGAGTATAGATTTATAGAAACCACAGTTCTGTATGCATTATTATTTATATCTGTGTCTGTGTAATTGAATTTTGTACCTAATAACAGCAGAAATATTGAGTATCTTCCATGACAATCACCTATTAAGCTCAGCAAGAATCTGTATCTGTGTAGGATTTGAATCCTGTTCCCAATAACAGCATTATTGCACAGGGATATTGAGTATCTAGATATAATTTCATGGCAAAAATTAATTCTTCACTCCTATCCATAAATATTTGTAGGATTTGAATCCTGTTCCCAATAACAACATCACTGCACAGTTCTGTTAGGTTTAGGGACTAGATATTCATCATCACAACATGCAGCAGAGCTGTTCATAATTAATAAGATATAATTGTACTCAGAACAAACCTCTATACCAACAAATATTATAAACACATCACCTCTTGCTCAAATATATCATGCAAAAGCTGAGATAGACCCGCTTGTAGAATGGCTTCACTTTTATGAACTTCCAGACAGTTTGGATTCTGTTTCAAATTTAAGAAACCTGAAATACATAAGCTTTGGGAGTTTTGTTTGCAACCCGTACAATATTATTTTTCCTACATTTGTAGACAATATATTGCACAGTCCCGAACTGCTGAAGCTCCAATTGCAGTATAATTTTTTTGTATGATATGGAATCGTGGAAAAATAATTACTCTATTCCATCGCTTGGAATTATGATTTTGTGCAGTGCGTGCCTTGTAATGGTACTTGTGATATTAATTGTATTAGAATAGGTGTGACAGAATCCAAGGACTTGACATGTTCCACAGCAATACTATACTACAGAATCAATGCTGATCTTAAAAACAACATATTCCCACTCAAGGAACTTGAAATTGTTAGCAAAAAAAATATTTTGTGTAAAAACTCTAATTATTTAAGTCCATCTTGTATTGAATAAGCCAGAATTGATATTGTTTTTAAGCAGGTACATAATCAACTCATTAAAATATAAACCAGAATTTACATCCAATTTTCCTGCCTCATCAAGTATGGAAATTGTTGTGTCCCATGTTATGTCATCAACAGGCCACCTGCTGTTTGTATAAATTCTATGATCATGGAAAAATTTGTAAAACCTAAATTTTTCTAAACTTGAAGTACTTTTTGTAAAAAAAGCAACATATTTTCCCCAATAACAATGCAACAGGTATGCATCAATTCTATGCCAGTATGTATTGGATTCAAAATCATCATATTCAGAACCCAATTCTATGCTCACATACCCAAACCCAACATCACTGTCAAGTACCCATCTTGCCTCTGTTTCATTTTGCACTTTAAAAAAATCATACTCTGATAGATTTTCAAATTTTTCCCTAAAACAATCCAACAGGTGGTCTGATTTTATATATCTTGCAATGTTTCTTCTTTCAAAATATGTTTGCATGTTCAGGTATCTATATTTCCTGGAAGATATTATTTTGATTGTTTTTTAACATTGAAACATTTGGTAAATATTTACTGCTGTTGAAATAGCCCAGCCTAACATGTAATATTGTTTGCAGGTTGATTCAAGATGCAAAAATATTTCCAGATACATCAAATCCAAATCTCTTGTTCCTGAATTTAAATTGAGATTCTCAAAATTGTAAAATATATTGTGTGCTCCATGATGTTCACATAATTTGTAGAGAGCCTGTTTCTGGAGCATAGGATAAAGCTCCTGGTCTACAAAATTACAAAATTTGGCCTTGCAATCTAAGTTATACAGGGCAATCACACAAATATTTCCAATCAATTTTGTTTGGAAATATTGATGACTGTGCAGAAGAAGTATCTATATGTTCATATGTGAAGTATTTCATGCTATATTCTCTATGGCATTTGGGGCATATTTTTGTGACTATTCTGCTTTTATCTGGACTACAATTCTTTTGGTGCTTAACCCAAATTGGGGCTGGATATATTTTTATTGCATTGATTGCAATATTTTTGATTCGGCATTTTTGTGTTTAAAAAATATGAGCAGCACTGCAACAACACACCCTTTCTCTTCAACAGCTCTCACAATACTGGCTGATATGCAATGCAAAATCTCTTTATATAGCCTAAGCACGGACCGCATTGAAAATATCTGAAACAATAAGACCAGAAATAGGCCACAACTTGGCCACAAGTGGACCGGAAGTAGGCAAACCGGAAGTGGACCGGAAGTGGACCGGAAGTGGACCGGAAGTAAATATGTGTGGGTGTGGGTGTGGGTGTATGTGGGTGGGTGTGGGTGTGTGTGGGTGTGTGTGGGTGTGGGTTTTATAAGCATCTTGGCTTAATTTTAAGTGTGGCCAAAAAAAATATCAAGAGGGGCATATTTTTGACAGGTTTATGGACAACAATCTCACAGAAGTGCCTTTTGTAAGTGTAAACAAATCAATCTGAGGGGGGTCATACTTTCTCAGGAAATTCCCGAGGGCATTTTTTACAAAAATCTTGGATTAGACGGGGTTCCACACTTGAGCAAAAAACTCATATGGGCATGTTGAGCTTGTTTTAAGTGTAGCCAAATCTGCTTGAGGGGGGTTCATACTTTCTTGAGTTTATCCTATATACTTTCCCACTACTGTCGTCACAAAGGAATGGATTGCTTCTACCTAGCTCAAACGTTTTCCAAAATTCCAAAACAGTTAGTACGCGACAACGCTAATTTCATATGTTTGTTTCGTCAAGATCACACCAACCTCAAGCACGCGTACGATGACTACGTAGGCGGAGACATGAACTACAATCAATTTTCGGAACGCTGCTGCTCTACTTGCTGGAACGGTGACGATTTCGGATTCGCGACGATCGACATGACGAGGAAACCCAACGACGGAAAATACAGAAACAAAATCAACGACTTTCTAAACGTTGCAACGTTGTGAGAAACGACGTATATAAATAAACGTTATGACGAAACGAAAAATCGAGGACGAAAATCTCAAGCTTCGCGATTACCTCGCGAAACGCTTCAAAGGTTGGAAATCCGAGAATCGCGGATTCTACGAAGAGAAGAAACGTCAGGATCAACCTGTGATCGACGCCATCAGCGGTCTAGGTAAAGAAATTAAAAGTGTCACGGAACAAAATAAAAATTTGATCAACGAACTCGTACCGCTCGCAGCTAAAAGTTACGCTGTACCCACGCCTATTTCGAGCATTCCTTCGACACCGTTCGAACTGAAGGATGCACCGGCACGACGTCGAACCATAGGTAGCACGTCGTCGTCTTCGGATAAAATCGAGTTGGGACCTTTGGCACGAGACTACCTGAGTACGGGGAAATTCGACAAGGATGAAGTGTTCGGATTGTATCCCAGCATGGAAACCAACGAAGGCGGTGGTGTGGTGTGGAAGATTGGGAAATCGAAGGTGACCTTCCAAGGCAACGACATTAAAGTTAATTTAGGCGAGAAGGATAGTTGGACCAGGTATCCGGGTACGGTGGGACTGTGGGAACTCGTTGCCAAAAAGCAGCCGAAAGATTACACCGACGAAGATTACCAGAGTTACAAGGAAATTTTGATCATGACGGATGCCTTGTAACAAAACAACGATGCCTCGCAGAATAGGGTGAAATCGAGCAGCGGCGAGAAGTACAGGAATCTCATCAAACCGATTTGGAACCAGGTCAAAACAGGCAGCGGCGTCAAACGCTACAACACGCTACCCAAAGAATTCGTTTGGGTGGACGACGTGAGGAAGCTCGTGGACCGATTGTTGGTGATAGCCGGCGAAGAGAATGCAGGCAACCGTAATTTCTACAACGAGAAGGTTGGCATCGTGGACATGATCAGCACGAAACTTTCCAACTTCATCGTGAACGACGACAAGGGCATAGGTTACCTGATCAAAATCATCAACACGCTACCTCCGAGATTCTGGAACGTGGCCGAAGGAAAAGGACTCGTGAACGACATCATCAACAAGTTACCTTTCGAGATGCATTTACCTGGCTACCAGTACTGCGGACCGGGTACCAAACTCGAGAAAAGATTGGAGAGAGGAGACAAGGGTGTGAATCCGTTGGACGCCGCATGCAAAGATCACGACATCGCTTACAACACCACGCAGACGGATCTGGATGCACGTCACAAAGCAGACAGAAAGTTAGAGCACGCAGCTTTCGAAAGGTTCGTGAGCAGAGACGCATCGCTGGGTGAACGGGTCGCCGCACTGGGTGCCACCATCGCCATGAGCACGAAACAAAAATTGGGGTGGGGTATATAAATAACATAGAGTAAAAAATAATAATAATAACAACATGTCTCGTATAACTGATTTGCCGCCCGAGCTACTATGTAAAATATTTAAACGCGGAGTAAACGGCGATTGTGAGGATGTAGGGAAACTTGTAATCATAGCAAGAACGACGTCGGAATTTCGTACCCCTTGTGAAATGGTTCTCAAGGACCATCTTCGGGAGATCAGCGGCCTGAGGTGCGGTGATCTCAACATTCTGCTTTCGGCTGCAGGGGAAAAATTAAACGGTAGGTTAGATGAATTGCACGAGGCAAGGCAGGGAAGAAGACGGTACACAATAGATTGGCGCAAGTCTAAGCAGGAGACGGAAGATATCATAACGCACATCATCGCGTTTTCCGAAGCACGGACTTTCTTCCTCTGTTAAAAAATAATAATATATATACGTGTCAAAAAAAATTGATATATAAATAACACACATCGTAAAAAAATAATCTTCGGTATATATAAATAACACACATCGTGAAAAAACAATTAAATTTCTCTCTAACACTCTGAAATTTTTCTTCGATATGACGACTGAAAAAATGAGTGATCTCCAAGCATTAAAACAAATGCTAAATTTGTCAGTCGAGTATGTAAAAATTCAGGAATTGGAAGTCGACAAACCTTACACGATAACTTCCGGTTCAATCGTTTCTACCCAGTATGGTCCCAAGGTACGCCTGTTGCTCAACGCACAATACAGTCTATTTTTACCAGATCGATACGCTAACATGTTATCCGACGAGAAGCTATCTATTTTAATCGAGAACAAAACTCGAATCGTGTACAAGGGGACAAAGGAACTTCTTGGCAAGAAAACGAAGCACGTAATAGAATTTGTGTCACGACTGCGAGGCCGTGAAAAAAAAATTTCAGAACATTTATATATAAATAACATACCGTAAAAAACTACACGAGAAAAATCTCAGAATATATATATATAAATAACATACCGTAAAAATAACACATAGAGCATCAACATGAAACCCAAGGGTGTCGTGTACCAGATACCATACTCCAATCTTAAAAATCTAGGTGCCCTCGATGGGTTACTCACCAAGAAACAACGCGAGAAGAAACGTTCTTGCTTGAGCAAAGGACACGGAATGAAATTACTTCTCAGCACACCTCAATTGAGACGCTTGCAGCGTTCGCGGAAACAGCAAAAGATCGGAGGTTTCATATTCAGCATCCCGGCCATCCTGGCAGCATTGGGGGCCGTTGGAAGTTTGGCCGGCGGAAGTGCCGCCATCGCGAAAACCGTCATCGACTCGAAGAAGAACAAAGCGGAATTGGAAGAACAGAAACGTCACAACCTGGCCATGGAGAAGAAAGGGGGCAAGGGCGTGATGAAAAAGTTTAAAAAAAAGAAACAACAGCACTCACCAACCGAGATATTGAATCTCTGATCGGACCGTTACAAATCAAACACTTCAGAGGAGTTTTCATGTCCGACTCGTTACCTTCAAGCGTTAAAAGAAGAGAATGCGGAGTAGTCAACTTGGACGGTCAGCATCACTAGGATGGGCGTGTTCCATCTCACGAGCGAATCTTCAATCTTGAAACTCACGCTGCACGACGACATCGTCTATCCTAAATCCGTGGCTCTGCGTGCATTCTACAGCATGTACCTCATACCTAACGTCACGCAGCACAATAACAAAATTAGCGTCGGAAGCGAACACATCGTCGTCACGCCAGGACAATACAATCTTTCCACTTTGCAAGCTCAATTACCCAAAGGCACGTACTTTTCTCAAAATTCGGTCACGCACAGAGTGGAAATCCTATCCGCGACGGAGACCGTGGACCTGGGCACCATGGGAGAACTTTTAGGTTTCGAGAACAACCACCCAAAACTCGAAGCTGGCATCAAGCACGTAGCAACCAACATTCCTAAATTCTTGGCCATAGAGACTCTGAACGTACACTGCAACGTGGCGGAAGGCATGATCACGAAATCTTCGGACAGATTATTAGGAAGTCACAAGCAGACGGGAATCATAGCCACTTTCAAACCAAGTTCCGAGTTCATGGAACCGATCATCTACACGCCCTCTTCGCCGATCTATTTTCCAGTATGTCGCAACCGCATAGACGACATAGAGTTGGTGGTGACGAACGAGAAAGGAGACGTGGTGGATTTCGCAGGTGCCACTACGACGGCCATCGTGGAGATCAACGTATAATAAATAACACACATAGTGAAATGGAGCAAATCGAAAGTTACGAATTGCAATCTTTCCCTCCCAACCGTCGCACGTTCGCCAATCTCAACGAAGCGAACAGGGAGATCGAATACGACGTGGACGTAGGCGACGGGTTTGTTCATCCTCACAGAGCGGACCTCTACCTTCAATTCGACGTGGTGAAGAAGGAAAGCGGAGACGCGTTTCCCGCAGCAGCAAACTTGATACTCGTGGACAACTTCGTGCCTCACCTGTTCTCGCAGGTGGAGGTGAAGAAACACAACACCGTCATCGACAGAATAGATTATCCAGGCATCACGTCGACGGCAGTGGGAACGTTGAAATTATCCAAAACGGACGCAGCGTACTATCAGGCCGGGGGATTCGAAGCCGGGACCAAAATATCGACGAGAAGTCACACGGTGCTCTTTCCCATGCGTCTGCTGCCTGGTTTCTTCTCGGACTACAAGGAGATCATGTGGAAGGGAGGACTGCACGTCACCTTTCGAAGAGCGGCCAACGACAACGACGCACTGATGCGATACGCTACTTTGGGTCCGGACGGCACCACGCCGCTGCCCAACACTTTACCCGAAGCGGCCAAGTGCGTCATCCGGAGCATGGAATTGAGAATGCCGGTGGTGGAATACGAAACGAACTACGCCCTCAAGTACAAAGCGGAGATCTTGAAAAGTCCGCAGGTGCCGATTCACTTTCACGGTTACCAGTGCGTGCAGAAGATGGCGTCGGGAAGTCACATAGAATTCGACGTGACGACGCAGTTCAACAACATACAGTTCGACATGCCAGATTTCGTCGTGGTGCTCTTTCAGACCGGACGCAATAACGATCAGGAAAAAGATTCGAGCAAATTCGACGACTGCAAGATCAAGAACGTTTATCTGAAGAACGGTAGGAACGAAGTGTTCCCGCGCGAGAATTACAACCTCGACATGACCAAAAACGATTACCTCAAACTTTACGAAGCTTACACGGCTTACAAACGCGTGACCGAGGGAAGCGTGGACGTGTACTACGCGCCCAGCGAATTCAAAACACGCAGGCCGATGTTCGTCATCAACACCACAAAAAGGAAACAGGTGGTGGTCAACGATCGAACCAACATCAAGGTCGTGTGCGAGTTCCACGACGCGCTGCCTGCCGATACTCTGTGCAGCGTCTTCCTGATTGCAGAGAAGTCTTTTGTGTATGATGTCAAAAATGAAAGAGTGACCGAACAGTTTTAAGTACAAGAAAAAAAAATCACATAATTCTCAAAAAATTATACTGACCGCAGGTTCAAATATTAGATTAACCTGCAACGCAATGTTTAGGATGTACTGCGAGGAACACCTTCTTACATTTGTGAGAATAATCTGAAATAAAAAAATAATAAAAAAAAGTTAATTTTAATGCATTTTAGAAATAAATCACACTTGAACGCACAAAGGAACTTCCCCTTTGGCCCTGCGTGTGCCCCATATTCACCCCGTAGGGCGCGGCAGGGAGTTAGTCCCGCTAAAAATCCCAAACCTCCACCTGTTTTTTTTTTTTTTTTGCATTTGAAGATAAACACTATTGTTCTAATATTTTGGCTATATTAAATTAGAACTTCTGTTACATAAATTGTTTTTTTTTCATACATACATACATACATGCCATTTACTACATTTGAAACTAATTTTTAGACGATGGTGGCACCATGGGAGCGTGTGAATCCCACATTTCAGAACGCACCTCTTGTCGTCGCGTGCGTCCAGGGCAGTCTTTCTCACCTGGTTGGTTGTCAACACATGGTCGACGCTCTGGATGCGCTGCTCCACTCCTGCAATTGACGTCCTAGTTTGAAGGGTTTTGACGTAATCCACGAACTTGAGGTACTTTTGGACGACCTGCCTGTCCACACCCTTAGCCTTTTTCGTGATGGATCCTTCTGCCCGAATAGCATAGGTTTTGGCGCAAAGACCGGTTTTCTCGAGAGCCACATCACCGTCCTTCACGTCTTTGAGTTTGCCGGGCACCTTATTGTTGCGAGCCAGGATGCCGTATCGGTTCGGCTGGGGATAGCCCGAGGTGTCGAAGAGGTCAACCAAAGATGGAACCGTGGCCATATCCTCGTACGCGTCGGCTGTGTGAACCTGGTATATTAAACTGTCCGTGTCTATGTAGAGAAGCGAGATGTTGTGGTCGTAGTGTGCACGTAATATGTCGTAGTACGTCTCGAACATGTGTAGTTTGCTCAGATCCAAAACCGTGGCTCCAACGTAGATGGGCTTGGTGAGCCTCACCTCACCTCGCTTCATGTGAATCAGAGCCAGCTGCTCGTTGTATATTGTTCGAGACTTGAACAATGGACTCGCGACAAGCTGACGACATCGCTCTTTCCTCGTCACCAATTTTATGTCCACGCGATTCCGTACATTCTCCATAGTTTTCCCTAACACCGCATTGTTCATTAACTTGAAGAAATCGCGATCGAAATCAGAAGTGGCGACTGTGCGATGTTTGGTGTTGAGCTCGATGTATGGCCTCAACCATGGAGAATGCTCGAACATCAAAACTCGATGTACTGTGCGGACGGTAACACCCCGCTTCATCAGCCACCGGAGGTTTTGGTAGTGTAGGACATAACGCTCTTTGGGCTCGAAGTCCATGATGAGCTTTGCTTGGTTCGAGCCGGGCGGGCATTTGAATTCCGGGACTGGCGGAAGATCGCAGAACAAATCCTGCACCTTCTCGGAGAACTCGAGGTCCACCTCGGCAAAAAATCCGCGTTCCGAATCGTCGAAACCTTCAACGTCGAAGTTGGAGGGATCGGCCCACTCGAAGCCTCTAAAGGGGAGTGGCTGCATCATGGAGTGGCCGTAGAGGTTGTTGACGTCCGTGTGCATGATGTAGCTGGACGGTTGCGAAGGGTCGTAACCGGTGGCCATGTGGTGATTGTTGGCGCGTGCGTATCGCTGCGACACCTGGACCATTCCACCCCGCACGGCACGTTCTACAAACAGCATCATGTCCACGTCCGAAAGAAGCTCAAGCCTGATTTTCGTAAGAAGAAGCATGGCCGACCAGGCCAGTCCGGGAAGACTGTAGAAGTATGCAGGGTCCAGCTTGTAGATGGTCTTCGCAGTTGCACGAAACGCCTGGAACACGTCGGCGAGGAGCGTCACATCAAGTTTGAGGTACGCATCGTGGTAGTCCCCGAGATTTTGGCAATCCAGCTCGCGCCACATGGACTGAGCATGGTTATAGTCATCCTCAGATATGTCCGAGCCTCGCAGCTTGCTATAGAAGTTTGCTCGAGGAGGTAGCGACGTCTCCGCGAACTTGGAAGGGTCCGTGACGTATTCGTAGGGATAGACCCCCTTACGCTTGAAGAGACCGGCGTCCAAGTTCGGAAAGTTTCCGGAGGTAATGAGCATTTGCTCGTCGCTAAGCTTCCCTGCGAGAGCATCGAGGCTTGCTGGGAGGTACCTCAGGGAGTCGAGGAAGCGAAGCTCGACGGTAGAGCGTGATCCCGGGATCGACACTCGTTTGCTCACACTGATGTAACGCTCCTCGTTCTGGGCGAGAACGTTGATTCCCTCGTTGCCGTATCCAAGATGCTTGATCAGGTGGTGAAAGTCGTACCCCGAGCCGTTGTGGAAGAAGATCGGAATAAATCGAGGGTCCCGGGCCATGAGGTTGCATCCGTTGCACCAAGGACCAACATACCTACCGTTAAAGTGATCGTGGTGTTGGACTTTACGGTTGTTGGCGGTGTACTCCTTGACGCAGACAGGGCAAGCGATGGCCTCGTCGTGTCTACGTTGATCGTCGGGGGACAGTGGGAGCATAGACTTGGGGGCCAACAGTACCTTCCCTATCTCGATGGCCTCGACAACCATCCTCTCAAGGAAGTGTTTGGCTGCGTCGGGACCACGGTACACGTAGGGCTCG
This sequence comes from Lepisma saccharinum, assembly GCF_977018435.1. Taxonomy (NCBI): domain Eukaryota; kingdom Metazoa; phylum Arthropoda; class Insecta; order Zygentoma; family Lepismatidae; genus Lepisma; species Lepisma saccharinum. The sequence continues at coordinate 12,022,441 of NC_139257.1, forward strand.
GGGGCGATGTGTTGGTCTCGCCGCACAACAACGTAGGCGAAGCTGGATGCCTCGTGGAGTTGGTAAGGGGTAGTGGAGGAAACTTCGGGATCGGGATCGCAAGTGGACAGGGGTTTGAGGAAGGCCTCGAAATCCGCGATGATGATAGCGGGGTGCTCCACCATGGCACCGTGCATGTGGAAACGCTCCACGGTGCCAGGTTTGGGCAAGACTGCCACAGCCGGCTCGTTGGCATTGCAATAAAGTTTGTGGCGAGCGAGCTTCTCGGCAGCGATGTTGGAGTCTCGAACATGTTGGTAATTGTGTTAATCCCGTCCGTCGAACATTAACAAGCACCTGCGACACACCTCGACGTGGTGACTATCACTGCACCGTTGGCTCGAAACAAGTCTAGAGAGGGAGCGAATGAGGGTGTAATGGTGATGGGTCTCGTCCTTGATGAGCAGAAGGTGAATTTCCTGCGCACCATCGTCGTCTACGTCGCTCACCCGGATGGGGTACACCACATTTTTGTCAGTGAGGCCGTAAACGTTGATGGCCAACCGAGGGTTGTGTGTACGGGCCTCGAACTTGCGAATGTCCGGGACCTCCACCGGGTAGTCGATCCCAGCCATAGCATCTTCCAGTTCCGACTCGTAGGGTAGGTAGTGGTTAACCCGGCGTGGTTGGTTTTTCCAGTGGACAGGGTGCAACGCTGCCAGCACCGACCAGAGAAAGCACTTGGCGTCACTGTTCTGAATGTTCAGGACGGCCTTCTTTACCGCGATGGAAGGTGGTAAGGGGACGTAGCTGGAGGCGGAGAGAGGCGTAAACTTGCAAAGTTTGACGCACAGTTCGTGAGGCCCCCCACACAGCGAACCCCCCGAGCCCTTAGCTTGATGTTCTTCTTGTTTAACCAGCAGCTCCTCGGCAAACTGGTTGTAGATGACCTCGAGGTTGTCGACATCCGCCAGATGCAGCGTCTTCGCCTTGGTGTTGTGGCAGAAGCTGTAAATTTCATCGGACGGCTTCTTGTACTGGCAACGTAGCGATGCGTAGAATTTGGTGGAGGAGTACGTAGCCAGTGCATTACAAAGAATAGAAATTATCTCTGCTCGCTTCTCCTCTAAAAAGCTACGAACGTCGCATAAGCCCTCCGAAGTGAGGACAAAATCCTCCAACAAACGCTCGAAAGCAGATTGGTTCGCTTTCATCGCAGGCTTGACGCGTTTCGTGGGTGGTGCATTGATGGGGGCTGCTTCTGCCTTCCTCTTGGTGGAGGTCGAAGGCTGAGCCCCAGATGTACTTTCGCTTAGACAAGTAAGCTTATGCTTCTTGGCATACGCAATTGTGATGCGTTTATTGCATCCGGAACACAGTTCGGTGGCAGCCAAATGCTTGCCTGGCACGCAGGTGCGACAATGTCTTGCAAAATGTTTGCTTGATATGGTTGTTTTGCACACAGGGCAACTTTTCATGGAGCGCATTTTTTTTTTTTTTGGGTATGTTTATTTATATGTGATCTGTTGGTGGTAGAGTGTTTACGAAAAAATGCCTTATGAGAAAAATTTTGTAAGCTAATTCTAATTAGTGTTAGTTTGAGGGGTTTATTTATGGGTGGTGTTGTCTTCCTCAAATATGTGCTTTAGTCAACCCTATAAAAAAATTTAAAAAAAATATATAAGAAAAATATGATTGTAGATAGAAAAAGCACAATAAATATTGTATGCATGTGTAATTCTATTTAGCTTATTTTTGCTAGACACGAATCTTCTTCAGATTTTATTGCCTACTAGTATATTTTTCTACCAATCTAGTAGAGGTGTGAAACTATGAAAATGTTCTTGTTTAAGCACTAATCATTATGTTTCCAATAGGACTCCTATGGGACGTAAAACCTTGTAACTTTGCTCTATGTATATACTAGTGCTTTTCCAACATATTCACAAAACCTTAGAACCTTCACAGACAAAAAAAATAAAGTTTCCCCCTGTGTACATGTATAATTGGAATCCCACTGTAGGTCCAGTTTCGATTAGCCTTACTGTGCATAAAATAACAAATCCAACTTAGAGTATCAACACATTCAAAAAAATAAAGTTTCCCCTGTACACTTGTATAATTTTAAACTCCAAGTTCGATACCCGGCGGATCCCACTGTAGGTCCAGTTTCGGTTAGCCTTACTGTGCATAAAACAACAAATCCAACTTAGAACCTTCACAGACAAAAAAAAATAAAGTTTCCCCTGTACACTTGTATAATTTTAAACTTCAAGTTCGATACCCGGCGGATCCCACTGTAGGTTCAGTTTCGGTTAGCCTTACTGTGCATAAAACAACAAATCCAACTTAGAATATCAATACATTCAAAAAAATAAAGTTTCCCCTGTACACTTGTATAATTTTAATCTCCAAGTTCGATACCCGGCGGATCCCACTGTAGGTCCAGATTCGGTTAGCCTTACTGTGTATAAAAATAACAAATCCAACTTAGAGTATCAACACATTCAAAAAATAAAGTTTCCCCAGTACATTTGTATAATTTTAATCTCCAAGTTCGATACCTGGCGGATCCCACTGTAGGTCCAGTTTCGGTTAGCCTTACTGTGCATAAAACAACAAATCTAACCCAGAGTACACGCGTCAATACCATCCACCATGAGTAAACTAACATGATCATAATCATCGTCCCTCCCCTCCCTCCGATTATTACCTCGCTTTTATGTTATTCGCGATGAAGAATAGTTTTTTTCAAGCGCACGTTATGTATGCTCATATTTTTTTTTTGTTTATCGTAAATTTCGATGTTTAATCAAAACAACACTTTCTGTTCACTAACGCCACTCGTAATTATTATTATTAACACACACACACATGCAAAAAAAATAACAAGAAACAAAACTTACCTACAAAAAAAACTGCTAGCAATTTAACACTCACAAATGGTAGTATAATCGCGCACAGTCGCAAAAACTTCACTGTTCTGTCCAGAAGCTTCCACAGAAACGAAAGTCATCTCCCCCTCCCTCCTCCCCCCTCTCTCTTCTCTCCACTCGTCGTCGCATCCGGTTGCGGTGACAATATAAGCAAAAACTAGGTCGCGTCAGTATTGCCAACTCACTAGGCCTCTGAGTTTAGGGCGACCCGAATTGTGCTGCCAGAGCGTGTTGCGCGCGGACCAGGTTCGAGGGCACAAACTCAACTGGCATCTCTCGCATTACTATTTCAGCGAAGCGTTGCAGAACAAGCAATGTTTGTGTTTCCCACGGCAGCATCTCGAGTATCATCACAAGCTGGTCGGGGGTTACGTACACCGTAACCCTCACATGAACGTGGCACTCAAAAACAGAACGGAGGATGAGATTATTTTGACATTGGACTTTACCCGAGCATCATGGTGGCAGCTGGCCTCTCCCCTTTCAACGTGAACTTGGGAGTGGCGCGAATTCCACGCCGCCGGAACGGACGTTCCGCCCGGTACGGAAGTTGATGTTTATCGCGGCGTCACGAATCCCACACCGGCTGCACGGAAGCTGATCTTCACGTGTATTTCTCACAGGACACGCTAAACGCCACGTGCATCCGTAAGATCATAGCCTTGTGTAAAAAATCAAAAAATTTAAAAACAATAAAATTTTACCACCGGGCAAACTGCTCGAAATAGACGCCAAACAGAACACGGCTAAATTAATGATGAATAGTATGCAAGGGTAAATATACAAATTGAAAGACATCCCCGAAGAGATTCGCCCCCCACGTCAATCAATTTTACGTTCGAAGGCCGTACGGGAAAACCTTTACTTTTTTTTTTTTGGTTGGGCACCACGCACTCCTGGCGGGGTTATGGGGGCCAGGAATCCTAAAAAACAACAATTATTATTATTTTGTTTGTTTGCTTGCGTCACAATACACGCGCACGCACGCGCGCGCGCGCGCGCGTGCGTGTGTGTGTGTGTGTGTGGCACATCGTTCCACCGAGAGAGGTTTACAAAGGTCACGATATACAAACATTGCAGGAGTTGGAAAATTACGATATGGCGCATTCGCTCACCACTGTTGTTAGCCGTAGGTCTCTCTCTCTCTTCATCTTACATCAACGTTGGCATCTCTATTTTTTAGTTGCAGGTGGTTTGCCAACACACTCTAGTTAATAATGCTACATATTATACACACACACGCACACACATACTGTGTTGCCATCCACCCATCTCTCTCTTTTACGGCAGTGCCGGCTCTCCTTGCCCAGTGTGTGTAGGTTGGCAAAAATTGCTTTATGCACTGTAAGGCAAGCCTCAAGCAAAGTTGCCAGCTCCTTGCTTTAGGTTAGGTTAGACCAAGAAAAAAAGTTGTAGGTAGGCTGTCGGTTGTTTAACTCTTCCCTCTCTCTCTCTCCTCTCTCTTTTTTTTTGTAAAAAGCTATGGCAAAAGCACCAGTAGGTTGGCAACCTTGCTTTATGCACTGTAAGACAAGCCTCAAGCAAGGTTGCCAGCTCCTTGCTTTAGGTTAGGTTAGACCAAGAAAAAAAACCTTGGTGATTTTTTTCGAGTAAGGTGTTGGCAACACTGCGAGAAAATAAGGCTTATGCCTTACAAGAGCAAACCATTAAGAAGCCTCAAGCAAGATTGCCAGCTCCTTGCTTTAGGTTAGGTTAGACCAAGAAAAAACCTTGGTGATTTTTTCGAGTAAGGTGTTGGCAACACTGCGAGAAAATGGGGCTCATGCCTTACAAGAGAAATCCATTAAGGCGAGCCCCACCGAGCCCCATTTTCGGTTTGTGAACCGGGCTTCTTCTACTACTGTGCTACGAGATGAAATTTTCACCGAAGCGGGCATTAACGTGGATGGGCACATCAGCGCTGGCGAATACATAGCTACAGGTATGCGCCTCTCGAAAATGCAATACCTTATCAACATGAATTTATCCGAGCTTTAGGAGCTCAAAACGGGATGAACCTCTTCCTAACGAATGTCGATTTCCATTAGGTGCTTCTGAACAATATTTTCCTGTAATAGAAAAATGTTCATTGTAATTTGAAATGTTCAAGATTTGTATGTATAAAAAGTCAGTAAACGTCCAGTTATTATATATTTATGTATTTTATTCCAGTGTTATAAGAAGGGATGTACACTATTTAACTCCAGTGAATGTTTCGGCATTAAAAGGATTCAGTGTTCGGAAAATTTCTTTTTAATAGTAACCAAGTTGCAAATACAATTACTTTTCTGAAAAGTAACTGTTACACTTGCAATTACACATTTTAAAAAGTAACTTTACGTTACTTTTACAGTTACTTTCTGCTGGAACATATCTTGCAAATAAATTACATACAGTCGAGAATCATTAATTCTAGTGAAACATGTGTCTTGAATGAATGACTGAATGAAATATAGATAAATCTTTGTGTGAGTCAGAACTTTGCCTATTTGCCCCCCTCATATTATATGGGGACCAACTCATATATATATATATATATATATATATATATATATATATATATATATATATATATATGTATGTATGTATGTTTGTTCCGACATAACTCTCGAACGCCTGGAGCGATTTCAACCAAACTTGGTACACGTATGACATACAATATGGAAAGAAAAACTGTGGGGGTAAGATACCTCTGGCAGCCCTAGGGGTGGAGGTGGGTAGGGGGTGACATGTAAAAAAAATCAAAACGACCGATATTAATGTTAAAGCCATAGCTTTCGAATTAAATATTTTCCTGTCTAATAGGAGATTGCCATAAATAAATACCCGGGCAATCCCGAGTAATCAGCTAGTTGTAACTGAAATCAACACACGCAGCATGTATGTGGACAAAACACAGGACAACACACTCACATGTGTTTAATTTATGTTTCTGGTACATAATATAAGTCGTTGTTGTATTTAAGAATTTTCACTTTGGAGGAATTCTGTAAATGTTTATAGAAACACAATGATATAATGATTTTATACCATCTAACATAGCCGTTTCTTTCTATCATTCACGCGGATATATACAGAGTGATTCAGGATTCGTATTACACACTTCTAGGGGTTGTAGAGGGGACTTAGTATATCAACTTTTTATAAGGATCCCATGTCCGGAAACTTACCCTAGAAGTGTGTAATAGGAATTCTGAATAACCCTGTATTTATATGTGTGTGTGTATGTAGGTATATATATTGTAACGGTGATGACCGTTAATGAACTTTATTTCACATTAAAGTCACTCATCTGTCATCACCAGTACATTTCATTAAAATTTCCTTCAGGAAATTACTTGCCTCGTTTATTTTTCCCTCGTGGTTAAAACCAGTTCTTCACAAAAAATACCGATAGATGTCTCTCCAATCGAGCAAGAAACGTTCTACCGACCTTGAACAGCTAGTTTCCAGATGTGGTTGGCAGTTGACCACGTCGACACAACGGAACGTACAAGCGAATCCACGCCATGACGTAGACAAGCTGATTGCCAATCGATTGGACACACCATATACGAAGCTATATACCTACTCCAGTACCAGGAGTTCCCATGTAGATGCCTGGCTAAATTTGACAGTGCCGAATTGTTCAGTATCAACCCAGGAGAGATTGAACGTATGGTGATACAGCAGTAGCGTAACTAATACGCTCTGTGCCCCTATTCATTTAAGAAGAAAGCTTTCGTTTCTAAAACATTCATTCATGCTTACATTTATATTAGGTAGACCCTATATATAAATATGAAAATGTATACATGTAATTTTATCCAATGTAAAAGCTAGTATGAAAGTTTAAGACAACAGACAAACTATATAATATATGAAAATACACTGTTACTACAATAATTACGATATTACTACAGTGGCTCCAGAAAGTATTCGTCCGAGCACAATCAGACTTAAAGCCATGCGTACCACTTACCAAAAGAATAATAGCTTCAGAGGAATATAATTCCAACGCACTTCCACATACGTTCTGCAAGAATTAAAAGAAAAAGCAAAGCTATTGCCTGCTGTGTTCGAACACAACACAAATATCGAAAACCATGTCGTATTTTATCCACCAAACTAGTATTCGTCTGCTACAAAATTGCATGAAGCCTCGCCTCCTAGGTAATCGATTTTGAGACACAAGGCGAATCTCTTGTAGTACAAGTCCGTTACAACAAGGAACGTGTGTGCTGGATACCAGGGTTGGGCCAGTGTAGGAAAATGTGGCCCAAATTGAAGGCAACTTCCAAAGAAGAAAGGCGTATTGCGGTTAATTTTCTTTCGTAGTGGTAAATATTTCACAAACATAAGCAAAACAAACAGTAGACTCATCACAACAATTAAAGGTATTATGTATAGGTTTAACAACACAAGAACATACAACGGAATGGCCAACTTCCAAAGTTAAAACAGAAAGAAAAAGTATGATAGTGCGGAAAGTTGTAAAAATCCGGAAGCTAGTGCCCCGAAGCTGGCTGTTGAGGTTGCAAATGAAACTGGAAAAATAGTGTCAGCAGAAACAGCAAGAAGTGTTCTCCACCAAGCTGGGTATCGGGGAAGAACTGCCCGTAGAAAACCGTACATCAGCAAACGTAACAGACAGAAAAGGACCGACTACGCCAAAGTACACAAAAATAAGACCTATGACTAATGGAAGAGAGTTATATTCACAGATGAAAGTAAATTCAATCTATTCAAGTCAGATGGACGCATCATGGTGTGGTGGAAGAAGAGCGAAAAACTGGCTGAGAAGAATCTAACACCGACTGTGAAACATGTTGGAGATTCGATAATTGTATGGGAGTGCATGAGCGCCAGTGGTGTTGGCGATCTGTGTTTTGTGGAAGGTATCATGGATCATAAAGCATGCATCAACATCCTGAAGTCCCACCTTCCCAAAAGTGTGCAGGATATGGGTCAATCCGATGGATACATCTTCACCCAAGATAATGACCCTAAGCATACGGCTCACAACACCAAGTTGTGGTTACTCTATAGTACACCACACTGGATGGAAACACTTCCACAATCTCAGAATTATGTGATATTATTCTAGATATTTTGTTCGAGCGCTGCCTCTCCATGTTTTTCATAGGTCAATTTGGAACTTGTGTAGAATCTAGAAATATTGGGTATCTAGATGTGATGGTTTTATTACTAAAGTTGCATCCTTGATGAAGAAGCAACCAAGATCCAAGAAAACTACAGTGCTTTGGAACAAAAAAAATTCAGGAAAACATTAGAGAAAAATCCAGCAATCTGGAAGCAATGATGGAAGAAAACTCTAGAAGTCTGGAATATAATATTCAGTAGAATGTAGCCACACTGGAACGAAATTTGCAGTTGTATTTAGGAGAAAATGGTAGAAATCTGGTGGAAGTAGAATGGCGCTTAGAAGAGAAGTTTTCACAGGCTTATGCGAAGCTCACAGAATCATCTGCTTTCGAGATAGGACCGAGATTGGAGAGTTTAACTGTACAAATGGTAGAAACCAACACAAAATAAAATAAAGCTTGCAAACAGAGATCGTTGACTTACGTCACACATGTGAAACAAGCTCTCAACATGTGCAGAAATAAATTGCCCTGTTAAGAGAAGAGGTCGAAGAATCGCAGGGAAACTTCAGCAAGGACATCACCGAGTAACAAAGCAGTTTCAGGAAGTTTGAAGTCGCAGTTTGAAGAGGTGAATCGCCAGGTAACTTAGAAGATACCATTAAGAAGAAAATGACAGAGAAATTTGACGAGAATATAAAAGAAACAGAGGGATACAGAAATACTGACGTAGAATGGGTGAAAACTGTTCTAACTAAACAGATGTTGGTCATATCTGTATTGAAATTGTATTCTGTCTCGCTAAATAGGCTACAGACCCAAATGAAATCTGATCATTCTCAAATCCACCGTGTAGATGAAGGTTCTGAAAGATTGACATTTTCTTCCATCTTTACAGATGAAGCCACAAACCAGCAAAGAAAAACCGAAAGGAAAAGGAAATATAAGAAGATGAACGTATCCAGCTTTGCGGACAGTGAATCAACTTCTCGCAGCAGAAGGAACAGAAGAGAGCCTCATTCACGCATTGTACACACTGGTGTAACTCCTAGGATGGCAGATATAAATTCCATGAGAAAGTTAGATGGCATTATTGTAGCCACATCAGCTGATATATATTTAAAAGCCTTGAAATTCTACAGATTCCTCAACAATATAGGCTTAAAATTATTCCACTTTTGTTAACTGGAGACGCCTATTGTTTTATTTCCATAAAAATAATTTCCGCACTTACTCAGATTTCTGAAGAGTTGAAGAAGCATTTTGCTTCAACAGAAGCGAAAGAGAGTACTCTGCCTACTAAAGCAATTGTGCTTGGCTCATGCTCCGAACACCGTGGATCTTTTAGGAGATTTTGTTAAGAGAAATGAGCAAACAGATGAACAAGATACTTAGCGGTCTACATGGAGACGAGATAATGGAGCTCAACAAAACAGCAGAGATGTCCAATGAACGTTTAGGGTTTGCTTGGTTCAGTGGCAAAACCAAGTTCGAAGTTCAGACCTCAGAAATGGAAATCGTTACCGTCAGGAGCGTCAGTTTAGATCAAGACGATAGTATTCAGCACCCAGAGGTAATCCTTACGATAGACCATATCCTAACGATGATTTTTCCTCGCCAAGACAACGGTTTTCTCCACCGGCAGATAGCAATGATTCTCAGAGGACTCAAATGGCAAGCAATGACGTGCAGTCAGACATTGTTGAAATATATCCCAGCACTGAACAAGAGCGTAGTGTGGAATTAACAAGGAGCTACTGTTGAGACAGCGGATCTAATCTGGATCAGGTGCAGGATTTTATTCCACGCCTAGCATAGAAACGTCCCCTTATGTCAGGCAGTCTCGGGTTAAAACTGGGGGCAAAAATAAACCTTTCCCATTTTGGTGATGAAGATAAGTAACTGATACTTTTAATAAATCATGAGGAAAATAAATTTATACGTACATTAAGGCAAGCCATTCAGTTTACAAATTCAGTGAGAGTCCCAGAAATTAAGCCTCTTGTGGCAAATGTAGATATAACCTGTATAGTCGACAATGCGGCGGAGGTCTCAGTGATGAGTTTAAATGTTTGGACAAGAATTAAGAAAAATTACCCGGGGCTACGTTGAAACCTGTACCTAAAGTTAGACACGTTGACTTTGCTGGGAAAAGTCGCACTAGAGTTGTTAGCAAACGTAATATTATGCTGGAAATTGCTGAGAGCGCCATTTCAATGGAAATCTGCATTGTTAAGAGTTTACCATCTGATTTGCTTTTGGGTTACTCGTTTCTGCAAAAAATATGAGGCGGAAATCAATCTTAAACATAGGAAATTATATTTAAAGGTGGAAAGAGAGTCGATTGAAAATAAGCTGAAAGAGGATACTTCCGTAGATAAGCAGATGAGCATCCGGAAATTTGAAGCTAGCTATGACAAGTGGACCACTCCCCCCGAAGATATAAAAAGAAGATTGACTCTAGTATGTTGCTGAGCATGGAACAAAAAGCAAACTCTATAACATTTCCTGGCTTATAAGAAGGTGTTTTCAGAAAGGCCTACCACAGCCAAAGGCTTAATGAATTAATGAGTAATGTTCCAGTGAGCCAGAGACGATATCCAATTCCTGTAGCAAAAACAGAGAAATTGGAAACTATACTGCAAAAATGAATGGATTGGAGTGTTATTGTGCCATGTAACTCGCCTTATTTAAATCCTCTCATTATGGTAGATAAGCCAGACGGTACAGCAATACCGTGGTTTGGTTTTACATCTCTCAGCAAGCTGATTATTGTTCCCAAGAGTTCAGTTGAACCAAAAGACGAAGCTCTCCAGAAGTTCAAAGGCGCAAAGTATTCTACATATGGGTATCTTCAGATTCCAGTTAAGCATGAGTGTCAGCGGTACACGGCTTTTTTCTACAAAGGTCGTCAATGGATGTTTTGCAAAGATGCCTTTTGGTCTTGCAAATGCAGTTTTAATGTTTGTGTCGGCGATGCACTCCATATTCGGACCTGAGAGACTCCTTCTTAACTCAGTACATAGGTGACTTGTTAGTTTTCGACAGTAATCTGCAGATGCATTTTCATCATGTTAATTATGCTTTGTCTACATTGAAGGAAATCGGAATGACCGTAAAACTAAAAAATGTGATCTTGTCAGTCCGAGATTTTATATTTGGGTCACATTGTCTCAGGGGATGCCATCCGAGTTGATTCGAAAAAGAATGATGCTATTTTAAAGTTTCCTGGACCAAGATGTAGAAAAGATGTTCGAGAATTTAGGACTCGCTGGTTTGAGAAGGAAATATATTGGCAATTTCGCTGTGAAAGTCGAGCTCCTGTGTCAGATTCTGTCCGAAGATATGAAGTTTCAGTGGACACATTTAGAAGATGAGGCTTTTCAGTTGATGAAACAGGAACTGATTATTGCACCTGCCCTGTCGCTGCCTGATTTTTTAAATGAGATTTGTTTATAATCGGATGCTTGTGCTAAAAGATTTGGCTGCGTACTTTTTCATAATTTTGGTCGAGATGTTCATGTTATCCAATATGCCAGCCGGACGAAACAACGAACCCATTTCTCTATACATGAGATTTTACATGGAATCAAACTTTTTGCAGTTTATCTTAAAGGACGAAAGTTCAAAATGTATACGGGTCACAAAGGATTGCAGTGGCTGCAGAACAGTAAGAATTGGAACAGTCGATTGGCACGCTGGTCGCTTAAATACAATCTTATCAATTCAATTTCAAATATATAAAAATGGATATATGTGTGTTTGTTCCAACATAACTCTAGAACGCCTGGAGCAATTTCAACCAAACTTGGTACACATTTCACTTGCAATCTGGAAAGAAATACTGTGGGGGTAAGACACCCCTGGCACACCTAGGGGTGGGGGTGGGAAGGGGGTGACATGAAAAAAATAATCGAAAACTACGGATATTAGTGTGAAATCCATAGTTTTCAGGGTCGTTAAGATGAATAGTGACAGTACAAATGCCGTTCAAACCCATGGCACACCTAGGGGTTGGATTGGGAAGGGCGTGACATGTAAAAATAATCGAAAATTACCGATGTTACGCACCAACGAGAAAAGTGATACTGAGAAAAGTTTTTTGTTTTGATGTCCACTATACGTTTTGACGGTCCGTGGGCGCCATTTAAATGACACTCTATATATACAAGTTGTCCCATGTAACTTGACAAATCGAAATATCGCGAGAAATATGCATCGAATGAAAAATGTTCCGTATGAAGGTATAATACTATTGTGGGAGCAAGTCACCTACGCCATAATGAACCCACCCCGCCGTCCCCGGGAATGGGGCAGGGGCAACCTTGAAATATTAAAAGGGAGCACCTATTTTTTATTGCAGATTCGAATTGGACATCCAAAAATACGTAAGTTTTGTCCAACACATTTTGTTCCATTCGTGATAGATAGATGGCGCCGTCCGTTCACCTCTCACAATCGGGGTGCTAGATGCAATTATTTCATGAAATGATCGAAATGATGTCCTCGAACTTCAACAAATGATTGGACACAACGCAGAAGTGTATCTGCATTTAGTATTCGTTCGATCATGTTTGCGCGGGTTGATGTACACGTTCTTTCAAATAATACTACAAAAATAAATCCGGCGACGTAAGGTCTGGAGATCTGGAAGGCCAATGTACTGGACCGTCTCCAACGATCCAACGACCATTGTACATGCGGTTTAATTCCTCCCGTGCTACTATTGCATTATGTGCTGGACAACCGTCGTGTTACAACCACATGTGCTGTCACAGTGCAAGGTTTACGTCATCAAGGAATGTCGGTAATTCCTCGTCCAAAAACGTTCAACATTTGTGCCCGTCCAAAGTACCGTCAATAACATGACCAATCAGATTGTCGCCCATGATTCCACACAACACGTTAACCGAGCAGGGACGTTGACGTTCAACTTCACGCAACCAATGTGGGTTTTCACACTCCTTCTTCTTCGTCTTGAAGCGCTACAACTTCATGTATTGAAAGTTTTGCCCTTCTCAACAACATCTCTCCACTTTTTCCTATCCTGGATGCTCTTCGTCCATTTCTTTACTTTCATGTCTTTCAGATCTTATTATTTCATCTTCCCATCGTTTCTTTGGCCTGCCTATGGCTCGTATCCCAAGTGGTTTCCATTTATATATTTCTCTTACTAATCTTTCATCAGACATTATATTTACGTGCCCAAACCATCTTAGTCTTTGTGATTTTATGAAATTTATGATATTTTCATTCCTAATTAACTTGTTGAGTTCTTCGTTGGTTCGTAATCTTCAATTTCCATCAGGTTCTTTCAGAGGTCCATAACTTCTTAAGATTTTCCTTTCAAATATTGAGAGTTTCTGTTTAGAGGAGTTTTTGGGGGTCCAAGTTTCGCATGCATATGTGGTTACGGGTCTTATTATGCTATAATAAAATCTCAGTTTCGCAGATTTAGATATTAGTTTGCTCTTAAATAGGGCTAAGTTGGCGAAGTATGCTTTATTATCTTGAATAATTCTCTCTCTAATTTCTTCTTCAATTGTGTTGTCGACATTTACAACTGATCCATGATATATGAAAGATCTCACTTCTTCTATTCTCTCTTCGTTTATAATTAGGTCTTGTAATCTGCTTTTACCTTTTACACATCTGAGGTATTTAGTTTTCTTCATATTAGTTACGAGCCCCATTTTCAAAGATTCACTTTTTAGTTCTTCAAATGTTTCTATTAATGTCTTTTTTGTCCTTGCTGTTATAAGGATGTCAATAGTATATATGCAATACATTGTTTTAATCTTGTTGATATGTTTCCTCTCAATTCCATCTCTTTCAATACAGAGTCTATCACTATACTAAACAGAGTTGCAGATAAGGGATCACCTTGCTTGGCTCCACATTCTACTTCGAATTCTTCACTCAGTTCCCTGTTTATTTTGACTCTTCCTTTATTGTTGGTTAAGGTTAACATAATTAGTCTAATTAGTTTAGATGGTACTTCATATGATTTTAAAACATCTATTACTTTGTTCCTGTGCACCGAGTCAAATGCATGGGTAAAATCTATAAACAAGTTGTGGAGTCCAATATTAAATTCATAGCTCTTTTCAAAAATCTGTCTTACTAAGAATATATTATCTATAGTTGATCTGTTGGCTCGAAATCCCATTTGATATTCGTCAAATTTGTATTCAGTGCATTCCAATAGCCTTTTATTTAGTATTATAGCAAGTATTTTATATGCAATGTTTAGGAGTGTAATTGGCCTGTGATTATCACAATTTAATCCATCTCCCTTTTTGAAAATTGGGCACACTATACCTTCATTCCATTGAGTTTTTAACTTTTCGTCATTCCATACATTTAATACCAACTTGTGCAACTTCTGTTTCAATGTTCTCCCTCCATTTTTAATTAATTCTCGAGGGATGCTGTCTGATCCTGCAGCTTTATTTGTTTTTAGATTTTGTATTATGTTGGTTATATCATTCCACGATTGAGGATGTAGTTCTTCTTGATTATTGTCATTCTGTTTATTGGTGCCTGCATACTTGTTGTTACATTATAATTAAGAATCTTTCTCAAGTATTCCTTCCATCTATTTAAGACTAGTGCTTTTTCTGAGATGATGTTACCTTCTGTATCTTTACACATCATTGGCGATACTGTTTGCTGTTGTTTAAAGGATTGTATCTCTTTGAAAAATTTTCTTGTCTCATTTTTCTTATAATTAATTTCAATTTGTCTTATTTTATCAATCAACCATTTCTTCTTGTTCTCTCTACACATTTTATTAGCTTCTATCCTCTTTATATTATATATTTCTTGGCTGGCCCTGGTCTTTATTTGCATTGCTCTCCTTCTTGCTTTGTTCTTTTCTTGAATAATCCTTCTGCAATCTTCATCCCACCATTCATTTTTGGTTTTTTTTCTTTCTTTTCGTATAACTTCCTTAGCTGCCTCTATCGCAGTTTGTATGTTACCCCATTCTTCATTAACATCTTTGCTTCCCTGGAAATTTTTCAATTTTTCATGTAATACTGCTCGATATTCCTTCATCTTTTTCAGGTTTTGCAGGTTTCATTTATCCTATTTGCTATTTGGCAAAGAATTTATCTTATACATTGCGGGGATAGTTTGTTTTAGGATTACTCGCACCAATATATGGTCAGAGTCAATATTTGGGCCTCTTAAAGATCTTACATCATTTATCAGATCCTTTATGTTGCTGTTAATCAAGACATGGTCTATCTGATTAATACTACTTTGGTCAGGTGAAATCCACGTTCCTTTATGTAATCGTTTATGCTGGAATTGGGTGCTCATAACCATTAGGTTATTTGCAGCTGCAAATTCACACAATATTTCTCCATTCTTACTTGTTACATAATGTAATGTGTGCTACCTGATATTTTATTATATATTTGTTCTTTTCCCAGCCTTGCATTAAAATCTCCTAATATAATCATTATATCACTTTTTGGAACACTGACTATCATATTTCGAATATTTTCATAGAAATTTTCTTTTATTTCTTTTTCTTTATCTTCAGTTGGTGCAATGTGTTGATTAGGGTTATATTGTTATACTTGCCCTTAATTCTCAGTTTACATAATCTTTCGTTGTAAGGTACAAATCCTATTATGTGATTTTGTATTCTTTTATGTACAATAAAATCTGTACCAGCCAGTCCTCTTTTATCTCTTGCACCACTATAGAATACTGTATAGTCTTTTTTGTTTAATACACCATATCCACTCCATCTAGTTTTCACATTTCAATAATGCATATTGTGACGATTAACCTGACTGTGGTTTGTGAAGGTTGACTCGTCGGGGAAAAGTAGTCTACGAAATAACTGCTGGTCGACTAGTATTTGTTCGCGTGCTCATTCACGAAACACCACTCAATTGTGAAAATCGTTGCCATGAAATTCCTGATGCATGGATTCGTGATAGGGATGACATTTCTGACGCTTCAATATTCTCCAAACACTATTGCGAGAAATTCCTGACTGTTAAGATATTACTCGCGTACTCTCCTGGGAATTATGAGCCACCGCGGCTATGACTGCAATTTTATTATTCTGTTCAGTAGCAGTTGCTCCACGAACTCTTTTTTCTAGGTTGTACACTTCCTTCGGCACGAAACTGTTTGACAACTCGAACAGACAAAGAACGCGATCGTAGCCTGTCAGGAAAACGTTTCGCATAAAGGGTCACAGCATCGTCGATGGTCCTTCTGCATTCACCATAAACAAGGATAATTTCATTTTTCTCTTCTACGTAAGGGTGTGCAGTACAGAATTTTTTGTGTCGGGACGGGATCGGGACGATTTTTTTTTTAAATCCCGACATTCGGGACAGAAAAAAATAGTTATTTCACGACAAAGTCGGGAAATTTTCGGTATTGGAAATATTCAACGTTTCCCGAAGCTCTGGAAATCTAGAATTTTACACGTCATTTTCACCTTAAGTGATTGTTTTGCATTTCTGGTACAAAACCTAACTATTAACCTAACTATTTCCGATAAGTTCCAGACATCTACAATGCAGAAAACGTCGAGAATTAACGACTTTTTAAAATGACCATTCGGTATCTCCCGATTGCTCGGGATCCCGAAAAGTCGGGAAGTCATTTCCCCAAGTCGGGATCTCGACTTTTCGAGATCCCGCACACCCCTACATCTACGGATAGAGAATCCATGATGTTGAATACCCCACTTAACCTATATCGTTCGACTCTTAGCGGTCACACAGCACTAACCATTACAATCACTGACTACTGAGAGAGCGAGCACAATGCTTCTAGGCTACAGTATTCCTCCTCCCACACTTGTCAGCTGCTGCATTTGCGAGACACAACCACAACGTTGCGCTTAGTGCGCCATCTTTCTATCACGAATGGAACATAATGTGTCGGACAAAACCTACGTATTTTCGGAAGTCCAATTCGAATCTGCAATAAAAAATAGGGGTTCCCTTTTAATTTTTCAAGGTTACCACTGCCCCACCCCCCGGGGATGGTGGCGAGGGTTCATTGTAGCGTAGGTGACTTGCCCATCACAATACTATTATACTTTCATATGGAACATTTTTTGGTTCGGTGCATATATATTACCAATAACAATCAAAATGGTTTGCTGTCAGTGTACCAAGGTTTCAATAACCGAGAATTAAAGAATACGCATCTGAGAAACTATTTATGTCTCCTGATTTTTTTTGTTGGTTACAATGTTGACTCACTGACCTATTCAATTAGACAGTCTGTGTATAACGGCACAAGAGATTCTTTCTCTTAAATTTTAACATTAATATTGGTTATTGTATTGCAATTGCTTTTAATGAAAGTAATGCGAATCTAGGTGTTGTCCAAAGTTACGGGATGAAAAACATACCATTGCATTATTGTAAGCGATGTATCTAGTAAATGGGTTTTGAATTGAGATTGTTTAAATGTAGTTGGTAAAATTCACAAATCACTAACGTTTCATATTCTAAATAAAATTTGATACAATAAGTTACATAACGCACTATATAAGTTATTTTTTTCATATTCTGAAAATTAATTTCTAACTTGAAATTCCATCACTCCTTTCAGATAGCTGTTAGTAGATAACAATCTTCAAAATTAAACCTAATTATAATATACAGAAGTATCTAATACTTGTTGAAACTCGATAAATAGTATTTTGTGTAATGTTTACAGCATTAAGCTGATTAAAACTTCATAGTATTTAGCAATAAAAGTTAAATATGTGTCATGAACATAGAATAGGAAAGTATGTTTTAAATGTTGAGAAATTCTTGTGTAGCAAGTGAATTGCATTAGATATAAACAGACACACAGGTGAGCACTAACGCTGTGGTTCTATTTGAAATTACAGCCCTGCTGAAAATGTTTGCTGTTTTCAGTAGAAAAATCTATTATTTTCAATTGTACCTTATTGTGTTCCCTAAAATCTACTGAAACCAAATGATTTTCTATTAATCACCTTTAGCTGGTCTAATGTGCAGCTACAGTACACGTACAGTAGAAGGACTATAAGTGAAAATTTTCCCTTCAATATTATATTTTATATGGTATGTAGTGTTTTTCGATTAACATATTTGCTATAAAATGACTTTCAATTCCTCCTGATTAACAATTTTATTTATATCTATTTCAAAATTTGATCGCAGTAGATGCTTCAATTGATCTACTGAGAACAGCAGACAGAATTTTCAGCAGAGGAGATATTCAAAGGTTTGGTGTAGATTGGAAACAGGAGAGACTCATCAATCTGTACATGAAACAATTAGTTAAATTGAGAATAGAAGAAATTACAGAGGAAAGTGAAATTAGAGGATGAGGATTCTGCACACCACCTACAATATTCGACATCCACTTCGAAGAATTGGTAAAGAACTTTCTTCACAAAGAAGTGGGTAGGGAGGGTAATAATAGAAAGAAGAAGAATCAAACATATAAAATTTGCGGACGTAATGGCTTTACAAGCAGAACACGAGATACAAGGGAGAGACCAAGGGTAACTGACTTGAGAATTCCTACATGAGCTGTAATCAGTAAGGGAAATCGTATCATGCCGCAGACATGAATCGAACCTAGGACCCTGGCATCATAAATAAATAAGCTAGTCACGTTATAAAAAGGGTCCCGCTGAAGCATTGAAAAAGAGCTTCTTAAAAGCTCATTGCGACAGCGTCCTTCAGCGGAGTTGCAAACACTCCGCTGACATTGCATTAGAAAATAAAATCAGGAATCAGCGTTCTTCCTCAGAATCGCCGTTGCCAAAGGACGCCATCGAGTCAACCGTTGTAAAGGCCGATAGTTTGAATTTCAGTTAAATAGGTCGCGTGAGAAAATATCAGTCTTAGTTGTCTTCCGTTTTCTGTCAGATGAAGAAGTTACAAAAGAACTTCGTTTCTAGTTGTTTTCAGTTTACGTTGAATCCGGTTATCGCGAGAGAGCTCCACAGGCATCATAAGTTCAGAAAAAAGAGTGAACGAACGATCGGAAGTTAAAGTTATCGTTTAGAATATCGGTTTTACGAAAGTACAGAGTTTCGAGCCCAGAGTTGCTCCCTCGTCCGTTTTCTTACAGAGTAAAGCCACATCACAACGAGAACCAGCGGAGAAGAGATCGCCATAGAACTTCAGGTAACGAACATTCCTTATGTCTTTTCTCCCCCTGCCTGTTCAGTCAAAGGTAGTGTTTTTAAATATATGTCCGTGCATTCTTATTTACGGGGCTAGTCCCCTTGCAGTTTGAGTCTCGACGTTGCTCTTCAGAGCTATCCCCTTTCTCTTACAACGTTCCTCTCGCTTAGAGAATGGCTAAAGGATGTCACAGCCTATCAACGATCCCCAAGTATTTAGACTTGTAGCGTTGTGTGGTGCAGAAACCTGTACGTTACAAAAAGCAAGGAAGAACAACTAAAAGCCGTAGAAATATGGACACTGTCTAAGAATGAACTGCCTGTTAAGATGCACCGAAATTAAATACTACTTAAGATGCACTTTCATCAGTGTACAATGAGTTTCTGACTTTGTTGAAATTATTTTCCATTAAAGTCCCTGAAATTTTCAGAAGGGAAAACTCCCTCCATTTAAAATATTTACTTTACTGGCATGTTTAAGTCGAACACTGTCTCATAAGTTTTCCCATGGATCGAGTTAGAACTTGATTTTAGATGTTATTCAGATGACAGTTTATTACGAAAATGGCCTCCTCCATGAATATAGTGATAATATTGTGTCCTGCAAGCAAGGGGACAGGGGATTTCATCACTGGTGTTCAGTGGCAGCGATTGGGTTCCAAAGGCGGGGAGCAAAGTGCTAAAACTGCGGGAGCAAAAGATACAAAAAGTGGAGGCAATAGCTCCTTCCTAATCGCCGTCACTGCTGGTGTTACCATATTGCCTACTAGCTAAGATCATGTATCAAACGATAGGTCATAGCCATATTAAACGGTCTGAATATGTACGAAGTGCAACAAACTGTTTCGAATTATATTTAACATTTAATGTTACAGTAGATCCTCGTATTTCCAGTGGCTTTACTTGGGTATTGGATTTCAATTTGCATTTAACGAACGAAGATATGTAAGTCAAGATATTGTCTAAACTTGCAGTATGGAGAACACTATTATTGCACCATTATATGCAAATACTGTATATGGCCAATTAGTTTTAATTCTGAAGTATGTAAATATACTCGCCAAAATTCACAGTTCACTAAGTTCAGAATCAAAGTACAAAGGTATATAGTGTGATATAATACATAATGCAAAATATTCTTTACATTACACTGAAATAAAAGTTCTAACCTGAAATTCCATATCTCTGTTCAGGACTAGATAAGTAGAGATGGTAGGAATGAAGAAAGCTGAAAAAATAATGTTAAAAAAATAGGAATAGAGATAAGATCTACATTTGTCAGCGAAAATTAATATGTGCAATACATGCGTACATTTCTTATTTCCGTAATACAATTTTAGACTACCAATTGCATTAAATAAAAACCCAAATGAAGTAACGGAGTTCAGGAATTAAAATTTTCCATACGACCGCCATTTTGATTTCGTGATTACAAATAAACGAGAGCTTAATCACCTGGGGTGTGGAGCGTTTTACATTCGAGAATGAATGCACTGTTTTCTGCCAGAAATGAACTATTCTATTTCTTATCCTTTATTTTCAACCATACTACAGGGTGAGGCAAAAGTCCGGCACTACTCTTTTAATTTGAAAACTACTTGACGGAGGGCGATGAAATTTCAGATATGGCTAATTGGAGTGGTGTCACGCCAGATGGGGCTAGTGTGTATCATGGCGGCCATCTTCGAAGCCGCCACCTTTGAATTACATCCAGACTTTTAATTGGGAATGGTGTCATGTAACATACCATTTTACACGTGTGTTTTCTCAGAAATATGAATATGCAGTTATTTTTCCTAACGTTATTTGGTGAGGATATTTTCAAAGTTGAAGTTCACATTTGGCGTAATGTAATGGGTTGGTATTTATTTGTTCCAGGTGATCTAACATTGCTCTAACCGTCCAAGAACGGATCGAAATTGTTGTTATAAGTGGAGAGCGCAGTGCCAAGGTCATTGAAGAAGATTTCAATGCTGGCATCCAGAGAGAGACGTCTCACATACCATAGTGTTGCTTGTAATGCAAAAGTTTAAGGAGACGGGATCCGTGTCCGACAGAGAACATAGTGGACGGCCGAGAAGAGCTACCGACGACGAAACAGCAACGACAATCGTGGCATCCTTGGTCAAGAGCCCGAAACTTCAGTGTCAGGAGTGTGTTGCATCTAACAAGTGGCATCCCTACAAAATTCAAATGCAGCAGTTCTTAACTGAGGATGACCCAGACAGGCGATTGCAGTTTGCAGACTGGGCTTTGGCTAGTTGCAACGAGGATCCCTAGTTCCCGAAAAGTGTTCTGTTTAGCTACGAGGCCATATTATTCGTGAACGGTGAGGTAAATAAGTAGAATCATCTTTATTGGTCAGATACCAACTCATCGTGGACAGATCCTTGTAAGGAAGTCGGTGCGGCAAAGGTAATGGTGTGGTTTGGGATAAGGAACACCCGAATTGTGGGACCTGTCTTCATTCATGGCAACCTGAAAGGGGAGAGATATCTGAATATTCTCCAGGAAGATGTGTTCCCCTCATTGATGAACCCAGACGGCGAACTATCATCCTATTTCCAGCATAACGGCGCGCCTCAGCACTACGCGTTGTGTCAGGCAGTGGTTGGATGAACAGTTCCCGGGTCACTGGATTGGTTGAAGAGGGCCCACTGAGTGGCCACCCGGTTATCCGGACCTTACGCCCCTTGATCAAACAAGCATGTTACTGTCGACCCTGCAATGTTATTGCGTGTCCATGAGGACAGGCTGAAAAGTCATACGTTGTGTGTAGCATAGAGTACATCTTGTAGGATGCCGAATGTGAAGTTCAACTGTGAAAATACCCTCACCAAATAAAGTTAGTGGAAAAATACCTGCATATATTCATATTTCTCAGAAAACGAACATGTAAAATGATATACTACATGACCCCCTTCCCATTTGAAAATCTCGATGTATTTCCAAGATGGCGGCTTTCAAGATGGCCGCCATGATACACACTAGCCCCATACGGTGTCAAGCGACTGTTCCAATTCTTACTGTTCTGCAGCCACTGCAATCCTTTGTGATCCGTACAAATTTTGAATTTTCGTCATCCTTTAAGATAAACTGCAATACGAACTATAAAACTAAATCTGTGATAATGATAATATAAATAATTTATTCATATGTTGTATTTTAGCAAAAATTATTATTCAATAGTGTCGTTGAAAAATTGAACTGATAAGCAATCTTTTTACTTTCTGAACTTCAGCAAATGAAATGTAAGTCAATAAATAAGAATAAAATTCCACTTAAATAATCATTTAGAAGTTTACCAAGTACACTTTGAGTGTTCAACATATAATAACAATAAGAAAACTCTTGCCTAAGTCGATATATTCCCATCATTTGAGCTAAAATAAGCGCACAAAATGTTTTACAAAAAGTAAGAGCCTTGTTGAAATAAACTCAGTTTTACCCAAAAATTGATCAAAACAAGACATAGACTACACTAAAGTTACACATAAAGTAAGTTCACTAGTGGAACTAAAGATTTGATACTTATAAAGCAATACGCTTGAAATTCATCATTTGTCAAATAATATACTTATTTCATTGTTCAATATCATGTCGTTCCCTGAGAAAATACTTGTGGCATCACCGAATAAAACATGGTGAAATATTATGAAAAACCACTCCCTCTTGAGTGATTAGTTACATTATCCTTTGTTGTTTTGTTTCTTGCAATGTTACTTCCTGGAACAACTTTGGCAAAAATCGGTTCTGAAACACCTGTGAACTCAACTTAGTTCAATGCTCAGAAGTTCCGCACCACAGGGTAAACGTACTTTCTTCTGTAAAACTTGTTCTGTAAAACGACCGTTTGTAGAACCAATGATAAGGCATTCTGCACTCTGGTGCAAACCAGAGCTGAATATTAATTAAATGACCTACTTTGACCAAAACCTGCTCTGAAAATATACCCGACCCTTTTTCTGATTGGAGAATCATATTTTCTTTTGTTCTCGAGACCTTGTTGTCATTGATCTACACCGGAATAGAATTTTAATTCGGTGGTCCACCTTTGTCTACCTTCTGTCACAAATTCGGATATATGGAGTTCACCTCGGATCTGTGTCTTACATACTACAAGCTTAAACTATTTAAAAGTATTATATAGAACCCTTTGATTCTCCATGCTGGCTAACCGTGGTTCGAGTCTGACAATCGCCCAAAATACTGATTTTACTTTTACTAACGTCCATTATGGGCATTCATATAGCTTAATCAGCACTAGAGATTTTAATTTAATTTTCAATAATCTTAATGTACATCAGATACCTTCAGGTAATTCTTGAATAACCACATAGCTTTATATAGAGAGCACCTATTACATCTAATTAACTAATATTTATATATTTTAGATATACAGTAAAACCTCGTTAATCCGGACACCGATAATCCGGACTTCGCTTAATCTGGACAGGCAAATGGGGGAAAAAAGCAGAATGCAAGGTTTAAATGTCGCTAGAAGTCAATAATCGCATTCGTCATATTTCTTCGTAACGGCTAAGAATACGTACATCCAACGTCCATGGGAGAACTTCCAAAAGAAAAAGCAGACAACCACTGATGAAATTCTGTTTCCCGCAGACTTTCGGGAAGAAGACGCATTGACACAGGGATGCCCTCGGCATATTCTCGTAAAACTCTGGTCACTTAAATACGTGGCCGTACAAACCTATGCCCTTTCTTTAAATACACCATAATAAACTTGTTTTGTTGCTATAAACGAAGTTTTTATGCACGTTCTGCTATTATTTTGAGTTATTTCAGTTAAACCGGTCAACTTATCCCCCATTAGTCCGGATTAACGAGGTTTTACTGTATTATAAAATTCATGTAATTCTAAAAATCATACATTATTCATAAAGTTGGGAGAAATTGGACCGAATTTATATAAAACTCATAACAGGACACAACGCATTAATCTTAACGTGTTCTAAAGCATATCTAAACACTTAAAGGAAACTGTCTATATCTGATTATTTTACTCGTACCAGGATCATTCCACGCCATTTCAACGAGGTCAGGACACCCACCAAATCCGATTTCAACGAAATTTGGTATACACCTTTCCTCTATGGTTGAAAGAAACACCCTAATTTTTTTTTACTCTATCTCAAACGGTTTTAATTTTAGAGCACTTTGAAATGTCATCAAATCAGTGTTGTCTGTCACTCTTCAGTCCCTCGACACAAGATATCCTTGCTAACAATTTATTTATTTTCTCTTTAACCAATCATCAGATCTCTCTGAAAATTTACACAAAGTTCAATGAAATAATGAGGATTTCAGAAAAAAATACATCAGCACCCAAAAAAGTTTACAAAAGCCTATAAAAAGACTCATAATGGATTTGTAGCCTAATTTTTCTGGTGGAAAAAGTAAGTTACGAAAATCTGAATTTTCATCATGTGGGTATAATGGAACCAAAAACTCTTGATGTTGAAAATCATTGCAAAGATATGCTCTTTCTCTACAAGAATTTTTTTTTTGTTTTTTATTCCTTCTAACGAAAATTTTACGTTTCTTGGAAATTGCCTATAATTGCAGGGTCAATCCGTACCAAATGGTCCAGCACTGGTCGCTCGACCATTTTTAAAATATTTTATTTGTTTGTCGTTGTAACCCCTGTACAAGGGTAGTTCAAAACAGACATTATTTTTCTAAAACTAGACTTCGTTTGAAAATAGCGGCCATTTTTGTTTCAAGACCTGCAACATTTTTGCCCTATGCAGACAGTTGCGATAATTATGATAACGCAGCTAAGAAAAAATATAGAAATCTGGGGTAAAGAACATTGTTTTCAGTACATTTCAGGCTACATTTTATGTTCCGTATATTTTTTTAAGACATCTAATTCAAAAGGCTGAAATTTATGGTCTAAACTGACTGATATTCAATTTGGAAGGGAAATCAATGTATAGGATATATTTTTTGGTAGGTAAGCAATGAAACATCCGAGCTATGTATTTTTTTAGAGGAAACATGCACATCCAAAGTTTCCGCAGAAAATATTTGACACACAGCCGTACACACCTTTTCTTTGATAATAGCTAGTAACGGGCTTACTATGCCATTCGTATGTTGCAATTAATTAATACGTGCAATAATTGTAATTGCATGATAGTTCATTAAAAGTAAATAATTATAACTAATAACTTAATTTGTCTATTTTTGCCAAACTTCCCCCTGTTGTAACTTTGTTTTCATTTAATATCAATCTCGAAATTTTTTACAGGTACCTCTTTATGCAGTAAATAACAAATTTTATTAGGTTCTCAACCAGATATTGGTTTGATTTCAGTTTTAAGTCAACTTTATGCACCAAAGACTAATCGAGACTGAACCTACAGTTTATTGAATTAAGATCCGAATCAGTATGTGCCTCCACTGGGTATCAAAACCGGGACCCCTTGATTACAAAACGTCGACGCAACCACTGTGCCATCGAGAGTACCTTACCAACCAGACATATATTTGGGGCCCAAATTTTGAGAAAAATTAGCATTTTAAAAGAGCTTTAACTCAGTGCATAAACCAGTAACAGAGCTCAAATATTTTCTGCTGAAACTTTGAATCTGTATGTTTCCTCTTAAAAAAAGTTATTGCTCTGATGTTTCGCTGCTTACCTACTAAAATATATCCTATACATTGATCTCCCTTCCAAATTGAATACCAGTCAGTTTTGACCCTAAATTTCAACCATTTGCATTAGATGTCTTAAAAAAAATATACGGAACATGAAATGTAGCCTGAAATGTACTGAAAACAATGTTTTTTACCCCAGATTTATACAATTTTTCTTAGCTGAGTTATCGTAATTGTCGCAACTGTCTGCATAGGCCAAAAATGTTGCAGGTCTTGAAACAAAAATGGCCGCTATTTTCAAACGAAGTCTAGTTTCAGAAAAATAATATCTATAATACATGGGAGATATAAACCAAAGCAGTGTAATTGGAATCTCGAAACACACACGCATACTCATATGGGAGGCTGAATTTTGTACCCTCCTGCGCCACTATCATTGTTAGTGTGTGGAGACGTGTTGTATCTTGTGTTTCTTCGAGAAACGATAACTCCGGCTGTAGGAGACGGAAATTCATAGGACTTGGACAGCCAGGTTAAAAATTTCGTGCCCCATCTTATGATGAGCCTTAAATTGGCGAGTTTTATGAAAACTTCTTGCACGCAAGAAAAATACAAAACACGGCGTTTAAAGTTGCACGCCGCAGTTTCCTAACTGTACAGCGTTGCACTCCTGCCATTGGCTCGTCGCCACGCACACCCTCTGCGTGGCTCCGCCCGATACCGCTTCTAAAACCGTGCGTTGTATAGTGATTCAATAACAAAGTGATTTCTCCAAACAGTTTATCGTTGATTTGTGAAAATATTTCTATGTACAACGCCAGCAAAAAATCAGGCGAAGCCAGGTCGGCTCGGTAGCTCAGTGGTAGTCGACCTCGGTCACGGAGTTGTTAGCACAGTGAGCTACGACGCCAGGGGTTCCGGGTTCGAGTCCCGGATAAGGCATGAATATTTGTGTTTGTGCAAATGAGAAAGAAACGAAAATTGAGTAAACCGAGAAATGAAAGATTGAGGAAAAAGTGGGAAAAAACGGGGGATACTACTCCTTTAATAAAAAAAATGAAGAAAAAATTGGTAGAGCAATGGCACGGTATGCCAGAGACCCGGCTTCTAGTCTTGGTCGAGCCTGCATTTTTTGCTGAAAATCTACGTACGTAGTGCATATTCTGTGTGGCCTACTTTAATGGAAAGCGCGTACGTAGTTGAAATAATAATAACACATGGGAACAATATAAGAACTTCAGGAACTGCATAACAATGAATGTTTGACGACGTTACCATTACGTCATCGGGAGAGTAGGCTAAGGGGGCTAGAGTTCAGTTCTTTTTTTAAGACAGGGAAGCCAGAATATACCACAGAGAAATTTGCCCCTGGCAGAGGTAAGGGGAGGAGGGAACATACAACGTGTTATTCGACCCTTGTTCCCACTGAAGATTTTCAAAGGATGAAGTGACTGCTAGATACTTCCTTTGGGAGGTCATCACGCGTAGGAAAACAAACCGCAATCCTGCCTAGGGCACCAAAATATCTAGCTACGGGACTGCTCCCCTTCCCCTACCATCTATAACAATTTCCCACCCTACTTTAGTCCAAAAATGTTCAGACGGAATATGCTACGTTTCGTAAAACGTTAAGTGGACACCATATTTCCATTCAATGTGTGAATGAAACCATTTAACTTCTGTAAAAACGATATTGACAGTAGAATACTGATGGTGATGATATAGTGACATTGCATAAATGAGGCAATTACGATACAGTTAATAGAGAAGGCATTTTTAAAATATGAAAGCGTATTTTAATGATTACATTGGAATGTAAGGGATACAGTACATCATGTTATTGTATGTTTCTTGTTGATACTGTTTTTGTGGATTCTCGTTTGCATATTGTTATAACAATTTGAATAATACTCTAATAACACTAAAAATAAAAATAACTATGGAGAGATAATTTGAGAACAGCCTTACTACACTGAGCAATAAAGGCTTCATCTGCAGCTGTTTCTATCTGTCTACTCAAACACACTCCAAAATGCCTCTTTTCATAAGCCACTCACACACACGCTCAACATAGATATTGCAGCTTAAAAAAGTCCAATCAAGTTATCTTTAATAGTTTCTCTGTTAGTAACATTCAAAGAGTGTAAACACTATTTTGGGACACTATATTGTTGACGTTCTGAAGAATAAATCCAATGATCATATGCAAAATAACAATGGAAATATCTTCCACTTGCACAAATTGGTTCTTTTAATAAGCATTATTAAGGAAAAGTATTAAGGATACGTGCACTGAATTTGTAAAAAATTCTGGTTGGGCAAGCTGACTACCATTCACAAATTCACAATTTCCAATTTGTTGATTTTGTTTGTTTTTCTTTGCTTTCTGCCACTTTTGGCTAACTGCGAAGATGGGGATGAGTAATAATATGACGAAATTCATGAAAGGAAAATCACAAAGAACGCCCATGCCTAGGCCGGGATTCGAACCCGGAACCCCTGGCATCGCAGTGCGCTATTCTAACCACTCCGCCAAGAAGGTTGGCTACAGTAATGAATTTTCGCGAGTTATGTTTTTGTTAAAGTTGCAGGCAGATTGTAGTGACGTGTGAGGCCCAAACTTCGTAGTTTCGTATAGGTGCACGTCTGCAGTAACTATGCCACGATTTCCTACTATATTAAGCAAAGAATGCCAGCGGGGTTTTAACCAGGGTTGTTGAGTGTCAGGAACCAATAAATTCTAATGGGTTCTACTCCAGGAACGAAACCTTTTTTCTCTCACAAATTAAATTCTGTCCAAGTTGCGTATAGTTTCATTGAAAAGAGGTTCCTGGCCGTATTTAAATTGATACGGAAAAAAGGTTCCTGGAGCTTATTTAAATTGATCCTGAAAAAGACGTTAGTGGACCGTGTTTAAATTGAACCAGGGAAAAGGTTCTTAGACCGTATTTAAATTGATCCGGAAAAAACTTCCTGGACCGAATTGAAATACTTTGCAGATAAAAAGGTTCTTTACAGTCCAGAACCCATTTACGTCTGCTGATTTTCTTTCCTGGACCGGAATTGAATTTATTTAAAATTCCTGGACCTGTAACAACCCTGGTTTTAACAGAATTAAGTAAGGATTGAAACGCTGAGCAGGGAATCTGTGTACGTGCAAAAAAGAACACAACAACGTGCACCTCAAAATTGCGTTTGGAAAGAACCTCTTTCTTTGGTAACAGTTTAGAATGCGTATAATTGTTTTTGGTAACATTATTCTACGATGTCAAGAGTTAAAATCTTGAACAAGAAATAAGCCGAATGCAACTCTTAAAACACTTAATCCAACACGACGGGCATGTGTAAGTTCAAAAAGAGAGGCTTTTTGACGTCTCGTAAGTGGCCATGATTTCCACCCAGGTAGCCAGTTCAGCCGGGATTCGCATCGGAAATCCAGTTCTGTGTGATTCGGCCTTAACAGATTTACAGTTACTCATTTTAAAAAGTAACTTAGTAACACAGTTACCTGGGCTCCAAAAGTAACTGTACATTACTTTTACAGTTACTTTCCGCTGGAAATTTTCTTGCAAACAAATTGCACACAATCGAGAATCTTTAATTGTAATAAAATATGTGAAGACTTGAGTATTTTCAATGAATGATTGAATGAAATACACTATTTGTGTGCGTGAGCTCTTAGGCTATTTCCACTCGTCATATTATGCGGTGACCAGCCACTTATCGTAACTAAAATCAACACTCACTGTAAAGGGACACTCATTACATAACACAGGACAACACATTCGCATGTGTTTTATTCATGTTTCTGGTACATAATATACATCTTCACACTTTTATATTATTTACCTTGTTGTATTTTAGAAATTCCCATTGGGGGAATTCTTTAAAGGTATATAAAAACAGCATGCGATAATGATTTTATGCCATCTAACATATTACGAGGCTTTCCAGGAAAGTAAAGATACACACGAAAAAAATATATACAAGAAATGTATTGCATGCAACTAATGCTACACTGGATACACTGGTACAGAGGCTACTTCTCCACATAAGTGTCACCATTGCCCAAACATTTGTTCAAACATGGAACACGTTTTTGTATCCCAGAATCGTCAAAATCCGCCGCCTCCATCTGGAACCAAGTTGTGACTTCTTCTCCGACCTCATCGACGTTGTCAAAGTGTTTTCCACCGAGATGTGTCTTTAGGTACAGGAAAAGATGGTAATCGCTGGGTGCGAGGTCGGGGCTGTATGGCGGATGTTAAAGGACGTAGGATGTCTCATTGAAAATGTGCAAGCACATCCTTGGTGACATTCGCTGAATGGGGCCGGGCGTTGTCAGGAATAAAGCGTATTCCACGTGACAACATGCCCCTCCGTTTGATTTGAATTGCACGTCGAAGATGTTTCAAAGTCAGGCAGTAGGTTTCAGCATTAATCATTCTTCCAGGAGACATGAATTCCAACAGGAGGATGCCGTGACAATCACAGAAAACGGTTGCCATCAGCTTGCGGGTTGAGAGTGAGGTTTTGAATTTTTTGGCTTTTGGAGAATGGGTATGGCGCCACTTCAATGACTGCTGCTTGGATTCAGGCGTATGTTTCATCACCTGTCACTATGGAGTCCAGGAATGCATCTCCCTTTTCTGCATAGCGTGTAAGAAATTCCGGTGCATATTCCAGTCGTTTGGTTTTGTGTTCGTCAGTCAACTTTCCTGGGACCCAGCGTGCACACAACTTCTCTATCCTAACACACTCACAACTTTATGAATAGTGTTTCTTGAAACGTCAGGAAACATCACACACAATTCTCTAATTGTCACCCGCCTGTTCACATGAAACTCTGCTTCAATCCGATTGTGAATGTCGTCAGCGATCACGAACGGCTTCCCACTCCTCTCATCATCATGAATATAACACTGCCTTCTGTGAAGGCACGGCACCACTTTGCCACATTTTGCCGATTCATAAAGTTCAAGGACACAGTCACTGTATCTCGATGGATCTCCGATGGACGCTTTCTTTATTCCTGCAAAAACCTGACCACTGCGTGCACTTCACACCTGGCATGATCTGGTACTGCCGCTGCAATTTCCCGCGCATGTTCCTCGCGGACTCAGCACAGCAATAACGGCTCACTCCCAATCTCGTTGTATGGATCAAGGTTACTGCCAGTGTTGACCACTTTGGTACACATTTTCCCCCTAACGTGCAAATGTGTTTGTATCTTTACTTTCCTGACAAGCCTCGTAGTTCCACTTAATCACTCGCACACACATATGTGTGGGTTTGTACATATCCAGCAAATTGGACATCTTGAGCATATACGTGCATAATTTAATTGTTGTGGTGGTCTAATGGATAGGGCATCTGACTGCCATGCAGGAGACCCAAGTTCGATTCCCGGTTGGATGATCTACGGTCGGGATTTTTCCGGCTTTTTCCCCGCATGCTTTATGCTCTGGGGCTATCCAAGTCTCAAATCAATGGGTAGCTGGGGGCAACCCTGGGGAGTGAAGGCGGTCAAAGTGTGTTGCTGGTCACATCATTTCTTAAATGGCAAAGATCAAGAATGTGTGGGGCCCTACCCCCACATCATCTAAAATGTGTCTTCATGGCATGATGCTATATGCACAGGAAACTTTACTTTTATACACACACACAAACAGAGATTGTTTCAAAGTAATACACCTCTTTCTTTCTTCACTTCTAATGCAAGATATCAAAGATGGAAGGTAAGGAAATGTGGTTGCACTCATGGCTAATATGTAGGTTCTCTCTCATCCTTTACGTACTGAGGTGTTAGTGGATTGGGGTAAGGGGTGTATGATCCCTATCGGGAAGCAGTCATCAAAGGGGACATTATGGTAGTTGGCATGACAGCAACAGTGAAGTCCAGGTTTTGGGTGGAGGAGCGGTGTTTGTTGGTTCGGAGATTGAGAGCTGTCGATATTCAGGTAGAAATGACCACAGATATTGCAGATAAGGATGTAAATGAATTTACAGGTGTGGCATGTTCCTTTATGGCAGAGGGTGAATTTGCGAGTAAAAGTGTGAATCTGGAGTGTGTGGGAAGTGACAATAATGGAGCAGGTTTTGCACCTTGGGCACTTGCATTTGTGGGCAAGGGGATAGTTTATTGTACGTTGGTGGAGTATGGTGAACAAGGACGTTTTGGAGGTTGGGGGTCCTTTGAAAACAACACTGGGCCTGTAAGAAAAGATGTTTCTGGTGTCAGGATCACTGTGGAGGATGGGAAGGAGGGATCACAGAGTGGGTCTGATTTTGTTGAGGTGTGGATTGGTGGCAGGTTTCTTGGTGGTGTAGGAAGCAGCTTGGAATATTTGTTTGGTGACCAGTGTGAAAGGATATCCACGGTTGACCAAGCCTTGGTGCAGGCATAGGATGTAGTTCTGTCAGGAGGTAGATGAAATGTTGACCTCTGAGGGCGAGGGTGAATGGTTTGGTTTGAGTTGGTGTTTTAAGTCCACTTTATGCACAGTAAGGCTAATCGGGACTGGACCGACAGTTTAAAGTGGAATCCGAACCACTATGTGCCTCCACCGGGTATCGAACCTGGGACCCCTTGATTACAAGGTGACAACGCTACCACTGCGCCATCGGGGAGGCCTAGGGTGAATGGGATAGCTCTCTTGGTGTGGAATAGATAGGAGCTGGACAAGTGTAAGTATTGCATACGATTGGTAGGTTTGACATGAATAAAGTTTCCAAATCATCTTCCATGATGTGCACATCCAAATCCAGGATTGGAAGGTGATTTAGTTGGCGGAGTGGGTCCAGGTGAACTTCATGAAGCAGAACTCATTAAGTTGGTCTAGGAAGGTGAATATGGATGTCTCTCCATGTGTCCAGAGCATGAAGATGTGATCCATGTAACGGAGCCAGAGGAACAGTCTACAGAAATGCTTGTTCGAGTTTGCCCATGGAAAGGTTGGCACAGGATGGGACCATTCTGGTACCCATGGCTGGCCGTGCCTCGGGCTAGAAGGTAGTGTTTGTCCTCGAAGGTGAAGTGGTTGTACGTGAGGACAAGGGGCTGAGTGGATCAGGATATTAGTGCTG
This sequence comes from Lepisma saccharinum, assembly GCF_977018435.1. NCBI lineage: Eukaryota > Metazoa > Arthropoda > Insecta > Zygentoma > Lepismatidae > Lepisma > Lepisma saccharinum. The sequence goes on from NC_139257.1 coordinate 12,055,308, forward strand.
GGGTTGTGGGGTTTTGGTCTGATACTGAGGAAGGATTCCATGGAGCGGAGGTCATGGGAGTGAGGTATGTTGGTGTAGAGCAAAATGGGCCGCTTGTAAGGGTGTGTGACGCATGTCACCACCCAGGGCTTTGCGCTTCCATCATTATTGATCATTTTTCGTGCAAGCGCAATTGCCCTCGAACAGAAGAGAAACAATTGTTGTTAAAAGAAAAAATGTGTGATAACAAAGCTCTATTTCTGGTAACGGACAACTGTGTCCTGTTTTCATGTCAAACCACCAGTGAATATTTGCCGATAAGGAACAACGACCCATTTGTAACTCCAACTTTCCCTGATTTCCTGCCTAATGTTCAACCATCATAATATGGTTATTTGTCTGGAAACAGGCCCAACAAATTTTAGGGTGTGCCGCTCTGCGAAAAGACAAAAACAAGAGTTAGCATCAAAGATTTGAAGGTCCGTTGTGCTCTTTGCTACAACTCCTCATGTTTACAACCGCAACTGGGTGTTTTTAATGGCAAGATGAAACCGTCTACTGAGAGTTTGATACTCCATTAGTGCAAAGCACGTAAGGCTTTTGTTTTTGAGAATTTGTAGTCAGCAGAAATTACGGGAAAGTTATTTTATATTAAAGAAATAAATTTAATCGTACCTATTACTGTGAAGAGGGATCCCACGAAGTCTACTGGTTAGCTGTCTAGAGTATGGTGCGAGTGGCCTGCCCAGGTTCGATTCCCAGTACGAACACTCAAAATTTCGGTATTAACTAGCATCATTTGAAAAGAAGCAATAGCGGACTCGTGTCTCGACTCTCGAAAGCCAGAAAATAGCAGCGATGGGTTTCGATGGCCTCACCAAGGTTCACCCAAAGAAAAGTGAATGGGCAGGCTGTGCCCCTAAGATGGCTCCTGCGCCACGGATTTGTTTGTAGCAGCAATACTGTGAAGAATTTCTAAATTATAGAAAAGTTCAGTTCATTTGTCCCACTCCAGTTATTCATTTTTTAAATTCCTACTATTCAAGTATCAAATTCTCAAAAATACACTCACTCGAAACCTGGAGTGGTCTTGGATGTTCCTTCGTGAGTGTCCCTTCTTCAATTTTTATAAGCTTCATTCATGCTCATCGTTACGATTTAACTAAAGAGGCAGAAAAGTGACATAAAATAAGAAAAATGACCATAACTATAGTTTGAGAGCAGTCCCATTGCTGGCACAATCAATAATTTGCCTGTCACTTTTATGCACTGAAATGTGACTACAGTATTTAATCAAACTTCAGTTTACAAGAATTCATTTTCATTGTGTTTTCGTTTGAGCTTTTCTGCATGTATAGTAATTTCCCGATTTTTTAGGCAAGCAATTCGCAACACAGGATTGGCGTCAATATTTAGTCTTTATTTGGTTATATTCCAAGCACTTCACATCGTAAATAGTGCTTGTATAGCACTCTCGTTAAAAATTGAACAGCATATTTGGAATTTGCCTCATCAAATTTGCTATCTCAATAATTTTTCGCAACTTCTCGTCGGAAGGAAACAAGTAGAAACAGTATCAGTTTTTTAATATTGCGTTTTACTGTACTTGATGACAGACAATATTTAAGACTCAAACTTAGATATGAAATGAGAATCATAAAGAACACACGAATTAAACAAAAAAAATTACACAAAATTATTTCACTATCTAATCAGGGCTGTACTGTGTTTTCTTATGCGCCCCCCCCACCCATCTGACATCAAACTTTACAACTCCATCCATTTCAAAAAAGGGGCTTCAGAAACAGGTTTCACAGGGCAGGTGGTGTGCAGGTAAAAGGACCTTGGGTCGGCATATTCCCCCGCAGATGAAATGGAAGTAAAGATCTGGAGATACGAGTGCCTTACTTACATTGCCTCTCACACCCTCCCAGAGAAGGAACGTCTCCAGATTTTACAACTGTGCCGAAGTGTTAACAAATTTCAAGTCATTCATGTTTGACATAGTAGTGTGTATGGTCTCCATTTAAAATTTCGCCATGATAAACGGAAATAATGTAGATACACTTAACGTCAAGGATTCTATGTAGTGTTAGTGTTGATGGTGGTGTAACGGAGTGTGTTCGTGATAGAGTCCAAGTCGTGTGTAGCAGTGGCAGCAATGACCTTAAATGTAGCTCATCTGTGAACCAGGTGTAAAATATAAGAACTAACTGCGAGGAGTAGTATGTTTCATGTTCATCTTCTGACCCAGGTGACAGATCGTCTCTGCTGTTAGATCCAGGTAAGTGGCCATTAGTTTTAAACAGTTCAGAATTTGATTCTGATCAATCAATCAATCAATCAATCAATCAATATGATGTACCCCTAGTATGACTTTCATTATATTTAATTGCAAAACCAGAAATGTTCAATATCATATTGTTACTTTAAATAAAAAGTTGCAATATTGGTTGTTTGGTTGATTTGGTGTTTCAAGTCCCTTTGTGCACAGTAAGGCTAATTCGGACTGGACCTACAGTTTAAAGTGGGATCCGAACCACTATGTGCCTCCACCTGATACCAAACCTGGGACCCCTTGATTACAAGGTGACGACGCTAGCATTTCGCCATTGGGGAGGACCCAGTAGCAATATTTAATCATAACCAATAACATAATTGTAATTCTTTTCTTTTCTTTTCATTAAATTTTGACACTGTAGTGAATTTTCATTTTTTCATCAAAATAATATTTATCATATTTCATTCTTTGTCTTTTTTCTCCTTTGTATATTTCTTAAACATTTCCAGCATAAAACAAACAATATAGCAAATATTTTTGATACAAATATTTGGAATACTACCTACTTTGATTATGATTTCAGTAATTTTGGATATGTTTAAGTATGTCAAAATAAGATACAAATGCAGGCTATGTCAGATTAGTTACTTAATTGAAAGCACCAGCATCCTATAAACTCATAAAAAAATGCACACAAACTATATTTTTTTCTAGCGCGGTGTCCCCTGGAACGCAAGTCCTTAGGTGAATGTCTGAGTTGCCACCCCCTAGGGTGGCTGTCATGATCCCCTTTCCGTATTTAGTGCCTTTTTTGGGCAGAAAAAATACATAACAACAAAGGTAAATTTACAGTCCATGGCTGCGAACACACAGGATGAAATATTTTCTTTCTATGGCTTGTATCGCTAAAATAAAGTCTGAATCAGCAGTCATTAAGGAAAACTGGTTTTGACAAATATTAAATTTTATTGATGCTAAACAGTGATACTGCGAATCCGCACTACAATAAGTAATAATTACACAATTCTAACAACCAGGTTGGTGTTAGAGAAGAACTTTACGAGAAACAGATGTGGTTGATATTTTAACATTACATAATACAAGGGCCTTGCGGATATAGTTCGCACAGGGCCTCACGTTCCCTAACGGTGTCCCTAAGAGGGAAGTTACTTAAATGGTGGCTAGGTGCCTGTAGGCAATGGTGGGAGGATGTTTATTTTCTTAAGTAAGTGGTTGGTATCACGGGGGTAAAGGCAGAGCTTTTACAAGATTTGGAAGTTGGAGATGACAAAGGCTGAGATTCTTTCTGTGGGTGTGTTGTAGTTGTAGCTGATGGGTTGGCCAGGGAGGCTACTATTGTGAATTTTGGGCAGTATGTAAAAAGTGGAGGTGTTGGGTTTTTTGGAATGAGAATGGCTATGGTGGAGGTTCTGAGGCCTCGGGGGGGGGGGGGGGGGGAGGGGGCTCAGGTGTGGATGAAGTCCTGGATTTCGCCCAATCTCTTCTCCAATTTACAAAACTTCCACAAACATTTTTCATTCAGGAATTTTTCTCAATAATTATCTTATGGTTATTAAAGTGGCAGATGGTATACAAAGCCAGACCTCTGACTCACGGTATTCCAAAACAATATAACTTAATCACAAGCACTTCTAACTTACATGAGAAAGATTCATGTTCATTAAATCTTAAACTTATTTAGTCAGTAAATTTCCCAATGATCCATGATGGATTCCATTGATGAAACATGGAATGTGCAGATAAATATATAACGTTATTACTCCAAATAGAGATTTCTTTATTTGGCATTGTAATGGTGGTTTATAGTTATTAAACATCACGATATATTTGAAAAAAAAAAAAACAATTCTAGCACGGTGTTTGTAGTTGAACTACAGGCATTTTGTAAAGCTGCTATTCTCAGCTGATGCTAAAGTGTTGGTTTGCCACATTAACGATTTCTGGACTTAGAAATATTTTAGAGCAGTAAGATCGTTATTGAGAAGTGGATATCAGCAAATCTGATTGATTGATTTGTTTTAGTTTACTTCGCTTTTTTGCCACTTTTGGATAATATGTGAAGATGGTAATGAGAGATGATATGAAGATATTGATGAATGGACACTTACAAACATTCATGCCCTGGCCAGGATTCAAACCTGGGTTGATAACCATTCTGGCAGGGGGGGGGGGGGCTGGCATGAGCAGGTCTGGAATGCCAGTCTAGAATGAGTTTACTCCTATCGGTTATGTGTGTCACAGCAATCCAGTAAAGTAAAGGAGCTATTGAGTCTGCAACTTCTCTCCACTATGAAATCTTTTATTAACATTTATTTATTGCAAGCCAGATAGATGCTATAACACACACAGCATGTCCGTAGTATGATTCCTTGAATGTCTTGGAAGAATTGGCATTTGTTGTGAATGATTTGTTACATGCTCAGTACAAACATGGCCTCTCACCTGCATGAATTGCAGGAAGTTATCTTAGATATCTCTTTGTGTAAATGATTTCTTACAAGTTGAACACAAAAAGCAATTCTCTCCAGAATGAATTTTCAAATGTTGTCAAAGAACAACTTTCCGTGCAAATGATTCGTTACACGTTGAAAGCTCATAGGGTCTATCTCCAGTATGAATTATTGAATGTTGTCTAAGAACTCCTTTCCTCACAAATGATATGTTAAAATGTTTTCTAAGATCTTGTTTCCGTGAAAATGATTTGTTACAAGTTGAACACACATAAGGTTTATCTGCAGTATGAATTATTGAATGTCGTGTAAGATTTACTTTCCATGCAAATGATTTGTTACAAGTTGAACACACATGGGGTTTATTTCCAGTATGAATAATTGAATGTTGTCTAAGGTCTTGTTTCCGTGAAAATTATTTGTTACAAGTTGAACACACATAGGATTTATCTGCAGTATGAATTACTAAATGTCGTTTAAGAATTCTTTTGCTTGCCAATGATTTGTTACAAGTTGAACACACATAAGGTTTATCTACAGTATGAATTACTAAATGTCGTCTAAGAATTTCTTTCCTTGCAAATGATTTGTTACAAGTTGAACACACATGGGGTTTATTTCCAGTATGAATAATTGAATGTTGTCTAAGGTCTTGTTTCCGTGAAAATGATTTGTTACAAGTTGAACACACATAAGGTTTATCTGCAGTATGAATTATTGAATGTCGTGTAAGATTTCCTTTACATGTAAAAGATTTGTTACAAGTTGAACACACATAAGGTTTATCTGCAGTATGAATTACTAAATGTCGTCTAAGATTTCCTTTCCATGCAAATGATTTGTTACAAGTTGAACACACATAGGGTTTATTTCCAGTATGAATAATTGAATGTTCTCTAAGCTGTTGTTTCAGTGTAAATGATTTGTTACAAGTTGAACACACATAGGGTTTATCTGCAGTATGAATTACTAAATGTCGTCTAAGAATTCCTTTCCATGCAAATGATTTGTCACAAGTTGAACACACATAGGGTTTATTTCCAGTATGAATAATTGAATGTTCTCTAAGCTCTTGTGCCCGACCCTGTGGCCGAGCGGTTAGCACATCGCGCTGCGACGCCAAGGGTCCCGGGTTCGAATCCTGGTCAGGCTTGGTTGTTTGTGAATGTCCATTCATCAATTTCATCCTTTCATCACTCATCCTCATCTTCGCAAATTAGCCACGAGGCACAAAACGCGAAGTAAAATAAACTAAATCAATCAATCAATCAATCTAAGCTCTTGTTTCCGTGTAAATGATTTGTTACAAGTTGAACACACATATGATTTATCTGCAGTATGAGTTACTAAATGTCGTCTAAGATATTCCTTATTTGCAAATGATTTGTTACAAGTTGAACACACATAGGGTTTATCTGCAGTATGAATTACTAAATGTTGTTTAAGATTTCTTTTGCTTGCAAATGATTTGTTACACGTTGAACACAGATGGGGTTTACTTCCAGTATGAATAACTGAATGCCTTCTAAGGTTCCCTCTATGTGCAAATGATTTGTTACAAGTGGAACACACATAGGGTTTACTTCCAGTATGAATAATTGAATGTGCTCTAAGGTCTTGTTTCCGTGCAAATGATTTGTTACAAGTTGAACACATATAGGGTTTACTTCCAGTATGAATAATTGAATGTCCTCTAAGGTCATGTTTCCGTGCAAATGATTTGTCACAAGTTAAACACACAAAGGATTTATCTGCAGTATGTGATACTAAATGTTGTCTAAGATATACCTTTTGTGCAAATGATTTGTTACACGTTGAACACACATGGGGATTATTTCCAGTATGAATAATTGAATGTTCTCTAAGGTCTTGTTTCCGTGTAAATGATTTGTTACAAGTTGAACACACGTAGGATTTATCTGCAGTATGAGTTACTAAATGTCGTCTAAGATATTCCTTATGTGCAAATGATTTCTTACACGTCGAACACACATGAGGTTCACTTCCAGTATGAATAATTGAATGCTGTCTAAGGTTTTCTCTCTGTGCAAATGATTTGTTACACGTTGAACACACGTGGGGTTTATTTCCAGTATGAATAATTGAGTGTCGTCTAAGGTGGTGTTTCAGTGAAAATGATTTGTTACAAGTTGAACACACATAGGGTTTATCTGCAGTATGTGATACTAAATGTCGTCTATGATTTTCCTCAGGTGTAAATGATTTCTTACAGGTTGAACACACAAAAGATTTTTCACTACTGTGCTTTCGCATGTGAACCACAAGTTCACATTTGTGAACAAACAAATTGCTGCCATCTTTGCAAACAGTAAAGTTTGAAGATTTAATATATTCTGTTTCCCTTGTAGATGCTAAATTAGTTTCACTAATCTTTGTCCCAGAGCAGAGTGTTGTAGGCAGTTTTGAGCTGCATATAGGAGATTTAATTGGTAGTGATTGGGATCCAGAGTTCTTATTTGCACCAAAGTTCGTCTCTCTAAGATATGGATCCTTATCACTATCCATTTTTATCTGTTGAAATTCACTTCTAATTGATGGACATTCCAGTGATAACCTGAAAGAAGACAGACATGTAAGAAAATTTAAACACGAATATTTCAGAAAAATGAGATACATTTGACATACTCAGCTTTAAACAATTTACTACAGTTTTCTCTAAGCATATTACCAATTAGCTACTACACTGCATTTGCTCTAATGTTTGATATGCTACTAGTGAAGAATAAAACATTAATTACAAGTAATAGTACTCCTTGTGAAACAATAAAAGTAACTTCAAGTACTGTGTACCAGTGATTAGAACACTACATTTTAAAAGTAGTTTTGCTGCAGCTCTGGCTACTCATCCAAAAATGTAGCTTCGCTACAGCTAGAGGTACATTTCCCAAAAAGCAGCTCGCTACGCTATTCATGTGCACTACTCCCTACTTTTATGCTACTTCTGCATAAGAAAAAAACTTGAAACAATCACCGGGTATTCAAAAGATCCTCCTAGTATGGTAGCGGTACTTACTGGAAAATAGATAGTTATTTATCATAATTCCCGTAATTCGTTACACGTTTGCTCTAACATTGCAGATAGCGGGGGGGGATGATTCTTTGGTACAGTTAAATGAGAAACATGTGGAGCAATGCTTTACGTAAGTTTCTTGTTGGGAATGCTTCCCTGAAGACACAATGGAAATTTTGTCACCTTGTAATGAAAGGTTCGATACCTGGCAGAGGCACTAGTGATTCGGATTCAGTCTTGATTAGCTTATCTGTGCATAAAGGGTACTCAAAACAAAAACTAGGAAAGAAGCCTGGTTGGGAGAATGGATACTCCTGCTCCTCCATTCCCCACACTGCTCATCATCATCATCATCATCATTCACCATTCTTCCTCATTCTCACAATTAGCCAAAAGTGGCAAAAGCGACTATATGTAACAGAATAACAAAATAAACAAATCATCCTCATTGTCATGATTGGCAAAATTGCAGAACATGTAGAAGAACAACGAAAATGTAGAAGAAATATATACATTTTGAAACTGTATATTAACTAAAGAAAATTATCGTTTCTGCGGAAAAGTCAAAAACTTGTACATACTTTTTACAATATCATAAACCATATTGAGGAAACTCATGTGTAAACCTGAGTGTTCTAAACGTATTGCAATTTTTAAATTTATGAACAAATATTATGATGAAAAATAATTGTAATTCCAGAAACTATATGTCTATCATTCTTGTAACAATAATAATTTCTTGCTAGTGAGATCCTATGTATTAACAATGATCAATGCTGTTACCGTAGCTACTGAGCAATGCTTTGTCATTGTCCATCCATTGATCACTTGTTTTTGCACTGCAAGATGTGTTTTACACAGTAATTGATGACATTTACCTGTCTCTTACAGAATGGATATCCACAGGATTTGTTCCTGGGGTGGTGCAAATTAGGCATTTTTCTCCCCAAAATAGTGATGCAGCTCAAAAAACGTAGCTGTTAGCCAGAATATATTCATATATGGCAGTTCAGTTTAGTTATCTGGATATTAAATTTATTCTATACTAATGAAATAAATTATAAAGTATAAATTGTAGTCTTTGATATCAAGATATTTTTAATCTAGATTATTTGTAGCTATTTCCATGTAATAGACTTTGTCTTTATGAACCTACTGCAGTAGTTCATGATAAATCTTGTGTGATATTTGGATTTTCCAGCTAAATGCATTACACTAGAATACATGAGCGTTGCTGAATAAAAACAGTTCATACATTCTGATTCTCTGTCACATAGGATCTTTCAACCTGACCTTTCTATTGCTCCACTGGTCTATTGTTTTTCATAAATTGTAAATAAACCACATACGATTTTCTCTTATCCCATAATAAACACATGACACAAATGAAATATATCAGATAGCTACATTTTAGAGCTAGTGTTAAACATGAAAACAATGATATGGAATTTTATTTCAAGTCAAACATATGCACTGCTTTTTGATTGAGATCTGCTATGTTGACAACATAATATTTGTTAGAAGCTTTAATAGAAAGCATTCATCTGCAACTGAAAGAAGTAGTGCAAAACTTTGTTCTATGTGATTCATTGAAAAAATAGTGATCATGATAATTGATGATAAGGTCCTAGAAAATATGATAATTGCGTTAGTAATTTATGTTTTTCTCTACATACTTATTAAAAATTATCTCCACTAGTAAGACTGTGTTTTAAAAATTCCATGATATTAATAGTGGTTTGCAAATTTGCATTGACTTCATATCCATAGGACACAATGGGTCTCTAGGTTACTTTCAGGAAGCTACGGGTGTGTGGTACAGAGACTTTTTGTCAGGATGAGATTGGCATGGAAAATCTGTGAAAATCTAGAATTATATAAGCTATTTTCTCTTAAGTGATTCTTTCTTGCACTTCTACAATGAAAACTAACAATTTCCAAGACTTAACATATGCATTGAGAATTAACCACTTTCAAAAATGGCCATTTGGAATATCCAGACAGTTCTGGATCCCAAAAATTCAGAAAATCACTACCCGAAGTCAGGACTGGGACTGGAAATATTTTTCCCGATCCTGGTACTGACTTTTTTAGAATCCCACACACACCTACAGGCAGCTGTACATTAGGAATTTTTGTTGATTTATAAAACATAGCAGTAACCATAAGAACTTCTCAAACACAAATTGCAAAATGCATTGTATTTGATGCAAACGATGTCTGCCTACTGAATGCTAATGGTGTACGTAATGTTCACTAGGACTTGCAATCACTATGTTTGTATATTTTTCACACTAGTAAATTTTTTTTCCTAGTTCACCAATGAGACAGTGTGGACACAATGGGTCCCATGCTTCCCTTCACACAGCTGTAAATTTTGGAGTCTATTGTTAATTTGAATAACATTTATTTGTGTTTCATGAAAATATTATGTACTTATGTATTAAAAATTGAAATTGCACAGTAAAAAGTCAAAGAAAAATGCATAGGAGATGCAGGATTGACTTTCAGAGGATGATATTTGAACTGAGGTATTAATTTTACCAACAATGACACTGCTTGAAGTGGTTCTGGGGTTCCAGAGGATGCCACAGTGGGGTGATGACATCATCAGTCAACCAGACTGACCATATTCCATTCCCCAAAAAACAAGGAAGAGTCAATAATTAAACAAATATTAGGTCAAATATGTTTTACACCTTTGGTATTTTAGGGTTTTAAACAATATGATTGTTCCCTCGAGCTGATCTCTTCTCCCCCAGAAAAATTGTCTTCTGCCTCTCATCAATGAATACCTAGGAGTGATGAGGAGGGGGTGGTAAAGTCAACTGAAGGGCGGTGCTGATCACATGATTCTAACTATCGCCATAGGACAATATAAAAAATGTGTGAAGTCCTACTTCTAAAACATTTTCATGCCATCATGGCAAACTTCAGTTCACATGGAATACATATATATATCTGTAACATGAAAGTTCTTAGTAGTACTAATTCATTGTTGTTATATGTTATTGTTCCCCATAATATTGTTTATATTTTTATTGCTATTTTATCTCAGAAACAAATTTTGGAATCATTAGTTATGAATGCAATCATATGTGATTTCAACATTACAGTCTCTATGTTTCTTTATGTAAATTTCACAATTTATTGTTCGCATCAATAATGTTTAATAACGTAATACTTTGGTGTTTGAAAGAATTGTCAATTTTATTCACGTATTGTGATTTTAAGGAGTCTGAGACCCAGTGGGTCACAGGACATACGGTGTTTGGCAATAACTGAATAACCAACAAAATATCACTTAACCTTTAAACAGCCAATGGATTATATATGACCCATGATGCCGATTACAACATTCACATGCTTTTAGGACCTTCATACTTGTATGTGAGGTTGTACACGCTGACAGATGCTGAGATAAGACTTTGAAATGTCTTGTGGAAATGACTTTGAAATGTCATTCATCCCATCTTTGCAAATTAGCCAAGAGGCACAAAACGCGAAGTAAAATAAACTAAATCAATCAATAAATCATCCAGTGAATAAATATCAGTCATTCTTTTGCTACACATGTACCAGAAATTAGTCAAAAAAACAAAGATGAAATTGAGTTTGAGATTTTGTTTAAGTCCACTTTTATGCACGGATAGGCTAATTAGGACTGGACCTACAGTTTAAAGTAGGATCCGAACCACCATGTGCCTCCACCTGGTACCAAACCTGGGACTTTTTGATAACAAGGAGACGTTGTTACCACTACACCATTGGGAAGACAAATACATTTTACAGAGTTTTATAATAAGGTTTGCTATGAATTTTTCAGTAAATAAAACTAGGTGCTCAAGATAAATAAAATATGGCCAGTTCCGTGGCAGAGTGTATTAATTCATATCCTTCGATCTCACCATAGAGTACCGTCATGAGCATCATTGTTCTTTGTGAGAGTCCCATCATCAATTTCGTTCAATCGTCTCTCCTAAATGCTACGTAAATGCTTCCAAAAATTTTTATAACAAATAGTACTTTACACGAAAGCATTTTATGGAACATTTCGGTTAGCTGTTTCAAATACAATATACAATACATACAACACGAAAGGCACGTCGAGTTACACTGTCGATGCTGAGTGCACGGTGTTTACAATTGAAAAAGCTAAAATATTCTTTCATAAGTGTACAGTAAATGTAGTAAAGTATGTATTTGATCAGTGCCAATTGTCGCTACCTAAAATCATTTAATATGAAACGATATTCCTCTCGGTTGAATAGTTATTGTCGTTCAAAAGCTTGAAGCTTAACATTGTTTACATCTCACGCGACCGTCATTACATTTGCACACTTGATAATGAAGTCGCTTCTGATTGGTTATGTTATGGAAATAGAGCAGGTTCTCTCCTTGAGAAATGCCTCGAAACATGCCATAACATTTCTCACTTTACACGGTAGCTTTTTGGTCATGGCATAAATGTTGAGAAAAATGCTTTTGTCTAAAGCGGGCCATAGAATTCATATAAAACAAATGAATTATGTAGAGTGTGCAGCAAATTCTTCTAGCAGGATGTGTCTTTAGTCTAAGTTAATTACACGTATTGTAACTGATATTGACTACTGAATAGTATATTACTGTTATATACATGCAGTAACATTTAATAATAATAATAATAATAATAATAATAATAGCAATTGTTATTATTAGTATTGTTATAATAATAATATCATCACATGTTGTTGTTGTTGTTGTTGTAATAACTAGCCATGAACTTTGTCTAAATGTTACCGATGTACATGGAACAACATTATTGATTGCTTGAAATTAAAATTTTGTATGCATCAGCACTTAGGCCATTTGCAACCATCACATTATACGGGGTCAAGCCCTCACAATGAACAACAAAAAAACACCATGCATGTCTCTAAAATCTCCTTACCCAGGGTATCAATTGAGGCTGTATTGGGGCAATCAGCACACATATGGGCAAAACACAGAACGACATGCAAGTATACAAAGGTAGCCTCCTCACTGGCTTAATGTAATGGCGTCGCCTTGTAATCAAGGGGCCCTGGGTTTGATACCCTGTGGAGGCATATAGTGGTTTCGATCCCACTTTAAACTGTAGGTCCACTCTGGATTAGCCTCTGTGCATAAATTGGACTTAAAAACAAAAACTGAAATCAAACAACCCTACAAAGGATTATTCTGGCTGTAGGTTCAGGCATCAGAGCCTCCTTGGCCTGCAAGATTGCAGCTGCCGAAGTAAAGTACGTGGAAATGAGGTTAACATTTGGGTGTGCTCAGAAGAACATCATAACATAGGTGCATATTGTTTAGTATTTATTACAGTCAAAATGTTTTCTTTCAAGGAAGTAAAAATCTGTAAACAGAAGACGAGCCAGAGAAGTACAAGGTGATTCAAAAATGCCGCCCCTTTTCAATTGGCTACTGCAAAGCCAACACTGGCCGGCGCACGCTGGCGGCAGTGAAGCGTATCCACGAATAGTGGGAGAATCAGTTGTGATGGAGAAGTGGAATGTGCAAGACCGTGTTCGCGCGGTAGAGCTGTTTATAAAAAGCAAGTCCATTGTGGCAACCCAACGAGCTTTCCGCCGACTAGGCCAGCGTAGAGACGCACCGGACAAACACACCATACGGCGCTGGGTAGCGAAATGGCACGAGGAGGGTTCTCGACGACCCCGAGCTGTAAGGACACAGGAACACATCAACCGTGTGCGGGATGACATCCAAAGAAGTCCACGAAGATCAGTGCGCCGCAGATCGCAAGCATTGCATATGACGTATGGCAGTTTACATCGCATTTTACACTTGGATTTACATACATGTGCGTATAAGGTGCAAGTAGTGCAAGCAATGACCGCAACCGACAAAGTGGCACGTGTTCAGTTTTGTGACACGTTTCTCGACATGTGGGCACATGATGCACGCATTGTCGACAACCTTCTGATGTCTGACGAGGCACACTTTTTGCTATCGGAGTCGGTCAACAAACAGAATTGCCGTTTCTGGGGTACAGAAAACCCGCGGCGATTGCTTCAGCATGAGTTGCACAGTCCCAAGTTAACTGTGTGGTGTGGGATCAGTACATCAGGAATCATCGGACCATACTTCTTTCGCGATGCCACTGGTGCCACATGTACTGTCAATTCAGAGCGTTATGTGACCATGCTCCAAGACTTTCTCGTGCCGGCACTCCAACGCCTTCCTCTGATCACATGGTTTCAACAGGACGGTGCAATGGCACACACAGCCCGTGTGTCCATTGCCAAATTGTGCGACCTTTTTCCCGGCCACCTCATCTCCCGATATGGCGACGTGGCTTGGCTGGCATGTTCGCCGGATCTGACGGCAGCTGATTTTTTCTTGTGGGTATACCTGAAGTCCCAGGTCTACGAAACCCGCCCAGGAACGATCCGGGAACTGGAGGCGAACATCCGCCGTGAAATCGCTGCTATTCCGGTTGCTATGCTGGAGAATACATTGCGGCGTAGCTTCGTGGTTCGGCTTCATGAGTGCTCCAACAACGGTGGTGCTCACCTGAGTGATGTTATATTCAAAACTTAAGTGAGACGTGATGTGATGTGACATTCACAACCTGATTGACATATCTTGTATCAAACTCCCATGTCTGTGCAACACTTCTGTCCTTGTAGCTTGCAATTATTCGCCTAAATAAAGTTATGCTCACCAATTGAAAAGGGGCGGCCTTTTTGGATCACCTTGTATATTACATGTGGGGGAAGTTCGTCCACCAAAAGACATAGACAGTTTGTACAATGCTGCCGCAAGAATAAATTTTGATTGAGTAAAAAGGTGCACGATTTAACAGATGTGTTGAGAAAATTTTACTAATATTAAGTCCTTAAGAAGACTAGAAGCAGATGCTCCATCCTACCACTTGTTTTCTTAAAGTCTTTGCTCATCAAAGCATGCTGAGAAATGCTTGATTAGAACACCCACAATTGAATAAATATTATCCATCAAGAAATGTGTTTCATGTGACAAAGAAGAATTATTTATGTCTCTGGAAATGTAGTCCATGCAGAGGAAATGTCAAGTGAGGCTCGCACTTCCTGTCGTGTCAATAGAATTATTGCCATAAGAATTTTTTCTACATGCTTGACACAAAAATCTATCCAGAGAAAGCAGGGAAGTATTGCAATATCAGTTCCGTGTATGCAAGATTATATAGTTTGAAAAAAATCTGAGCAATTTTTCCATACACAATGCTGTATCTATTTCTTAAAAGTTTAGTGTGGTCACATTTCTAGCCTAGGTAATTTAAATTGCAACTATCTAAAAGGTTCCAGGCAATGTTGCTAGGAAGTATGAGTATGCAAGTCATGTAAATCTCTTGATTTGATTGATTGATTTGGTGTTTTAAGTACACTTTATGCACAGAAAGGCTAATCAGGACTGGACCTACAATTTAAAGTTGGATTCGAACCACTATGTGCCTCCACTGGGTACTGAACCCAGTACCCCTTGCTTACAAGGTGATGATGCTACCACTGCGCCATCGAGGAGGCCACTTGTAAACCTCTTGAGATGATGGAGGCCAGACTTCGGCTTTGTATGTTTTGCAGTGAAGTTGCTAGCACATAACGCTACAGCCCCAGGGGTCCTGGGTTCAAATCCTGGCCTGGGCATGGGATGTTTGTGAGTGTCCATTCATCATAGCATCAATCACTCATCCCCATCTTCACAAATTAGCCAAAAGTGGGACAAGAAGCAAAGTAAAATAAAGCAATCAATCAATGTGTTTAGCAGCTTCATGAATAGAGTTCCCCTCTACCTTAGCCAAAATGTCCTTGTCTAACCAGTCTTAAAGATAGGCAGGTGCATGGGAATGGTATATCCCCAATGCTAGCAAAATATTGATATTATTTCTTCTCGCTTATCTCAATTGCAGTCCCATGCAATTTCTTATCAACTCTCAGCTAACCAACTTGAGTAAGTGCTTCCCTGAATCTTCATATTCTCTTATATTTGCAGACTTTGTTACACAAAACACAAATCTTGATATAAATTATATATTCGTCTGTGAGTGTCCATTTCAAGCATTTCTCAGCATGCTTTGATGAGCAAGGACTTTAAGAAAACAGGTGATAGGATGAAGAATCTGCTTCTAGTCTTCTTAAGGACTTGATATTAGTAAAATTGCCACGAAAATTTTCATCCGATAAATCACACATCTTTTATCTCTATCAATATGTCTGCTCACAGCAGCATTGCACAAAACTGTCTATGTCTTTTGGTAGATGTATTCCCACACCCTTGTAATATACTTCTCTGGTCAGTCTTCTGTTTTTACAGATTTGTACTTTCTTGAAAGAAAACATTTTGACTGTAATTAATAATAGAGTAAACACCCAAATGTTAACCTCATTTCCACGTACTTCACCTCGGCAACTGGAATCTGCAAACTGCAATCTGATGTCTGAACCTACGGCCAGCATAATCCTTTGTAGGGTTGTTTGATTTCAGTTTTTGTTTTTAAATTCACTTTATGCACAGATAGGCTAATTTGGAGTGGACCTACAATTTAAAGTGGGATTGAAACCACTATGTGCCTAGACAGGTTATCGAAACTAGGGCCCCTTGATTACAAGGCAACGCTATTACATTAAGCCAGCAAGGAGGCTACCTTTGAATGGTTGCATGTTGTCCTGTGTTTTGCCCATATGTGTGCTGAGTGCCCCAATACAGCCTCGATTGATACCCTGGGTAAGGAGATTTTAGAGACATGCAAGGGTGATTTTTTGTACATTGTAAGGACTTGTCCCCGTATAATGTGATGGTTGCAAATGGCCTAAGTGCTGACGCATGCAAAATTTTAATTTCAATTAATCAATAACGTTATTCCATGAACATCGGTAATATTTAAATATTGATTGATTGATTTTTGTTTATTTTACTTCGTGTTTTGTGCCTCTTGGCTAATTTGCGAAGATGGAGATGAGTGATGAAATGATAAAACTGATGAATAGACATTCACAAACTACCAAGCCCAAGCGGGATTCGAACCTGGGGCCCTGGGAGTTGCAGTGCGATGTGCTAACTGCTCGGCCTCAGGGTCCGGCTAACATTGAAACAAGATTGATGGCTAGTTAGTACAATAACAACAACAAACAATCATGATAATAATAATAACAGTTATTATTATAACAATACTAACAAAAACAATTACTAATGTTATTTTTATGAAATGTTATTGCATGTATATAACAGTAATATACTATTCAATAGTCAACACCAGTTGCAATATGTGTAATTAAATAGGACTAAGGACATATCCTGCTAGAAGAATTTGATGCACACTCTTCAAAATTCATTGAATTTATATGAATTCTAAGGTGACAACCAACAAGTGTAATATGTCAAATTAAAGATAAGTGGTTACGCTACAATGTTTGTTTAGAACATTTTCTTCTCAGGTGCCTAGATTATAAAATAATTAATGATTAATATAATATTAACAGTAAAAAATACGAATTTGTTTTACTAATCTGTGAATAACTTCTTAATGGTTGCTCCTATCAAAAAACCAGAGGTAACATTAAATATAGAACACATATTAACCCTTCATTTGTAAAAAAAAACATCATTGAAATCAGACCATTGGTTTCAGAGATAGTTGCTTTTGAAATGTCAACATCCGCCATTTCTATTAGTTCCCACTTTGAGATGGCAATCATTGTTTTTTGGTATCCTTACACCCATATAACTGTCGCATAAAGGAAAATTAGTACCCCCAAATTATGCCGAATTATTGATTTTGGCCACTTGCTTGATTAATTGTTCACAAGAAAATGTTTTTCATGAAACTGATGATTACAAAAATAATTAAAAGTTTGTTGTAAATTTGATATAAGTTTCTGTTGATTGTTATATAAGATATTATTTGATAAAAAAAAAGTAAGAATTGCAGTTTGCCAATTTTGAATCTTCTAACAATTTTCTGGAATGAAGGTCTCTGTGCATAGCAAGTATCCAATAGGGATGTGTTATGCATAGTTGGTGCCTCCCTGATGGCACTGTGGTAGTGTTGTCACCTAGAAATCAAGGGGTCCTGGGTTCGATACTTGGTGGAGGCACGTGGTTTGGATTCCACTTTAAATTGTAGGTCCAGTCCCAATTAGCTTGACTGTGCATAAAGTGGACTGAAAACAGCAAATCAACCAACCAACTAAGAATAGTAGATATTGCATCTGTAGTATACTGCATCCCCTTTACCTTACAGTTAATGCCTCAGAATAAAATACATCAACCTGCCTCTTTCACATTTTCTCTATAGGTTGTAGAAAAACATTTTTTTTTTTTATAATCATGCCACGAATTATCAATCAAATTCAGAAATTTTCCTCTTTCTGCGCAAACTTAATGGTTATATCTTGCAGGTAGAGCAAAACCTGATTCAGTGTTTCAAATTTTACATAAATTTGTGATTTCAAATCGAGCATGCAGAATCGTAAACATTTTCCAAGATTCTTGATCCATTTTACTATTCCTTTTCGACTGCTTATTTTATTAGCAATTTTCGAGGCAGTCAACTACGTGTACAGATGTATTTTCTGCTATGCTGTTGCAGACATGAAATGTGCCATGTGGTAAATTAATGACACTCCACAAACTTATCTACACAAATGTGATCAGCAGACTTATATGTAAATACAAATTTATGTATGAAGCAGAAATCGGTTTCATTTTGTATTATCTTTGTGCATCATGGCATGAACACTCGAAAAATTCAGTTTCAATTTTCCATATTTATACACATATTAGGTTCTGGCTCATATTTTACTTATTTTAGGTATTTTTACATATTATTTCCATATTTCAGAACATTTCTCAACATATACTCCATATTCGTGCAATAACTACATGTCCTTGTGTAACTGAAAGAGTTGGGTAAATTTCTTGCAAATAAATATAGTATGTGACAAGCATTTTCCCATTCATTGAATTCCAGAGAATTCTCGCATTGCTTTTAAGCAAAATATCCTTTTATGTCCACACATGAAACCAAAAAATACATGGAAATTTCAATATTGATTGATTGATTTGGTGTTTTAAGTCCACTTTATGCACAGTAAGACTGATGCTAACAGAATTAAATCTAACACTTTTAACAAACATAGAATAAGTATCAGCAATCAAGCACTTTAACACATGTTATTCACCTTCACCAGAATTCATACCACAGTAAGTTCACTGATGTGAGAACAACAATCTAAAATACAACATATAATAAGTAATCCACCACATGCATTCCACATCACACGGAGTTGCCAGAGATTTCATGACCGCATAATACCATTCACTACTTTGTTATAATGCATATATGAAAACTAAAACAACAGAAAATACACATGTAAAAGAAAATTCAAAACAAAATGTTTCACTCTTGCAGGGGTATGGATGATCAACAGCATCATGCTACTTTTTCCCAGGCATCCATATTTTGTTTTTAAGAATGGGAGGGAGGGGGACTTGGAATCCATACTTCATTGTGTTCAATGTATAGAAAGTAGTTATGAATTAATGAAACATTCAACTTCAACAAATTTTTCAGTGAGAATGATGAATGTCAGATGTAGAAAAACCTTAAAATAATTCAGGTGCTAGCCCCTTTTTCTCAAGATCTGATTTTCTTTTCAAATGCAGTTGAAGAAAGCCATAAATCCAACTAAGATAATGTTACACATTTTTATATACCAGGTGGTCCAAAAGTCCCGGAATGGTCAAATATCATGAGAAATACACAGCGAATCGAAAAATGAAAAAAATACGTGTTTAATAAGTGAAAGAAAGCTATTATTCTGATTTAATTTTACATGTGATACAGATAACATAAACAATAAAAAAGAACACTGTACTTGTTATTTAAAAAAAAAGTAATGGAATTTTCCATAAGAACTCAAGATATTGTAAAAATATATATTTCTTTTAGAACTGAATTTGAAAATCTAAGTGACTGGTGAAAATTTTCAGACACTATGGCAACTGGGTGCCCTGTATTTTTCTACCCCTGATGAAAGTATTATGGTATTCATTTGAAAATACTCCATGCACTCACCTTTCTGTCTCTGCACCTAGACAGTCATCTTCAATTGGAAATTCACTCTTCACATCTTCAGATTCTACTTTAACTTTGTCACTCTCATTACTTTTGAACGCAACAGCACCATAATGTGCAATATCGTCACTCGTATCCAAATCCTTACTATCCTCTGGCAAAAATTCACTCATTCCAGCTAGAGAGTGCAAATATATGTGAAAGTAGCTACCAGCAACGTTCCCTGGTTCATCGACTTTCATTTGTTCCTCTTTTGGTTCAGATTTATTAACTGATGATAAAGATGGCTCCTCTTCACGAGGAGGGATATCTTGGGACTCACTCTTTATTGAACATATCATGAGGTCACGATCTAGCTTCAGTAGTGAGGGCAAAGCGACAGACTCCATCTGTGATGGTGAGGGTGAGGCACTTGAAATCTGAAAATATATTTTACACACAAACATCAGATGGTGTTGAAAGTGAAGACAAATTACAACAACACACACACTTTTGAAAGAGAAGATGTCAACTGGCAATCAAGCTGAGGATTTTAGAATTATGCATAACATTCATGGATTGCTTTCACTGTTTATCATGTACTTCCAGGGTGGATAAAAATCATTATTTTTATATAAAAATATGTAGCTGTTTTTTTAAATCAATATTTTTGAAAACCCCTTTTGAAATTAATTGCATGGCTTGTGGCACCATACATTAAAATATATGTTTTTTATATAGCAAGTCTTTATCTAGTAAATGACACTGTGAAATATTTGAACAATTTGATTAAGGCAATAAAAAATTATATGTAAATACACATTTTTCTGTTACTGATACTGTATATATGAACCTACTATGGAAATGTTTGTTAATGATACTATAATAATTTCAGTAAATATTCTTCCAATGAAAGTACAATATCCTGAATGTACTCTATAATTGTAACTTAAGATATTTTTATAGTCTTTGTAGCTGAATGTGGCATTTTTTTTAATGATAGTTTGTACATGTTTATTTACAATTTAATGATAATGACAATATATCCAGTTTAACATAATTAGTATATTATATATTTTTCTACACAAAATGTTTGCTATTTTTGCACAAAAAATTATTGAAATTTAAATCAAGAGAAATGTAAGTGCATTTACATTTACTTTTCTATGAGCTTCCAACCATCAGTACATATATTTTGTTTCCATTCTTTTCCTTTCTTAGAGCCTAATAAACACCATTAAATGATTACTACTAGTAGGAGATGTGAGGAGATGGAAAAAAGAAAATAGAAGGGAGGAACAAGAGACACAGATAAGAGTGTGGAAATTAAATGATAACATGATAAAAGAGAAATATCAAGAAATATTGCAAACAAAAGTGCCAAGAGATGAATCCAAAGGAGTAGAAACAGAATGTATAAGATTTAAAACAGAATTAGTAGAGGCAGCTGAAAAGGTATGTGGTAGGACAAGCAAGAAATGAAAGAAGAAAGAAACACCATGGTGGAATGAAAGAACTAGAGAGGCAGTGGAAAACAAAAACGATGCATTTAGAAAATGGTTGAAAGTTAAATCACAAAATGAATGAAAAGAGAACATGGAAGACAAGAAAGAGGCAAGAACAGTAGTAAAGGAGGAAAGAAGAAAGTAGATGGAAGAATGGGCCAAAGTGCTACAAGAAGATGCAGATGGGAACAAGAAAGTATCATATGGATTTGTGAGAGAAAGAAAAAGAGAAAGTGGAGGTAAGGGATAAAAGGGAAACATTGTAGAAGAGGATGAAGAAATAAGGAGAATGTGGAGATATCATTTCGAGAAATTGCTGAATGTGAAAAAAGGAAATGAAAATGAAGTGAAGGGAAAAGTTAATCTCACATGGAAAGAAGTGGAGGAAGCTCTGAAGAGAGGTAGAGCACCTAGAGTAGATGAAGCACCAGTGGAAATGATACTAGGAGCAGGAGTGATTGGTGTGCAGTGGCTGGATAGAGTGTTGAAAGCGGTGTGGCAAGAGAGAGAAATGCCAAGAGATTGGACAAAGGGACTAATAGATCTCATATTCAAGAAGGGTGACAGAAAGGAATGTATAAACTACAGAGGAATAACACTTAGTGCCACTTAGCAAAGGTATATGAGAAAATATTAGAGAAAATAATAAGGGAAGTAACAGAGACACATAAGAAAGATGCAGCCAGTGGAGAGGAAATTTTTAAGGAATTTGGGGAAGACTAGAAGGGATAGAATGAGGAGATCCCACAGACAGTGGGTGTGGTGAAGCTTCAGGACAAGATAGATCAGGCACAGGTAAGATGCAGAAAGACTACCAATAGGAGCTTACCATGTACAAGGAGTGGGAATAAGGCCAAGGACGAGACCAAGATGTCAGTGGAAAGAGCTGAGTTAGAAGAATAGGATAACATTGGAAAACCGTGGAAAGAAAGGAGTTGTGGAAGACCGGGAAAAAATGGAGAGGCTTGACTTCTATGATGACCCAGCCAGAGGTAGGAAATGACAAAAAGTGATTCTGATGTCTACAAAATCCTTATGTACATTACTATAGATTATTTGAAGTGATTTTTTTTTCAAAATCATCCGATTTAAATCGTTATTTAAATCAACCAGTTTTAAATAAATTCACCTTGTCTACTTCAATATTATTTGCACCTTCTGATTTCACAGAATAATGGAAAATCAAACTATCTCAAATTAAACTCTGATATGAGACACCATTCTAAATCTTCCAACCAAACTTAAAGAATATAAAAATTGCTAGAAGGAAGTAATACTTCCAATCTTCTAGATTTGGGTTCAAATTCAGTACTATCTTCTGAATGTGTACCCTGTAAATAGCTATTATAAAAATTACCCATCAATTTGGGTTTGTACGTGGGTAGTTCAATAAAGTGTAGCCTCAACCTACATCATATGAAAGAGCATGATGCATATCTGTTTACTACATAAGGGTCATTCCATGTCAAATCAACCAATAAAAAAATATTTTTGAACCTTTAGGATTCAGATTTTTAAGATTCTTCGTTTATTCATAGTACCTATCAAGAGGACGAAAACAGCCAAATTTAAGATTTTTTGGGCTCATAGTTTTTGAGTTATAGACTGTCAAAAATCGCAAAATTTGATGCCATTTTGAAATCTCTAAACAGTTGTAGACCAAGAGAGCTCGAATTGGTGTAATTCTCTTCTTCTTTTAATGAGCTTTAATTTGAAATTTGTTAGAGGTGCATATTATGCCAACTCACTTGAAAATGAAGAGAGAAAATCATAAAACATAAGCATAGCATACATAGTCAGATTTAGGCTCAAGGAGAAACTAGGGAGAATATTTGATGTATCAATTAATACAAAACTGGTTTAAAAATAATTAATTCTTGTGAAAGAGTGGACTTCCTAAAGAAGGCTCTACCAGTAACATTATGACTAACTATGCAGCACATTATAATATGCTATCACTGCAGATTTCAAAATTTGACTACCAACAGTGCAACATTTTATAATGGTATGTTTTTGAATTTGATTTAATTGGTTGATTGATTTTCTTCATTACACTTTGCTTTTATGCTACTTTTGGCTAATTTATGAGGATGGGGATAAGCTATGATATGATGAATTGATGAATGGACACTGACATTCATGCCCAGGCCAGGATTCGAACCGAGGACCCCTGGCATTGTAGTGTGATGTGCTAACTACTACACTATGGAGACCGGCTATTAAAATTCAGATGATGCAGAAAACACAACGAAGCACATGATGTACTTGCTATTTATTTTTAATGAACTGTACTTGGAAATTCAAGTACAGGTGAAGATTTTCAGGCACTCTGTATGTGTCAACCCTTGGCCTGGATCATTGTAAAGGTTTACGTATTGTAATTAGAAATAATATGGATGCTAGAGTCTGTTAATGGCGTCAAGTTGTGTTTGGGTAATGTCAGGTAACTAAAACAAACCTTGTCATTTGCTAGGTAACTCAGCTGCACAGGGGCAGAACCTTGCTGACTTGGAACCGAGATGAACACAACTTACACAGGCTGTGTACAGTGTATCTTGGTATATTATCTTTCTGGCCCAAGTGGCATGATAATGGCCTTTTCCTAATTTGAAGTTTTTCAAGCATATTTCTCTTGTTGGTTAAAGTTGTGAAATTATTGGTTGAAGGACACAGGGGCCACATGGAATCTATGCTCAGTTACATTAAACTCAGGAAATACTTCTCTGACAATCATACACATTTTTTACCATTTTACATATTCTATTCATTAGACATTACCTACTTGCAAGAGCGTAACTAACACATTCTGCACCCCCTCCCCCTCTCTACCTTCAGTTGCATTCATTTCAAAAAAGCTCTCTTTTTTTAAATATTAATACACACCTACGTTTATCTGTATTAGGTACATTCAAATGTGAATGTATACCATGCAAAAACTGGCATGAAAGGTTAAGACAACAGACAAACTTTACACAAGTTTTAAGAAGTCATACCTCGCTAACAAATCTATGATGTTGAGAAAATATTGCAGAAGTACTTTGTACATTTGTCACAATTTCTCAATGTCCCAGCAGAGCCAAATTACAAGTAGATAATGTTATAAATACATCTAAAATTCTTTTAATGGTTTCACACTTGTTATCCATACTTTGTTGCAACATTATTAGAACATATTTATGATTTTTGCAGGCTCTATGTCATACATAATGCATTCAAGATGTGAGTTCGGCATATTTCCTGTTCTTTTATTGTTTGATTATTTTTGATATTAACTTTTATAAGAATTTATTTTTTGTTTTGTTTATTTTTACAAATCATTAATTTTACCATTACACCATTCAAACCTATCAGGAAACAACCTGCATGGTTCACAATAAATAGCATCTAATAAAGATGAATAACATCAACCAAATCTCTCTATTCTCTGTCTGGCTTAGTGCCAGGTGAAATATCACCCGTCTTTCCAGAAAGGTAGTTGTGTTTTACTTGGTTTGGATGATAAAAATTGAAGCTGTAAATACAGACCAATATTGGGATTCACAAAGTTAAAATTTCACTTGTTGCACCTCTTGTAATGACCACATGATTTAAACTACTTGCAAATGAAGTATTTTGTCTAATCTGATAGTTCACTTTATACTTTTCTAGTAATTAACATTTTCTGTTTCTGTTTCTAGGGGCAAAAAAATATTTTAAAATATATCTTAACTCCAAAAGGAAAACTTTCTTAATTTGTCATTCTTAATGCACCCCCACCCCCTTTGCACCATGGGGGTTGGAAGGTTGTTATTTACGCCACTGCCTACTTCCATTTTCACTATTATTAACAAGCGAGAATTGAAAATGTATTTGTTTTACTTTTCAGAATTATGGAATAGATATTATAAAATTGGCTATAACTCTTCAGCCAATACTTTATACTGACATTTCAGTTTTACATGCAATATTGAGAACAAAACAACACTTTAACAATGTAGGTCCAAGGAAAAATGGGCCTGAGGATTACATATTCTCAAGGAGTGTTTTTGTCATACTTGCCTGCAAATTTGTTCATACGGATGATATCAGAAGTGAAATTTTGGATTTTTTCTATAAGCTAGCAACACTGCTGCTCTTACACATCATTATCATTATTTCTAACGCAAAGTATCAGCCAATTTTCAATGAAACTTTGCATGGTTGTAAGGAATGTAATACTTATAAATACTACATTTTCTCATTCACTTTGGTCTATTGTGGTGGCCACAGAGGCATACTATACAACTTTTCTGGAATGTCTGGAGTAGCAACGTGCAGAGGGGAAAGCTTGTGGGTGGGGCCAGGCTAGGTGGGGAAGGGTGCGGGATGAAAGCAACGAAAGCTGTGCCGTATAACGGCCGTAAAGCAAAACGCTTTCTGCTGCCAATTTCTTTTTATTCTCAACAATGGCCAGTGCAGGGGTGCCCACAGGGGGGTTTCATGACGCGCCTGCATCATGGAATTTTGGGGGGGGGGATTTTTATACCCATTCTATATATCTTCACACAAAAATGGGGGGATCGTATTGTTTGATTGACTTGTTATTGATTTTTAGTTTTGGTTATTATGTATAGTTTTCCTACCTACCTGTGGATGATCGCGGCGATAGGGTCGAAATGAAACACCACCTCTTATGTCTTTAGAATCAGTTTGGATGGAGGGGGGACGTGGTACCAAGGTTAGTCAAGCAGACAAACTGTGCAGAATAAGGTTGACTACCAATGGTAGTGAGCCTAAAGTATGTAAAGTAAACATATATTGCTTAAATATGTCTGTATTATACCATGTTGCAAAAACAGGGGGACAGGGGGTCATTCCCCCCCCACAACCTTCGACGGAAGTCAATCCTAGGGTAGCAAGGGGACAAACTATGACGGCCAAGGGCATCTGCAGGGGAGCACAGAGGAGCAATTACCCTTCGATTTCAAATTCTATGCAAATAAAAATACATTTTGTAAAATTTTCTTTCTTGCTTCGCTCGCATTATCTGCTTTACTAGTTTTCGTCAAGTTCAGAGCTTTAGCTAGGAGCGGAGGGAGTCGGCCATGGGCGCTGAGTGATCTAAAAATAGTTGTAAAAGAAAGAATGCCATTGTGTTCAGTGAAATTACTTGCACCCAATTAAATCAATATTGTTTTCAATTGCATAAAATTGGATCTAAAAGTTTTCTTACTCACTTCGCTCGCATTCTGCTTCATTTTTGTAATGTACTGTATTTAAATAATATGTGTAGTATATTTGTATTGAATAAACTTTCAATATGTACACAATTTAGTGTTAGCTTCTTGAATATGTATTTTCTATTTTATGTCGCATATGTGTAAATCATATGTTGTCCGTGAAAGTTAAACATGTATCTTTGGAATGCATTTATCATTCATTTACTGCCATTCAAAAATACAGTTTGTGTGCTTGTTTTCCATTATTAGCTAATGTAAAATTGACGGTTTTGAAAAATGTTTCGTATCGTTTGTTCCAAACAAATGCTTTTGCACAGACTTCTACCCCCTTTGCATAATTTATGAGGATAATAACATCTTTGTTCCTACTACTACTCCTGGTAGTAGCAGTAATAATAATAATAATAAAGCCATTATAAGTTTTATTACTATTATTATTGGTATGTCTATCCTGGTACTTGCCCCCACCAGACGATATTCGTGGTTGCACCTCTAGTATTCCATTTTTCCACAAATTTTGACTCACCAAAAAAAAATTGAGTAATTAATTCGACATAAACGAGGGGAGTGCAACATGGGCCTTGGGGGATATGCACCCCTGAGCCAATGTGTTGTTTTACACAAATAAATAATATTGCGCGTTTATTGTCTTTTGAGAAAACAATGCAATGCAAGAACACCAGTAGTTGGCCTGTAAATGGTACATAACTTATTTCTTTACACACAAATTCTTTTTTTTCTTTTTCACACCTGCGACCCTAAAAAACACAAAATCCCTGTGAATGAGCCCTCGTAATGCCTCTAGCACAAACTCATCGAAGTCTGCAAATCGTTGAGCTTGTTTCGGATGCTTTTTGCCCGGCATTTCCAACAGGGATGTTCCATCCTTTTCTCGCCATTGTTTTGCTTCCTTCCGGGTATTATAAACGGTGGATTTCCCAATTTCCAAAACACATTCATTTACTGTTTTACTTCGTGCAAATAGGTTCTTGAACACAGTCAACACTATGCCGGGCTCTTCTGATGCAAGCTGACATGTTTACTACAGAACAACTGGACTGTGAATGAGCAGTCGAATTGCCCCCTCCCGCACATTCTCCTCCCCTCCGCATGCTCATTGGGAGAGGCACACACCCTTCAGCATGCGCCAAGAACATGTTCGCGTTCCCTTACTCCAGACATTCAGGAAAAGGAATATAAGTACATTTTTTTTTGACCATCCATTAGGCATGCCATTTTAAGTAACAGGCATATGGCACGTGTCTTCCAAACCTTTAACTATCTTTAAGGTATGAAATGGAAAGTAAATTATACTGATCATGAGTGCAAAATATTCTCTCTTTGTCTTTTTGTATGATCAGCTGCAATTTTCTGCCGCTATTTAAAAATGACAGAATATAATAAAGTTGATGCCAGTCACATGCTTGGTGTACAGTTGTCCCGGACGTGCCTAAATACATAAGAACCAAAGCGAGGAATGTTCACTTTTGATCACACGGCACCTTCATATTCACATTCGCCACTAATACATAGCTAAGAGTCACCACCAGATTTTCTGAAAAGAAAAGCAAGACATCCAAGGATGTATATGGGGAGAGGAGGGGGGCATTGCAGCTATAATTAAAATAGCAGTGCACCCCATTCCTTTGGCAAAGGAAAAGTCATGCTGCTTACATGTGTCCTGACATAGTACACAATTCGACTTGTTATCTTCCTAATTTGATTTGATTGTTGTTTAATGTCTTTTCTCTATCACTTTTGGTTAATTTTGACAATGAGGATGAGTGATGATATGATTGAATTCATGAATGGACACACATTGGCTGGGACTCAACCCGAGGACACCCGACATTCAACCACTCCACCACGGACGTTTTCCCTTCTCATATATTTCCTGTCATTTCTCTTTTTTATGTTCTTTATCTTTTTAATTTTACAGATTAACCTTCCTATCTGTTTCAATCTTACTGTTTTTTCTTACTTTCTTACCATAAAACATCATGCATTGTGAAATAATATTAAAATATTAATGAATACTGAGAATATATTTCTCTTGCTGCAGCTGCAGTAATCATCTCATCTATGCATCAAACATGCAAATCCCCAATATTGGGCTATTTTCAACTTTCAAAATGCCCCTGCATATATTTCTATTCACCACTCAGTACCTTTCATGTTATATCATGAACAGACTGCATGCAATATCTGCTTCTAAGGGCTGTGTCGTGAAATCCTCCACCCTTGATTTGTAGCACATTTCTTTCTCCAAAATAAAGTTTCTTCTAAGAAAGGAAGAATTTAAATAGTGCGGAAGGAAATTTTTAGAGATCTACGTGCTACGAAACTTACATTTTTGTAATATTAAAATTCCTTACCTACATAATGTACCTGCCTATAAAGGGACTCTATAGAAAAAGGCGGGTAGTCGGAGCATAGCAGAGGCAGGGCCACGGTAACAGTAGATCAATTACCCCAGGGGCTGAGCCCGAAATCGGGGTGCTATTTTTATGAAATTATCTTGTTTAGTCCTGAAAAAGCGACAGAGCCAAAGCGACTGTTATATATCCATCGGTACAGGTGCGGGTGGCTGGAGGATGACTGGTATGAAATTGACATGGCTACAAGTAGACTTCCACCTCGCAACTTTAAACGGCTGTATCTGCACTTTAAACGGCTGTACACACATAAATATTTGTTTCCATGCTCGAGAATTTTGTTTCTCACAATTTGAAACACACAATCATCCTATATATATAAAAAAAAATCCCTAGCGAAATCGAGGGTGGAGGATTTCACGATGGACCCTTTCTACGCAATAAACATAAGCTTTACAGCAAGACAAAATGTGCGAGCGGGGCTTCTTCCTATGTTCTAGGATACACAACTGTACATGTAGGACTAGGGTTACCAGATCACTATAAGGGAAATGTAGAACAGGTTTTCCCAAAATGTAGTACACAAAACATTCACAATAAATAACATATTTCTACAGAACATGATAAAAAAGTCATTTAAAAATGACACTTTTTGAGTTTTAAAAAATGAATTCATAACGAATTCTGAAATGTACTGTAATATACTAAACGGCTAGACTCTACTTTACGTCCTTATTGTGATATGGTGGTAACTGATGAGAGATAAAAACACTGCAGGCTCGTCTTTCTGTACGCATTGTGAATGCGTGTGCTTTGCTCGTTTGCGTGGCGATTGCTTCTTTGCGTTCTCGGTGCGTTGTGCGTGTGTATGGTGCATGAAAAAGAACAGGTTCCAAAAACTTGTAGATAGTGTAAAATAAGTTTATCCCCAGTAAAAATTTATTGCATCGTTCAAAACCGTCTTCGGGTAAGTACATTTTTCTTTTTAACTTTCTGTTCACGATAGCCCCACTAACCATTCACAGATAGCCCCACGAACCATTCATGGGTAGCCCCATGAACCATTCACGATAGCCCCACAAACCATTCATGTTAGCCCCAAAAACCATGAACGGGTAGCCCCACAAACCATTCATGGGGACGAGGTATGGCTATGAGGTTAGGTTAGGCAAGTTAGGTTAGGTTCCATTAGCACTCATTTCACCCCTAAATATGTGCTTCATCATCGAATTTCCTCAGTACGTTCAATGATGCATATCCAGACAACATCATTTTTTATCGATTTCCTCCTCCAGGTAATTTTTCCTCGCTTTGGGATTTACGTTATTGAATTCCTTATACAATAAGCTTTCCAACGAGATATGACACATATTCCTTAGGAAAAGGACGTAAAGTAGAGTCTTACCTACTAAACAATGTACTTCTACTACATGTTTTAACTGGTACTTCTCAGAAGAGAAAATTTTCTCAAAATTGCAGGTTTTGTCAAAATATATTGATGAGACCAAACTTTTTACAGATGTGAAAAAAAATCTCTCTCGAGTCCACTGTGCTGATGGTAGTGAAAGTAGTCTCTCACATTTGCATTATGACCTGTAATGGCTAACAAATATTCAGCAATGACCGTAGTTTGAAATGGTATTTTTAGTTTAATTACAGGATATCTACCAAAATATCAAACTAAAATTCTTGTCTTTACCAGGACGTTTCTTGACCTTTATTTCGTTTTAGTTAACATTTATTGATTCGATCCCTCTTAGGTAAAGTTGGAAATTAGCAAATAAGAAAATACATATCTATGATATTTAATGAAAAGCCCCTACCAAATGGGCTGTTAAGATTAAAACTGAAGCTGTATTTTACAAAAGAATTAGACTTGCTTTATCTATTAATGCATCCTGGACTGCATTTGGCAGACTAGCCAGGTTCTGGCATATGGATTCACAGCCAGAATAATCTTATGTGGGGCTTGTGTTGTCGTCCTTATGTGTATGTGATTGTTTCTTCATCCATCTTATCTCACTACCATTCATCCTCATCTTCGCAATTAGCCAAAGGGGCAGAAATGTGAAGTAAAATAAATTAAATCAACCAGTCAGTAATTGTGATAGCAAACATTCTTGACCATAAGTATAATTTCCTGATTTTTATTGACTTCTTGACCTACTTGTTGCTTTCTTTACTTCTTCTTGACTTTCATGGCTTTCTTGACTGGTAGACACCCTGAATAACTCTGTTCTCTATACCGCCTACTTTACAATCAAAAATATTGAATAAGAATGGGAAACACTTTCTTCCATCAGTATAAACCCCAAGGCTAGAAATTCTACTCAGGCACCGAACAGTAACATCAGAGTGTAGACTCAAAACTTTGTTCATTAGTTGCTTCCATATTATTGTGTGTTCTCTAGCAGGACAAACTTTTAATTTCATTTTGGGCAATGGACTTGTAACTTGCATGATATCCCATTGTTCAACGAAACATGTACGTATTTTCCTAATTAATATTATGTAAAAAAAGGTAAAGTGTTCCCCTGTGCTCAGCACCATGCCATGAAGGCGAATAGGGGGTGTGGGGGTAACGCCCCACACTTTCTTGATCCGGTCATGAGTGGGGGTGATGTGATCAGCATCATGCCCCTGACCGCCTTTACACCCCAGGGTTTCCCCCAGGTACCCGTGTCATTCGATGCTGGGTGGGTGCCGGGGCCGCTTCCAACATTAGAAAAGTTCCCGGATTTGAACTGGCCGGGGATTGAACCCGTGACCTTGAACATGGTAGACGCGTTACCAACTGAGACACCGTGGCCTACATAATATTATGTGATGTTCAAAATATAGGACATTTATGATATTTTTTAAATGCCTGCCGGATGCCGGACATAAGGCTAAATACGTAGGATATATGCGGGAAAAACTGGACGTCTGGTAACCTTACATAGGACGTATGTCAGAATAGGAAAAAGCCCTTTGGATATTATCTAGTGGTTGTAAAAAGTTGAACAGTAGTAGGTGTAATCTCATTCAAAATCTATCATTAGCTTCTTGTGATTATGCTAAAAATTAACTCTATTATGCTCTTGTAATAAAAGTGTTAAATTGCTACTCCTCTTCAACACTTCTTTAAAAATACATTTTGAATCAAAACATCAGCAAAACCTTGCTGATCTGTATGGCTCATTCCTGTTTTGATGTAGAAAGGGATACATACATTGTAACAGAGGATTCACCATTTTGAAAAATTTATTTGAGAGAAAACTATCGTAACTGGAAAATGTTTGGTCTCACTGCAGAACATGGGCTGCTTTTTTATTCTACATACGCAAACAAAATTTATATCCCCTGAAAGTACGTACATTCTGCTTCCATTTTCCGGTGTTATTTTTCCGATTACTATTATATTTTTGCGCATAAAAAATGTTTTTCCTGCTACTAAAAGCAATGCATTTCTCGGCCAATTTCTCCATTCCTTCGCGTCCATATGGTTTACGCACAGTTTCCTTTATTATTTCAGACGAGGAATGCCTAGGGTGACCAGGGGTAATTATTGGACACAGAAAATCGGGGTAAATTATGGACAGGGACCAGAAACCATGTTGTATCATAATTTATTACATCTAACCAACCAACATTTGTTAATTGCATATCCAGCAATGTTCTGATTAATTATTGGGATAATATTAGTACATTTTCTCAAAAAATATATTAATAACCCAAAGCACTTTAAAAAAATGGTTTTAACTTCTTTTCAAATGATACAAAATTGTGTATATGTTTGTTTTCTTTTACTTGATCTTGAATTTTGTAATGTCCAGTCTTGGATATGTGTATGAAGGTGGTTTGTGCTGAAAAACACCATTGTAGGATGAACAGTAACAGTATGACATGCATGTTTAGTTATGAGGTAATTATTAGACACAGCGAGTAATTGGTGGACATGCTATGGGGTAATTATTGGACAGCTTGATTATTGGACTGCAACAGGTACTGGTGATGAGCGCAACCGCAGAGTGAAATTGTGAAAACACTGTATGTGTTTTATGGTCCTGTGCAAACCGTATCAGTTAATCCATTTCAAATAACTTGTAATGATGAAGTAAGGTCAATGTTTCAAAGTATCTCTAGTGCCTCCCCGATGATGCAGTGGTAGCGTAGTAGCCTTCTAATCAAGGGGTACCAGGTTCGATAGCCGGTGGAGACACATAGTGGTTCGGATCCCACTTTAAACTGTAGGTCCAGTCGCGATTAGTCTTACTGTGCATAAAGTTGACTTAAAACACCAAATCAAAATATATCTAGATTCAGGAACGAAATGAGAACTAAAAGTGGTAAACATTGTAAGTGTCAAAAGTAAAAGTGTTGGGAAATTGCATCATTCCGCACATCAGCCCTTAAGAACGTGCACACTAGTGACCTCTTTACATGCCCTTTGAACTACTTAGAGGGCTACCAGCCACATTTCACGTTTACCACATTATAAAGCATGGCACATTTCACAGTTTAACGTGGAAAACTGTGTTTGAATTATTGTAGCACTTACAGCGTTTACCAATTTTAGTCTTCAAATATTCCCTACTCCGCAGTCTGATCGTGTAATGATTGAAGATGATGTGGAAAGTGACAACCTAGTGTAAGCCTATAGCATCTCAATATGCTTTGTTGCAGTGTGTTTGATTAAAATACATTTGTGCAATGTTTGTAGGCCTACTTGAACAAAGAAGCTGTCTAAAAAGTTTAAAGTTTTGAAAAGTTATGTATTTAGTTTTTAGGTATAACTGTATTTAGTTCTAATCAGTTGGTAAAAATCTTATAGTCGCCGGACACCTATAACTTCTTCATTTTCTGAATTTTTGACAATCGTACTTACCCATCTGCTTCGCGGAACATTCTTGAAGGTGCATTCACGTTTTTTGATGAAAGTAGTTGCAATTTTTTTTTTAAAAAAAAGTGTTTTTGTAACTGAAGAACGTACATTTCCGCAAATGGTTTGTGGGGCTATGTGTCAATGGTTCGTGGGGTTATGTGTCAATGGTTCGTGGGGCTATGCGAGAATGGTGTGTGGGGCTATGCATATTTTTTTTTAAACCAATTTTTAACTATTGTAACCTATACGTGACCCTACCTAACCTAACCTTAACAGATATGGTTCATAGGGCTATGCGTCAATGGTTAAATTTCCGCTATGAAACATTCCCACATCACACAAAACACCTTCCAGATGTTAGACAATGCTACAGGAACTTATTACCGTAAGTAGTTTCTTCTGTAAAAATGAAGAAATCTGTACGGGGAATATCAGATTATTACCAATTAGTTTAGTTAGTTAGTTGTAGTTTGGTGACAGACAGCACCTCAATATGCTTAAATTAACTTGTTATAGTTTGTGTGATTAAAAAACACCATTTGTGCAATGTTTGTACTTGAACAAAGCACAAATTAACAAAAATACGTTAAAAGTATTTAATTTTTTCTACCCACGCATACCTAGTATCCTCATATGACACTTCTCCAATGTGGCTTGATGTTCCGAGCCTAAAATACGACCACCTGAAGAAGGAAGCAGGAAAGCTTCCAAAACGTAGTTTAAAACGAATATATACTCACTTATGTAAGTAGACAAAATTTAATACGTATTTTTGTTTATAGATAGCGAGTAATACGCACATAACCAATATGCTAGAAATTATTAAAAGGTTGCCCAGAAAACAAAAAGTTGCTAATTTTTATTAGATTTCACTGTTATACATTTTTTACAGAAGTCATGTGCTGTTCAATAATTACCTCAAACATAGCACCTATAGGACACACCGTTGTCCAGCATTTACCCCCTATGGCTCATCTCTGTGCTGTGCAGAACACATTGATAACTAATGTCCAATATTTACCCCACTGTGTCCAACAATTACCCCAAGGATGGGGTAAATTTTGGACACAGTTTTATTTTTGTTTCTACTCCTGAAAGGAATTAATAAATTACAACAATGGTACCTGACAGATATATCAAATAGTAATTACCAAAAAAAGTACTGGCTAGAAAAGTACATAAATGTGGGAGCTATGGTAAAAGTTTGATTTTTGTCCAATATTTACCCCGGGTCACCCAACAAGGTTAGGTTAAGCCTGTTAGGTTAGGTTCCAATAGCGTAAATACAATGAAAAATGTTTTTCTGGTATCGGTTGTTTTATGATTTCTCCTAGCACAAAGACTAATTATTGTAGAATTTTGGAAATCATTGTCACACAAAATTTGAACCTTTCTTCAAGTAATGAGCACTGTTTCGACTTGAAAAAAAGTTATTTATGTTGAAAAAAACAAGGGTACTAATCTGATATTCACCGGACAGATTTCTTCATTTTTACAGAAGAAACTATTTATGGCAATAAGTTCCTGTAGCATTGTCTAACATTTAGAAGGAGTTTAGTGTGATTTAACGGATTTCTTCAAATTTAAGAGTTTGGGGCTCATTTGGGGGCAGGGTGACTCCGGCCAATTTCTAACATGTCTTTAACAGGGATAAAGCTGGGGAGATGGAGCAGAGGGGAGGCGCGGCCGTGTTAACAGTTGGGAGCAGTAGGTCAATTACCCCAAGGGCGGAGCCCGGAATCGGTTGGAAATTTGGACTCAAAAATTTCAAACAAAAATAATTTTTGGTAACAGTTTCATACATCGGAGACACATTTCTTCATTTTTACAGAAGAAACAACTTACGGAAATGAGTTTCTCTAAGGTTCCCAACGTTAGTCGAGGTATTTTCTTTCATCGTGGTATCTATTTGACCGGGAAATCATGTCAGTGTTTCCAACCCTTTTTTTTTTTAACTATGCTTGCCTAACCTAACCAAACCTAACTTTATCGGGATGGTTTGTGGGGCTATCCGTCACCTACCCGTGCATAATGTACAATTTGCACACATGACAAACACGATAGTAGGTATTTTTCGGTGAAGAAGGTTGGAAAACACATATATGCGAAAACAAAAGAAGCGATATCATTCACAAAGTAAGCGATATCGCACCATTACGTGCGTTCGGTAGCACTTAGATAAATTCGTTTTTTCAGTAGAAAAAGTGTTTGTTTTCATGTAAAAAGCATAATGGCACCTTGAACTATGTTCCGCAATACACAATTGGTAAGTACGAACCATGCAAAACACAAAATATCTTATTTTAATGTGTCTCCGATCTATGAAACTGGTACCTATGCATCGGACAGAGATTATTATAAAAAAATACATGAATTAGCGGCCAAATACATTGAAAAATGCGAGAAAACACTTCTACGACCTTCCGAAATTACACAGAAACTCAATTCCGTAAGTACTTTCTCCTGTAAATTTGAAGAAATCCGATTCCCGGCTTTGACAGTTTTACCAAATTTACAGCGGCTATGATTCACCTTCTGATGTCAAATTTTACCCGATTAGCCTTACGGTGCATAAATCAATCAAGCAATCTCTAATCAAATTATTATTATTACTCTATTCTGGAATATATACTAATATTACTTACAATTGGTGACAGTTACGTATTTATCTTCGAATATCTTTGTAGTCCTTCCTCTTTATGTTTCCATTTCTATAAACTTGCCTTCTTTAGTAGTGTCTACATTAAGTAAGTAGAAAAGCAAAGAGAATTTGTAGAAAAGCGCGACAGCGATACAAATGCGCAGTGTTGCAACCCAGTGAGAGGGATAGCGGGAGGGATTTTCAAACCCAGCGGGAGGGATTTTCCATTCATTTGCTTGCAATACGGGTACATGTGTTTTTTACATTAAAATATAAGCATGTGATTTACTTTCAGGAACATAAAAATACTCAACTGCCAACTATCAATTGTAAGTAATATTAGCAAGTATTCCAGAATTGAGTAATAAACATTTGAATAGTGAGAATGAAGTGGTCTTACTGTATATTTTTTCTTGTATGTTCAT
Organism: Lepisma saccharinum; assembly: GCF_977018435.1. Taxonomy (NCBI): domain Eukaryota; kingdom Metazoa; phylum Arthropoda; class Insecta; order Zygentoma; family Lepismatidae; genus Lepisma; species Lepisma saccharinum. Next base: position 12,092,151 of record NC_139257.1, read on the forward strand.
ACTGCTTGCATTGCAGAATTATTCCTCTTGCTGTTTACTGTTTTTAGAAGCACATACACACAATTTGGCTGTTGTGTTTCCGAAGGACACCCGCGCGGGAGCGCTCCTTTAATTAGTTGAATAATGTTAAAGTTATAACACGTATTCATGTTCATGTGCCTTGAATGTTACTATTATTACTATTATTGGTAACAGTCAGATATAGCGAAAACACATTTCTTCAAATTTACAGGAGAAAAGACGGGAAAGTACTTACGGAATTGAGTTCCAGTGGACTTTTGGAAGCTGGGAATAGTGTTTTTCCATTCGTGCAACTTATTCGGCCGGTAAATAATGTAATTTTCGACATTCATGTATCTCCGTTGCACGATAGCTCATGCCATCATGACCGTCGACTACGTGAATCAAATGTTCCGTGCGTTCGATTATGTAACCCCCTGTCAGTGTAGCAACCACGCGGTAGTTTTACAAGATGACGTGTGAGCGTCTTTTTTCCAATTTAATTTTCTATGTTTGCCTAACCTAACTGAACCTAACCTTCCGTGAATGATTTGTGGATCAATTTTAGCCTAAAAACCATCATTTTTCGGTTAATAAGTGCTAGTGTAGCAACTACGTGGTAGTTTTACAAGATGACGTGTGAGCGTTTTTTTTTTCAGTTCAATTTTCTGTTTGCCTAACCTAACTGAACCTAACCTAACCTTCCGTGAATGGTTTGTGGATCAATTTTCGCTTAAAAACCTTTTGTGAATAGTTTGTGCGGCATTTATCAGTTCATAAGTTTAGTAACACTGCATATCAGCTCACGACACAGCATATCAGCTGACGATAGACAATGTGAGTCAAGATTTGCCCGCCAATTAGCAACGACCAATAAATACTTATAATGTTAAGAATAACGCTTTTTTCATTGAAAAAAAAACAACAAAAACGTAATCCCAAGTTGAAAAATGTTCCGCTATGCATATGAGGTAAGTACAAATGAAATTAATTTAAAAATAAAAGAGTTAAATGTGTTTTTGCTATAACTAACTAGTACCCTATTATTAACCCTAGATCACTAACCATGAGTAAAATATATTCACTCCCCAACTTTTTTGGTTACCCCTGTCTTCCGGCCAATAGTTGGCAATAAGATGCCAAAGGGAGGGGTTCGCGTCATCTACTGTCTGTGCACCACTGCTCTGTTAATAGAAGCTAGGGAGTAATGTTTACTCATAGTATGTGTAGGTAATGTGGTGAGTAAAATTTACTCACGTTTAGCATTAAAGGAATGCATATTTTGAGTAAAACTGACTCATGTTCAGTATGTAAGAAAGAATAATAGGTAGTAGCATTTTCTTACAAATTTACTGATATTGTATTGATTGATTGAATTGTTGTTTTAAGTCTACTTTATGCACAGAAAGGATAATGGGAACTGGACCTGCAGCTTAAAGTGGGATCGGAACTACTATCTGCCTCCACCGGGTATCGAACCCAGGACCTCTTAATTATTACAAGGCGACAACATAATGTATCAAGTGCAACAAGCCTCTTTTCAGTTATCATGAAAGGAAAATTGGTCCAACATGCACCTGAATGCAAAACTGTTCCCTTTTCCACTATTTTATATTCATTTACATAACATTTATACTATAGGTATATTTTTATAATAGTTATTATTGTCATAAATAAATATTAGTAAATTATATTACTATGTATTATGTAACTAAATTATGAATACAAATACCAAAATATAAAATTTTAGTTCATTCTTTGCTAAGAGCATTAATAATAGATGGTGTGTCATCTTTACTCATGGTTAGTAACCACTGTAACTAAAATAAGGTTAGTGTCCTAGGATTAAGATAGCCTGATACAGACCAGCCCGAACACTTCGCGAAACATGACAAAAAAAATATGTTTATGTGCTTCTAAAAACCATAACCAGCAAGAGAAATGATCTTACTTCAGAATGTTGGTTGCTATTTACTACATGTGTGGAGAGAAGAGAGAAAGTGTTTCAAAACATGTAAATGGATTTGAACTTATGTTTAAAGTTGATAGACCTTAATGAAGCTGCAGCAAGCATTAATTCTGGCAAAATTTGACACGAGAAGTAAATTTTACTACCGAGAGAAACTCTTATGACATTCTAAGCAAACATCACCAATGCATTTTTGAAGCAGCTATACTCCTCACTTTATGTCCGTAGTACATTTAACATTTTCTAATACCAATAATTATATGTTTCTTGTGTTTCTTCTTGGGATGAATGATAAACATAACATATAAGGTGTATTTGTTCTTCAATTGTATATATCTGCATATCGGGAAATATTGTGGAAATATTCAGAACAACGTCGTGGGAAGCTTCTCAAGTTTTTCCAAATAATTAAAATGCAAAAGGGGTACATCTTATCCTTTTAGCTGTGTAGACAGAATGTCTACTGGACAACCCAAGATACTTCTGTTAAATAAAATACAACTAGCTCAATGCTCACAATTTATTAAAATTTCTGTAGAATTAAATCAGTAGTTAAATACAACAATTTTCTAGCCAGGGGTACCTGCCCATCCCCTCCAAGGCCTAAGATGCATTCCCCCCAAGAAGGTAGAACACCTCCCCCCACCCACCTTATACCGAATTATTTACTCAAATTATTTTGGTCAGAAAAAATTTGCGGAACAATATATACAGATATCTTTAAGCAATATATGTTAACTTTAGGTACTATAGGCTCACTTTCGTGTTTGCTAACATAAAACGTACAAAACTGCTCAGACTCACTGCCATTGTTAGAGTATTGAACCTTATTTTTAGCAGTTTGTCTGCTTGACTAACTTTGTATTAATGGGAACAGCACGCCCTCCTCCCCCCCCCCCCATCCAAACCAATTCTAAAGGCATAAGAGGTGGCAGTGGTGGCCATTGGATTCCAAAACTAGGGGGCAAGGACAGTTTACTTTCCCTTTGTAGATAAAATTTAGCATAGTGCAGGAGCAAAAGTGGCAAAAAGTAGATTCAACAACCCCTCGCCCCCCTTAATCGATTTCACTGAGAGGTGATGTTTCCGTGATCATCTACAGCCACAGGTAGCTAGAAAAACTGTTAATAATAACCTTAACTAAAAATGAATAAAAAGTCAATCAAAAGAAACTACACCCCCCCCCCCATTTTTGTGGGAAGATATATAGAATTGGTATACAATTTTGTCCCCCCCAAAAATTCCCATGACGCGTGCATGTCATGAAAAACCTCTGTGGTCACCCCTGTTTCTAGCTATATTTTTGAAAAATCATATTTCTTTTTCATAAAAAGCCAAGGACAACTTCAAATTAATGTACACATATATACAATATATAGCAATAACCCTTAACCTAAGGAATTCTCCTGTTAACTTTCAGTGAATGGAGTCCTGTACATGTGTCCAGCTTCTCCCAACTGGAACTTTTTCAAGTTTGCAATTTTGAAACTTGTTGTGATGTATGATGATATGATATGATTTATTTGCATCCAAGGACTACAATTTTGTACAAGTAGGCACATCTGTAGCATAGGACATGTCAAATAGAAGTGCATGATAATAATTTTGGTAATTTTAACCTAAGATACACACATATATATTGGTGTATTATAACCCTTGCATATAAAGATATTATACTTGACAATTTCAGTTTGATGTACAACAGCAACTCTGCATTTATGGTAACTAACCATACCTTTTAACATTTATTCTGTTTACACGTACACAAGACCTTGAGTCCTTCACACTCTGTCCAATATATATGTCTGTATGCATTCAAAAGATGAGTGTTGCCTCTGTATATTCTTGTATGCTGTAAAATGAATGTTTAATTAGCATGACTTTGATTTTATTTGTAAACCTTTCCACTTTTAGTTCATGTCTTCACTCTCTTGGCAACTTGTTATACAGGTCAGCTGTTGAGTTTTTAGGTCCCTTCTTGTAGAGAGTAAGACGGCATGGCATGTCTTCATTTGAATTTTGTCTTTATTTCTCGTGTTCAGGCTATGGATACATTCATTGGTTTCAAAAGTACTAATATTTTGTTTGATGTATACCAGACATTCATAGATATACAAACAGGGTATTGTCAGCAAGCAGAAGTTACGGAAGAGAATTCTGCCCTATTATTTCGCATTGACACCTGCCACAATTTGAAGTGCTCTTTTTTTGTAATTTAAACAGTATGGAGCTATATGCCTTGTTTCCCCAGCTCATGATTCCATACCTTATTACTGATTCAAAGTTTGCTACATAGAGACTTCTGACAGACCAAAAGCTGGTAATGTTTGCACGCAGTGCAAAACAGAATTTAATTCATTTTTGTTGAAGCATGTTGATGTGGTTTGAGAATTTCAAGTGTTCATCTAAAACAATACCCAGAAATGTAGTTTCTTTTGCGTGCATTAAGTCTGTATTTTTGGACTTAACATTAATATTTAAGTGGTTTTTTTTTTTTTTTTTTGAGAGAGGCTGTAAAATTTATGTAATTTGCTTTGCTTGTATTTAGATTTAAATTATTTCCTTGAAACCAGCTATCAAGCTTTAGCAATGTGTTGTTTACTTTATTTTTTAAGGCATGCTCACAGTGATCTGTTAATATAATGTTTGTGTCATCTGCATACAGTATAGCCTGTCCCTCATCCAATGTGGAGATTTTGTGGCAAAAACGGAGTATGCGACATTCCCCCCCATGTGGTAAATTTAGATTGATGATATATTAGGTTGGTAGCACTGCAAACCTAAGTGAGAAGCATGGGAATTCGGGTCTTGTCGCGGGAAGAACGTTGTATGTGCCAAACCGAGCCAAACAACGGATGCTGTGTCGGGCATTACTCTGTCACTGGGTGATCAAAAATGCATAAATAACGGTAAAAAACGGAAAGTTAATGTTTCGCATTGGGAGGATAAGAAGAGGAAAGCTTTGAGGGATGCTGGCATGCCATATGTAACAAAGAAGAAAAAAACTGTACCCGGAAAACTGATGCCAGAAGAGGTGAGTAGAATAACGTTGTAACCAGTCAGTGTTACCCTTGAATAATGTAGAGTCCGTAGACAAAATTGTACATATGTCTGTCTGTCGGCATCCCATTTTTGATTCCAGAACAATACATTCGAGCAAGCCTAAAATTGACGCGATTCTTCTTTGTACCTCCCGACATCTAGGGAAAACTTGTTTGGGCAAAATATTTTTGTACCAATTTTGTATGTTATTTTTGTATTATGGCTTTGGGTGTCCAAGTGAAAGGGATGATGCTCCTTATTACGAATATGTATTATATTTTGGTTCACATTTCAACCTTCCTTTTTAGTGAAGATTAGTAGTTATATTGAAATATAAATAGCAGTATGTTGATTTAGAAATCGTTATCAGGCAAAATAATGTAAATACGCCTTGGTATCTATTTAAATACTACCATCACTGCTTACTCTAATATTATATTATTGTATTTGTTTTTCAGGGGAGAGTTTGCTCTTGTCAATTTGAATGTGAAGACGTCGATCATGCGGAAATGTTGCAGCACTTTCAGGACTTCTATAAACTGAACTACAACAAGCAAACAATATTTTTGACTCAAATATGCATCAAGGTTGTCAATATTACTCTCAGACGAGTAAGTGAAGATATTTCTAGAAGACATTGCACTGTAGAGTATTATCTTCCAAGGAAGGAAAGTAATGTATGAATATGCCAAAAAATGTTATGCAACATTTTGAAGATCACACCTCGCCTTGTACAGATACTTCTTGATAAAATAAAGTTTGATAAATCTTTTATAGACAACCGAGGGTTACACGAGAAACAAGGAAAGACATCAGATGAGACTTGGGAGCTTATTAAACTACATATTTCCTCATTCCCAAGGCAGGAAAATCATTATTCAAGGCATGAGAGTAAAATACAATGTTTGGATGCAGGGCTAAATGTAAGGAAAATGTGGGAACTTTTTTGCATTAAATATCCTGAAGTTAAAGTAAAGCTTCATCTGTACCATGACATTTTCAATTCTGATTTTAAACTAAGATTTGGTCTGCCCCGGTACGATACTTGTGCATATTGTGACCGCTTGCACGTTCATATTATTTCAACGAACAATGAAGCGGTAATGAGACAAATTGCAAATGAAAGTAACCTTCATCACATGAGGGCAGATCTTGCTTATAAGTCACTGACAGAAGACACGAAAAATGCCAAGGAACATGCAGAAAACATTGTTTTATGTGTTGACCTGCAGCAGGTTTCATTTTGTCCCAATCTGACCCATAATAACGTATTTTATCAAAGGCAGTTGTCCTGTTTCAATCTTGCTGTCCACAATCAGGGTAACAATAAATCTATGATGTTTTTTTGGGACGAGACCATAGCCAAGCGAGGGTCAGCAGAGATATCATCATGTATCCTGAAGTATATACAACTACATTTTTCCAAACTGAGAGAAGGCGAAACACTCAAATTGACGTTGTGGTCTGACAGATGTGTTGGGCAAAATAACAGCTGGTGCATGATAGCTTTAATTCAACACATGGTAGTAAATGAGGGCTTTTCGACTGTTGAGCAAAAGTTTATGACTACTGGCCACAGTTTTCTCCCCTGTGATAGGGATTTTGCCGTTATTGAATGAGCAGAAAAGGGGAAAAAAGTGTATGTCCCATTTCAATGGGTAGAAGTTATTGCTAATGCTAGGAGTTCCGACCAGTTTGACGTATATGTCATGTGTAGAGATGATTTCAAAAACTTGGACATCATTTTGCATTCATTGGTCACCAAATCATATAATATTACAGACCATGCATGGTACCAAATCGTCAATGATGACCTGACAACATTACATGGAAGAACATCCCACAACGTTCTACAACCATGGCAAATGCACTGTTTGACCAAACAATCCAAAGGGCCAGCCAAGAGAAATCTTCCCCAAGTGAAAGTGGCTGCTTTTCCCAACCTATACGAAGGTCGTCTCCATATAAAGGCTGCCAAAAAGAAAGATTTGGATGATATGTGTCAGTATCTTCCACGAGAATTTGTTTCCTTTTACCAAGAACTTGAAGTTGAGTAATGAAAATGTTAACCCACAAGAAAATGTATTATCCTCATTTAACATTATGTTATAATTTTATAATACCATTTTTGTACTTTTATCTACTATTGCTTTACTTGTATCACAAAATAAGGTATTTACAGAATTACTGTGTTTTTCATTCCTGCCCCCTCCCTTGTTGAGGTAGTTTTCGGTATAACGTAACTGCCAGTCGCTTACAACGTTGTTTGTTACCTCATTACATGGTGTAAAAAGCCCTCTAACACGTTAATGGCTTATTGCAATGAATTGTTCTTTTGGTTTTATGTTTATTTCTATACGAACTATACATTCTAGCTAAAAACAAAAGTTCAAAATAAATGCCCATGTATTCTACAAATGTTTTTGCTCATTTCTGAAAAGGGCCTCCCCGATGTCTTCGTCTTGTAATCAAGGAAGGGGTCCCACGTTCAATACCCGGTGGAGGCACAAGTGGTTCGGATCACACTTTAAAATAGTTCCAGTCCCGATTAGCCTTACTGTGCATGTAGTGGACTTAAAACAACAAATCAAATCAAATCATTTCTGAAAAATCACTTTTTTGTCACTTACAACATTATATGGTGGACCCCTTCAATTGTTGCAGTAAATTTGAGCCTTGGTGAAAGTAATTACCACTGTTTGGAGTTCCAAAAAGTGCAATTTATCGGCTAAAAAAGAGTTTAAAGTACTGTACTCAAGCATCTGCTCTTCCTATGACATAGCAATTTTTTTCATGGAAGAAAGGAAAATATCTCAGAATAGTGGAAATGATTGTGAAAGTAAATTTGAAGCTTTCTGAAAGTAATTAGCAGTGCTTGCAGTTCTGAAAAGTCTTATTTATCAGCAAAATGAAGTTGTAAAATGTACCTTACGCAAATATCCCCCCTTCCATTGACAATGCAATCCACAGAATATGGCTGACACGAGGCTCAAAGGGTGTGCTTGAGACCAGCACGCACTTGACGAGATGTTTAAAGCATTCAGGGAAATTACTGTAACACTAAGAGCACTAAACCTGGCCAACATAACCTAACAACAAAAGCATTTAAGATGTTATTTGAACACTAAGATCACTAAACCTGACTTGCCTAACCTAACTACTTAACCAAGACGACAGTAATCAAATGGCTAAATGCAAGAGAAGAATCACATAAGAATATATGGAAGTGAGAAACAATTCTCAATGAATCATGCAGTAAATAATCGCTAGAAATACGAATCACATGTTTATAGCCATAAATAAAAATCGAACCAGGATAAAGATGTCTTCGTACCATGATGATATGGGAAGTAGACAATCGTAATTTGGACCATCAGACCCCCTAAAAAATGGAAATTATTCAACACTTCGAAAGTCTTAATTTTAGGTAAATTTTCTGAAATATCATGTGTAGTTTTGAAGAAATTCTGTGTTGATTGCAGTCACATGGTGTCCGTTCTGCCCAGCTGTCCCCTACACTTTAAATTCTCTGTCATTACCACATCTGAAGTAATTTGGGCAATTCTCTGAAAAGAGATACCAGGATATCAAATAAATAACATTGCAATCTTTATTTTTTTATCCATGGTATTTAGTTAGAGTACAAGCTAAACCATCATGAAAAAAAGAACAGATAATTATTTAGAAAATGTTTTTAAAAAAATCTGTAAAGTAAAATGAGAGGGCTCTGGTGTAAAACATGGAAGTGACATATTGGTAATTCAGTTACAAAGTAAAATGTGCCATCCTTCAATTTTCGAGTGAAATTGCCATGTCACACAATTTGTTTTGGACTCAGTGAAGTTTGTGAAATTGGTAAACACAAAACAAAAACAATTCATCTACAATAAAGCTTCTAATAACCTTTTTTTCTTAATGAACTCAGAAATGATCAAAATGTCACTAACCATGTTTTACACTCGAGCCCTTCAAATGTCATTTTACAAGTGAAAAACTATAAAACTTTACATCAGGTAGGGATGCATTTTTATAGATACATATAATTAGCACATTTGAATTATTTTTATTTATCAAGTATAGGGTTACTTAGCTGAATGTTGAATATGGAAATATGAAGTACCTCGCAACCTTGTCCCTTGCATCATCAAAATCTTGAGTTCTTCATTTGGAACAAGAATTTTTATGGAAGAACATTTCCAAAGTAAAATATACTTTCAACATACAGCATATGGAACTGTTACAATTTCAGAGAAGCCACTGAATCACCAGTGCAAATAGTTTGGCATCACACTTCAATACCTGACATCATGAAAGTTGAATTGTTTTCTGGAATTAACTAGGAGAGGATGGGTACAATAACTTATTAGTTTTCAAAAACCACTTCTAGTGGTTGGTGTCACCATTCTTAACCATTACGGATATCTCATATTTATTATCAACCTTCCTTGTAACTTCACCGGTATCGTGTTTGTCGTCATGTGTTACTATGGCCCAGTCTTCCATGCTCCCACAGGCATTCACATGAATTTCTAATTCAGGAGGTAGAGAGCATTCTCATGGGTATATAAACATGTACCTGGAATAGCTTTTATGGTATGTACTGATTTCATGGTTGCAATTGGCTGAGCATCTCACCAAATTCTCTCGTAAAATTGCTTCTTCATTTATCAAAATAACTTTAGTTTTTTTGCACGAGATTTCTAACTACTTTTGAATAATCTGAAGCAGTCTGTACAATTGGCGCAGATTTACTTTACTTATTACATGAATACCAAAAATTGATATTGTTTGTTTGCCAATTATATCCACTACTTCCTTCCCAAGCGAAGATGCAAAATACTTCCAGATTTTTTTGCTGTATTTTAGAATTCTGAAGACAGTCCACCCAACTATATAACTTCATCAATATGTGAGATGATGTCTTGTTTTGGGTCAGTTGCTTCATACAGAGTACCAACAAAGCAAGCAGCATTTTTGCCTTAAACATTGTATCTGAGCATACATGATATATCTTACATTCACCCTGGTGATTGATTGATTTGCTTTATTTTACTTTGCATTTTTGCTAATTTCAAAGATGGAAATAATTGATGATATGATAAAATTGATGAATGGACACTCAGAAACATCCATGCCCCTGCTGAGATTCAAACCAGGGACCCTTGGCATCATAGCACAATGTGCTAACCACTCTGCCACAGGGGCCAGCTGCCCTGGAATGTTGAAGTAGCTGTGAACATTGTTACACTTTCTCTGCTCCAGAGTACACTCTGCACCTAATTCTGGTACTCACAGCTATTTAATTTTATTATTATCTTCGCACAACCGGCATATGCTCTTTTACAGTGCACAGTAAATGTCTTACATTTGGGTATTTATACACATAAAAATAGTATTTATACACATTTTCAGAAAAAAATATACATATAGATAGATGTTACATATATCATCCTTATATGAGGGAGAATCGAATGAAAACGGCAATTAATTTTTTTTCACTACTTTCATGCAGGGATAATGTTTGATTGTACATTATTTTTCTATATAGTCCTCTCCCAGTTCATTGCACTTAACACCATCGGATAGGTAGTGCTTCGATACCGCATGAGTAAAAAAAATGGTTGACTGTGTAGCCAGTCGTGTACCGCCAATTGGACGTCTTCATCAGACTTGAACCTCTGCCCTTCAAAGTGCTCCTTTAATGAAGCAAAGATGTGGAAATCAGATGGTGCCAAATCTGGTGAGTATGGTGGATATGGAAGGCACTTGAAGCGTAGGTCATCGATGTTTTTCATGGTTGCACGAGCAGAATGAGGATAGGCGTTATCATGTTGAAGCAAAACACATGCAATCAGCAATCCCCTTCGCTTTGTGTGTATCGCTGGCCTCAAATGGTTCTTGAGAATGTCGGTGGAGGTGGCACTACTCATTGTCGTATGGGAGGTATGTAGTATTCCAGAATAGGACCTTTCTTATCCCAGAGTAAAGTCAACATGACTTTCCCTGCAAAGGGCTGGCTGCGAAACTTCTTTGGTTTCGGCGAAGATGAAAGTCACCATTCTTTGCTTGCATGTTTTGTCTCCGGTTGAAAATGGTGCACCAAACTTTCATCCCCGGTGACAATGTGAGCTAGAAATTTCTCACCCTCCTCTTAATAACGCCTCAGCAGCTCTTGACATGCGTCAACCCAACAGACTTTCAGTTCCTGTGTCAGCTGTCTAGGAACCCACCTGGTGGATTCTTTTCTGTAGTGGAGTTCATCTTGCACCATGGGTTGTACTGAACCAAACTCATATTCAGCAAGGAAACCATTTCAGCCAGGGTGACATGCCTGTTTTCCTGAAGAAGCTGATCTGCTGTGGCTATGGACTCCTCTGTCACAACTTGTTGAGCCTGACCCAGACAGGGAGCATTAGTCAATGAAGTCTTACCTTCTGTGAATTTCTTGCACCATTCTTAGACTTGCCGCTGTGACAGACAGGCGTCCCCATACTTTGTCTGCATTCTCTGATGAATATCAACCGGTTTCACACCTTCACTCCATAAAAATCGAATAACTCCATGCTGTTCCTGCTTGTTGCAACTGCATAGTGGTGCCGCCATCTTGAATCAGCTGTTACTGACATCCAACCCCACCTACCGGCACTGCTTCATACTACCAGCTCGGAAAGACGTCAAGGACTGTGTCTGCAAATTTCCAAATGCCAAGAAAGAAAGAAAGAAAGATTTTTAAATGCACTTTTGCGGTTTTCATTTGATTCTCCCTCGTATATTACCATGGATAAAAAATGAATCAAATTTTACTCAATTACATTCACATATGTATGCGTATATATACATACACAAAGAAAGGAAAGAAAGCACAAAAAATAAAATTTAGTAAGAATGTTGTCCATTAAATAGTGTTTATACTCAGAAAATTTAGCAAATATGTCTAAGTGTACACCCCTCTTTAACCATTCATTATGCAAGATACACATTCTTCTCAGGGGAGCCATTTTGTGGATTTTGTACGGGTGCGGGGAAATTGCAAAGAGTTGCTTTCTTGATCACAACTTTGGATGGGGGACATAGCAAGCTATTTTTGAAAGCAAAGAGGTAGAATCCAATTTGTCATTAAGAAGTTTGAAAAGAAAAAGGAGTGATGTATCGTTCTTCTGTTTGCAAGGGAGGTATCACCTTTGTATATACACCGTCTTCCCTAAAAACTATATAACGAGTGAATTTATTTTGAACTTTTTCAATAAGATCTATTTGTTTACTGGTTTGTGAACTCCACACTATAGAGGCATACTCTAATTTAAGGCTAACATATAGGTTAAATAATGATGACAGCGCTTTATTTTCATTGAATTCCTTTGCAGTTCTCATAATGAACCCCAGGTTTCTATGCGTGTCATTAACAGTTTTTGTAATGTGTAACTGAAACGATAATGTATCATCGAGCACTAAACCAAGATCTATTACTGAGTTTGCCCTGTTTATTTGTGTGTGTGCTATTCCGTATTTATAGTGTATTGGGGATTTCAATAGGGTAAATGTTACAGCCCTGCATTTCTTATGGTTTAGATTAACTTTATTTGCTTTACACCATGCGTTGAGATTTTCAATATCCTATTGTAATTTAATGGAATCTTCATTGTGAATGCTCCTATAGAATTTTAAGTCATCAGCGAATAAGAGTTTCTTTGAATTTCTAAGCTGGGACCAAGATTAGAACCTTGAGGTACGCGTGAGCTAGCTACAAATTCATGGGAGCAGCAACCTTGATAATTTAGTGTTTTCTGTTTTAGAGATACGAGCACATTATATCTATGAGGGAAAAGGAGAAGTTATAAAACACTATTTTTTTCAAGAGAATAACATGGTTTACAGTGTCGAACACTTTGCAGAAATCTGTGTATATAATGTCTACCTGGCCTTTGTTGTCAAGTTCAGTGGAAATGAAGTTTGTGATTTCTAAGATGTTCATCACAACAGATCTCTCTGGTACGAATCCATGCTGGTGCGAGGAGAGAATTGGTTTTGACGTGAGCAAAAAAGTGTTTGTGAAGTTTCTTTTTAATAGTTTAGCTGATGCAGAGAGTATCGCAATTGGTCTGTGGTTTGAAATTTTAGATTTGTCTGATGTTTTTTGGTATGTACAAATTTGTGACAATTTCCATTTATCTGGAAATTTCTATGTTTGTATTACAAGGGTGAAGAGTATATGTAGTGAATATTTTAGACTTTCACCACACCCCTTGATATGATCAGGCCCTGCCATTTTTTTTAGGTTTAAGGTTCTGTATTGTTTCTTCTATTTCAGCAATTGATATATCCTGTAAATTTAGAGAAGATAGAAGGGTGTCAGTTTCAGACAGGGGTTAATGGTTCGTAAGATAATGGTTCCTGTACGTAAACAGAGTGAAACTTTTTTGAGTTGTTGCTTTCGAGTTCTTGATTTTCATTACAGATAAGTTGTGCGTATGATGATCATTTCTTATTTCTTATGAAGACAGCTATAGTTCATTGCATAATTTATTTGCAATGTGCACACATGAAGGTTCTCTTCGTGTTTTGAAAACTGATGTTATTGTATCCATTATCTCTGCCATACACTTGAAGCTCTCCTGCCCCCTTTTTTGCAGCTCAGTGGCACAACCTCCCTTCAATGAACAATATAGTGTAGTTTCATTTGATTTCCCCCATTCCTTCCAGGTTACTGTTGCTTCAAGATTAAGGACATTTTTTTTCGAAATTAATGTAGTTGTTCAATGTTAGGAATGGTCAGTCAAAATGAAACCTTTAATATTGAAACATGTATGTGGTGGTTGTTTCTTAACTGCATGGAGGTTGAGTGAGGAGCTTGGAAAGGAGATCGTGCAGATATACGAAGAATATATTAGAATTCTCTGTTAATAGTGCAAGATGCATTTTCAGTGAGCAATGAGGGGTTTGGTGAATGAGGGCTGACGGATTTCTGGCAGATCCTCAGGGTGGGAAAATAAATATGATTTTTATTAAAAAGTCATTTTTGATGATTTTTTATATTAAATTAGGGCTGAACCAATTCCAATGCCGATACTCTTAACGATTCCCACCAATACCGATAGCGATACTTGAAAATTGCAAAATTAAATTTTGTTCAAAATATTGATCACTATTGGTGTCCAAATAATCTTCTCCAATTATATGCAAGAATTTACCAATAAATTGGCTTTAGAATATTGAATAATCACATCAGAATGTTAAAATAGATGTTATTTAAACAGAAAATATAGTTTTTCTTTCATAATTTGGGCAAGAGAAGAAGAAACTTCGAATTTTACATAATTTCCAGGATTATTAGTTTCCGCGAAAGTGTCACGAGCCATTTTTGTAGAACCTGTGAAAGACCGAAATGCCCGAAGAGTATCGGCTGGTATCGGTAGATGAATTCAAACCGATACTTTCCGATACTGATACCACTGATATAGGCTAAGCCCTAATTTAGGTCTGATTTTTTTTTTCTTTTTTTAAGGAGACATGCTTAAAATTGCTTGTATGTTTTCTGGCACCATACATATAGATACCTGTTTCCATATGGAAATTCTTTTTTGTGGAAAACGGAACTGTAAAATATTTAAACAGTTTGATTAAAGCCAATGAAAAAAATACATGTAAATATACATTTTTTCTGTTCCTGATACTGTATATGTATATGAAACTACTATGGAAATGTTTGTTGAGTGTGTTAATGCTCATATAATAAATTCAGTAACTTTTCTTTTAGTGAAAATAAAAGATAGTTTGCATAATATGAGCTGCCATGTTTATTTACAGTTTAATGATTATGGCACTATTTATGGTTTAACATTATTTTTTATTTTATACATTATTCTACATAAAGTGATTGCTATTTTTGCATATAAAAATTATCGATTTTTAAATCTTGAAAAATTTAAATGTGTTTGGAGTTTACATATTACATTTGCTTTCATATGAGCTTCACCCCATCAGTACATATACGTATATTTTGTTCCTTTCTTTTCATTTCTGAGAGCCTAATAAACACCATTAAATGATTATGAGATGAATGTACTTTCACCAAAGTGAATTAAATCAGTAATTTTTTATCAACAAAATCTTCTGATTTAACCCTTAACTAGGCACATGGGGGTAAATTTGACCCCCAGGTAGGTATTTCTTAATGCCCAGACACTTGTTGGTTGCCTCCGGTGCTAGTACCTTCCTAAAACAATCTGATTCAATTGTCGAGGTCATTTCCTTCATTGTGTGCATAACTGTTCAGGGAATTTAGTCTGCACATAGCATTGTTTATTTTATACATTGAATCACTTTCATGAGAATACCTGAAAGAATGTTCTTGTTCTGCTACAGCTTAACAGGCAAACCATAAGCAATTCCCAACACAGAAATATCCTTCATCCATGTGTATGCGAGTGTATTCAATTACAGCAAAATTGAAACTTAAGTGACCACAGTCATCATCTCCATGTTAAAATATAGTTTAGTCTTATCTTACAAATGCATAGTGATACATGAAAATCAATAGATGATTATGGGCTGAAACTCTCAATTCCATATGCTATCTAGCGTTGTCTGTGTGAACCATTTGACGCTAGAGCAATAAACGCTCATTGCAGTACTCTTCTTCCCATTGTATCATCGATTAGCTTTTGGTACCTAGGAAAAAATATTTCCCCTTTAAAACTAATGGTATATTTGGCAACCGCAAATACTAAACTCCCACCTACACATTACTTAAGACATTTTTGCTACAAAAAGTTTTTCTCTCGCCACTATCTCCGTTCAACTGAAAAATACTTTCAACCTCTTTTGTTGGTGCTTGCTGCTACATTAGGCAGATAGGCTGAGTCTGCCTTCAAAATTAATTAGTATCATTATATTTAACATAAAAGTGATTTCAGTTAAGATTTAGTGACAAGTGGTAAAATTATAATAAAAATATTTTTACAATCCCGTTGTTATGAAAAAAAACACAGTCTCGGAATACATTCTAATGCCTGTAACTCCACAAATGTCCTTTCCGTACCCCCAGATACTTCTGGTTTCATTTTGTAATCAGGTAATCTCCTGTGAGAATTTTTTTCTGGAAATTCGAGGGAGTCATTTGATATCATCAGCCTGCAACTACTACAATCTAGAGATACTTTCAGAATTGCCATTAAAATCTTTCTATTAAGACTTTACGAATCATGACATGTGCAACATTTTATTTCATGGTGAACCTACTCTATCACCATATAACATATGGCAGTGGTGCCTACTCGAAGTATTATAAAATGCCATAATTTCATTAAGTGGTCACAGTAGGACAATATCTTGCAGAAAATCATCGCAATTAATTTTTTTTTTTGCAGCATCTTTATTTTACATTTTATATAACAGGGGTGGAATATATTTTATGTAGCATACATTTCATACATGTATCAAAATACTACATATATTGCAGTAGTATTTTATTTAGCGATTAAGTGATGCTGCAAATATGTCAGCATTGAGTGCATGTGGAACAATGTAATCATCATTACAGAGGAAAATGGCACTAAATCTTCAATTTATTAGGCACCTCATGCAAACAATTCACAATACAATACATATACGTTACATGTTAAGGAAAGGGTGAAAACTACACTAAGTGGCATTCATAAGCCTTTCTTAATTGTAAAATCTTAAAAACAGCACAGATCAAAACTTAGGTCCCAGCCACAACTCAACCACAGAAGGAATTCCAGTCTTTGCAGACTTCCATCTCCTGCCTTTTGTGAAGGATCTGCCCTCCTACCTTCGTGACACCAACCACTTCCTCCAGAAAAATCAACATTCTTACACCATTGTCCACAAACACCATCCTTGCTATCGTTAAAATAACTTCCCTTTGCACCAACATACTCATTTCCATGGCTTCCTGCCGTCCTCTATGGTCATACTCATTTCAATGGCTTCCTGCCGTCCTCTATGGTGGAGTAGTTAGCATGCTGAGCTATAACATGAAGGGTTTGAATCCAAGCCTGGTCATGAATGTTTTTTGTGAGTGTCCCCTTCATCAATTTCATCATATCATCATTCATTCTCATTGTCAAGATCACATAAAAGTGGCAGAAGAGCGAAATAAATAAACCATATCAATCATTCACCGCCTTCAACCTCCACTCCAAGAAGTTCTACCTCAGTAGCAGACCAAAACCCCCACAACTCCATCCCTAACTTCCTGATCCATCTAGTCTAGCTTCTCCTTACAGCAACAGCTTCAACATTGAAGACCAAGCAAAAATCTCAGCAAATTTGAAAAAGATAAAATTGTCAGGGAAAATCTTCTAGTTAAATCATTGAGTCCCAATGAAGCACATTTGAAGGACGAAAATATAATCTCATACTAATAATTACAACTTTTGTCAATGAAACACTGGATAGTACAATTCATGAACCTCTTGGAAATCTGAAACTTCTGGAGGATGTTGAAAATTTCACCAGCTGACTTCTCTATCTTACAGCGTGCTATAACAGCCACGTGGGTTTTGTAATCTCCCCAATTCCATCATGAATGCTAAAGCATACCGTCCTATCGTAGCGTTCCAACATGAACGCGGGGATATTAAATAGGGATGTAACTTGCCCCTCCCGATTAAATACTATTGATGGTAGAGACAGCCCTGAACAGGCAGGTACAAATATCTAACTTATCATTAAAATAAACTCATGATTCGGTTTAGACTGAAGTGAGCAATGCGAATGGCAGAATGGGGTGTAGACTAGCTTACCCTGTTCGGTTAAGAAATAAGACCAGTAGCTCCTACTTCTCCGATGATTCCAGATTAAAAGCCCTCCTGTCGCTCTCATGCGCACGTTTTTAAACCCTCTTACCATTTCCTGTGAAAGGCTTACCCAACACATTTCTGAGCAGGAGCTGACAAGGTCTGCCAGGGTCAATATTTCTTAATCGAACGGGTATGGTACGACACTCCCTCTTGCGAGACAATTTCTAAAATTGAAATTGTAATCATTAAAAGTTTAAATTGAACCTTCTGCCATTCACCAAAATTTGAAAGTATTTTTTATTACATGAAAAAGGTTACATAAAATAAAATAAAATAATAAAAAAAATGTCAGAGACCCTTCACCGAAAATTAAATGGAACAAAATTAAGCTCAAGCTTGACTGCTGAAATAAAGTCTTTGTTATTGTTAGCCACACGCTGGAAGAGTCTTTCGTAATGAGAGATGCTGACGGTATATCAACATGCGATAGCAAGTGTTGTTCGCAGGTCCGCGAAGTCAGCGGAACGTTCATCACACTGGATCGTAACCCGAGCCATGCGAGTGGCTTCTGCGTTTCGCATAACAACTCGGAGAGATTGGTAATGGCATCTGAACAACTGCTAACTAAGCGCCAAACGTAAGCCGTGAGAAACCTTGAGGCCGTATGCTCGCCTCGTCAGGCTGATAGTTCGAGGCGAGAGCAAAAAAAACGTGGTAAACACCAATCTCCACTGGACTGCGCGACATTGACATGGATGCACTGAAGCCAATAAAAGAAACAACACAAGCAGTATTGGCTATCCGCAACCACACGAAGAGAAGAATATAATTGAAGAATAAATTTTCACTTGCTATTGACGTTCGTAGCACACTAATGTGGGCACACTATGACCTGCGAAGTCATAAGGCAGGGCAATCCAAATACACTCAAACCACAGAGTCCTGGGATATGAAGCATTGTTCCGGGAGATGCACGGTCCTTGACCGATCACAATTGCACTGGGAGACCGGGTTCGAATCCCGGTGTGGAAAGTTCAGGAATACTGTTCAGCACAGGTCAGATGAAAAAACGTTGGCCGTGGGGCGGCGATCACAGGGTAGTCCATGGAAAGCCACTCCAAGTAGCTTTTCCAAGCCCCAAAATATGCGTTGTACAATGGCGGACACTGGGGGGAAATGTTATGATAGGCCCCCGAAAGTTCACAGCAGACGCCATTGCATATTTCCGGCACACATCGTATGGCGACACATTTCGTACTCTGGTTGCATGCGAAAACGGAAGGTGTACCGTGCCGTTGCATACAGTATGCAAGGTGTCCGGGGGTTGCGACGCCTCGATCACTCCAAGAAGGTGCACTAAACATGGCCACTGGTATGATGAAACTGTTCACAGGTAGCCTGGCAGGTTGCTGATCCACAGGGGTGGGGTCTGAACACATTTGGGTCGTTGACTGTACCCGGAAAGTTCCAATATGTCGTGAAGTACACTGCCTGGCCTTACAGAGCAAAAGGGACGATGTACATGAAAGATGTTCATGCTTCTTCTTAAGGGGGTTAGAGTCGTGGGGGGGGGGGTTGCTCTGTAAGAGGAAATTTCTTCTGGTGTTCCTGACGCTGTTCCGATCCTGGGATGTCACTTGGGATAGGATGTTCGTTGCTGCTACGCTGGTCCCAATTGGTGGTAGATGATGGGAACAGGGGCGAAGACGACCAAAAGGGGATAGGTCGTTCTGATTGTGATTATTGAAGATGCATAACAGCAGCAGGGGCGTCTTGAGGTGAAAATCCCTGGCGATTTCAGCTCTCACACCAGTGACATACACCGCTGAAATCCAAAGGAGGCTGGTGAGCTCCAAAGCCTTCAGGAATGCGTTCTTCTTCCGGCCTCAAAAAAAATCGCTGGACTACTTTCGAAATTCCTTGAACTCGTGGAATTTCCGAACAGGGTAGGAAACAGGTAGGACATTGGAAACACTACATTCCTCTCAGTCAGTTAATATTTAAAATATATAAAAAATGTGTAACGTAATCGTCTTTTATAGGCAAGTGAAAATCATGAGTAAAGATAAGTAAACTAAAATAAAATAAACTGCCCAATAAGTGATATAAATTATAAAACAAAGTTTGAATGAAGGCTAAATAAAATAAAAGGCGGAACATGTCATTTGACGCCTTAACACTGGAACACCATTAAAATGAAAATATGACTTCATCAAAAGTAATATATGTATATATTGACTAAATTATATATAGCGCCTGGCTTCTCCCAAAATATAAAATAATGTGCAATATAAAACTAAAGTTATGATATATCACTAAATGCCCTTTGTTGGGACATGATCAATATACAATAAAATAAACGAAAATATCTAGGATTAAATATTGATAAATATATAAAAGTAATATGTAGATGGTATAAAATATATCCCCTGGTATCAGAAAAATAACCCGACGAAATCCATTAATATTATGTCAGAAGTGTCAAAGCATTGTAAAAAATGAGGAACTGACGAAAAAAAAAATTAACCCAAAATTTGGTAACGTCACAGCTGTTAAAATGGACCTAGCCACAAGTAAAATAAAAGAGTAAATGACATGGCTCCAATGAAGTTAAGATCATTAATTACTTCAACTAAAGTCTATGACGTGTGGGAGATTAAAATATAAGCCCAATTACTTGATATTACCTACTTTACGAAGATTAACATGAAATTAATCTGTAAGAAGTAATTAAATTTCATTCGGGAAATGAAAATTCTGAAGGAACGAAAAAAAAAATCGCATAAATAAGTGCCCTTGAAGAGGCTCTTATTAACACCTCGGTTTGAGGCTAGGAATGTCAGTGTCGAAGCCACCTGAGTGTAGAGTTCATCTACAACAAATTCCGCATCCATCCCGACACTTGACACACAAAAAAAGGTGTCATCAAATTCTCTCTCTCTGAGACTGAAATTGGATATGTTTCTTCCGCTAACGCAAAACTGGAAATTTCCGCACGGAAATCTGGCTACTTACATGGAAGGAAAATCCTGGACTTGAGTCTTGCACATATCCTGAGTTCGAAGGAACAAAAGGAAAACAAGGAATGAATCGTGCTTTCGATGCAGAGATTAAACTTGCGTGTTTAAACCTATCGTAAGCTGACGGAATGTAAACGTGATTATACCTAAGGGGAGGGCTTGATTGATTATACTATTCGCAAAACTTCATCGTTATTTAATAAAAAAAAATGACAACCAGTTTTGCCTTAATTTAAACATTCTTTTTAACTTTTATCGCTATTTAGTGATTTGGTGATTTTCGATGCGATTAAGTAACCACACGAAATCTGTTGAATAACGCTAAAGAGTGTTTATTTAAACATTAAGGAATGACGTAACTTGAAATATAAATATCATAATATAAATACACATGAAATTTAAGGTATTTAAAATTCAAAGCTAGAAAATGCAAAAGGAGGAATATTAAGCTATCCTTTAATAAATAGCTGAAAGAGACAATAAATATATGGATAATAACAAAAAAATCTCGTTAATATGTGAAATACTCCACGCCATGAATACCGCTTACGTTTCGTTCTACTTTTCATTACAAGTTGGCTTACGCCTAACTATGGTGTTTTAACAAACTAAAAGTCATGCAGACTAAGTCATTCTTATGTCATTGCGCTACAATGACAGTGTCATGCCTCTTGCTACAGGTACCTCTGTGTACACAATTAATTCGTAGGGGAAGACATAACCTTAAAACTAATGGAAGGGAGCGTCACACTTACTACCTTTAGTAGCGGACATCATTGCTCCTCTATTCCTTAAAACATATATATAAACACTTGCGCACTCTTTTATATTTCACTACCGGTATTTCTGCGCGTACAACTAAAAACACCTATTATTATTCCTTAGCTAGAACATTGAATCAACGAGCGGGTTATACTCTAACCGAATGGTAGCGTCACTCTGACTACTTACGTCAACGTATAGTAGCGGACATATAATTGCTCCTCTATTCCTAGAAATATAATTAGCGTTTCGTTTTTTCACATATTAACTTTACTTTAGTAAAAAAAATCCTTAAATAAGGTAAAATAAAAAAATGCACTGCAACTGACTCATGTATTCTCTCGACTATCTCCTTATCAATTTGCACTACAATTATTTGTACCAAGGCTCCCATTCTTTGGGGCGAGGAGATTTCAGTCATTTTAATTACGATGGAGTCGACTACTGAACCTTGTGCATTTCAAAACTATACGTGATAAAATTAAATATCCTCCTTGCGATAATCTTTAACAGTTTAAACTTAAACCACATAAACACAAATGGCCTTATTTTTCGGATCATTAACAAGTTACGGTCTGTTTTAAAAATATATATGAAATTGAAGCTTTAAAGGACTTTAATTAATTAAAAAACACAATTGACTTCAGGAATACTCTCTGCTGTGACCCACTAAGTACACGCACTATGGTGTGATTGAGTCGTATCGTTTATAGCCAAACTATTATAAGTCACGCACCAAATGCATGTAAAAAAAATTACCAAATTGTATTTCAAGAGACTCCTGCAAGGACAAGGGTCATAAAAATCAAATGCCACTTTCAAAATTTAGATAAAATCCTGGGAATTGATGAAAATTTCCCAGGTGGTAGTTCTGTCATAGCCATCAGGGCCTGACCGAAGGTACCGGGTTCGAGCGAACCACGGCGTTACTAGGAGCGGAATGACAAGGGCTCGTCGGTAGACGTGCCCGGGCTGGCCAAATTCTGGGCGGAATATGACACTCGAATGTCCGACATCGAACCTTCCGGCACGCGGAATGACGAACGGACCTTATGCCACATCGCATCGACGCGGAAAACCGCGACGAAGCAAGGGCGCAGAGCTGTTGCCTCATTGCCCGTGGCTACCAAAGAAACATTCTATTTTCGTTTCCTCCGCATTGTAATGTGATTTAATGCAGCGGGTGATTAGCCTATTAGGTGGGGGTGTGGTGGGTAAGGACTGAATTAAAGCTGAGTATCGACATTAACCATCATTAACATTAAAACTGCGTGCTACGCAGCTTGCCCCAAAAATAAAGATTCGCGAAGAAAAACAATTCTGACATGTCACTATTTAACAAATTTCAATTTTCATTTATTTCGAATGATATAAATGAAAAATTCCGCAACTCGAACACGTATCTCTAATTTTCATCCTATTTCAGGAAAATGGATGAAAAGCCCAAGCATCTCACCACGTAGCGTTCCAACCTGAACGCGGGGATCTTAAATAGGGATGTAACTTGCCCCTCCCGATTAAATACTATTGATGGTAGAGACAGCCCTGAACAGGCAGGTACAAATATCTAACTTATCATTAAAATAAACTCATGATTCGGTTTAGACTGAAGTGAGCAATGCGAATGGCAGAATGGGGTGTAGACTAGCTTACCCTGTTCGGTTAAGAAATAAGACCAGTAGCTCCTGCTTCTCCGATGATTCCAGATTAAAAGCCCTCGTGTCGCTCTCATGCGCACCTATTTAAACCCTCGCTTGGCCTCTCGTCACCTCTCGCCAAAGGCCAGTGTTCTTACCATTTCCTGTGAAAGACTTACCCAACACATTTCTGAGCAGGAGCTGACAAGGTCTGCCAGGGTCAATATTTCTTAATCGAACGGGTATGGTACGCTATCACTTCTGTAGCTTAATTAGCAATGACTCACATGTTCATTCTCTCTGAGAGTTCTCACCTTCCAAACTTGTGACAGTATTGATGGTAAAATGTGTTTTAAATTTATTTTGTGTGCTGTAATACAATGTGAAAATTCTCACAAAAGACTTTGTCTGTACTTATGTGCACAAAGATGTCATTTTATTTTTGAACATATTTTGTTTTTGACTGATTCTGATATACTGCTGTACAAAATTTACTTAATATGCACACTGATAATAATCAATATTCTACTCATCTGATATAAAATTGGAAATATTCCTTGAATATTCGATGAATGGTTCATTAATGTAGGTAGCTGGGTGATTGCAGTAGAGTTTGCCTTTGAAAAGGATCTGCCTATTTAGTCATTTGGTTTACAAACCTATGTCATGAATTATATGTTTTATTCATAAAAATAATAATAAAATGGCAAAATATTTTACTAAATTACAGACTGTTTATAAATGTATCAGATCGGCAGTGTTAGTGATAAAAGAGATACATGTAGAATATTTTTAAACTAATAGTGTACTGGTTTTTTGTACTCTGGAAAAGATGTGAGGATTCTGGAAAATGCAGGGAAATTTCTGGGAAAATGCAGTTAGGGTTCATGTGGGAACCCTGTTCGATGCACAGCTATGGGTACTAGAATGGCCCTCTCCTGTGCCAACCTCTTCATGGGCAAACTCAAGCAAGAGTTCCTGGAGACCCAAGCCCTAAAACCTGTCCTATGCCTCCTTTTTAGAGACAGCATCTTCATGCTCTGGACACTTCAGTGAGGTTCAAACACTCGACAATAATGTAAGGGAAGAAACAATACAAACGATTTCAACCACCATTCACAGCACCGCACCAAAATATTTCTTCTCGCCCATTCAGCCAGAACACGTTCAGTCAGCTCTCAATAAAATAAAATCCACTGCTGTGGGAATAGACGAAATCTCTGTTTTAATGATTAAGAAAATTCTCCCGTACATTCTCGTTCCTATAACAGGCAATTAATGTCTCCCTGTCTTTCGGCATATTCCCGTCGATTTGGAACTAGCTAAGGTTCACCCTCTGCCGAAAACAAACGAAGTTCTCAGCCTCGGCGACCACCGGTCGATAAGTATTCTTCCGGCTCTGTCTAAAGCTCTCGAACATGTTGTCAGTAACCAAACGCGTAATTTCTTATCACGAAACAATCTAATAAATTCTCTCCACTCGGTATTCTGGCACAACCATAGCACCTGCACAGCGCTCATGAACGTGACGGACGACATAAGACACGCCATGGACATTAAAGAAGTAACTATTCTTGTACTTCTGGACTTTAGTAAAGCTTTTCAGACTATTGACCACGACATCCTGCTATCGAAGCTATCCTCCCTGTACAACTTCTCTGACCCAACCGTAGCTTGGTTCCGTTAGTATATTAATTAACGCCAACAATGTGTCTTCAACTCTGGTGAGAAATCGTCGTGACGATCAATCAGCACCGGTGTCCCCCAGGGAACCGTCCTCGGTCCACTCCTCTTCTCTCTGTACATTAACCATATTCCTGACGCACTCGAACACTGCAAATATCACATCTATGCAGATGATGTTCATCTGTATTTGTCCTTTCCTCCAAAGAATATTGAAAATTCAATTCGAGATATAAATTATGATCTGAACAAAATCAGTACTTGGTCAGCTAATCATGGGCTACTAATAAATCCTTCGAAAACCCAAACTATTATTATAGGCTTGCAATGTTTTCCGTGTTTGAAATTTTGTCCCTCCTGCCCATAATGGTCTTACGGAAAGCTATTAAATTAAGTAAAACAGCCATAAATCTGGGCATAATGTTTAATCAGCATCTCTCACGGTCAGATCACATAAATTTAGCTAGTAAAAGAGCCTTCGCTGCATTACACGCTCTTGTTCGGCTTAAACATTTTCTACCCGTTAGCATTAAAATCAAACACTTGTTTTTCCACACTTTGGTTACTGCGATTCTGTCTATTCCGAACTACCAGATGATCTCACTCAACGTCTTCAACGAGTACAAAACACCTGCGTCCGCTTTATTTTCGATCTGAAATATAGGGACCATTTATCCGTTTTATTTACAAAGCTAAATTGGCTCAAATTAATTGATCGGCAAAAGGTACACAACCTCACCCTTCTCTATTCAGCAATCAGTTCAAAAGAACCGGCTTATCTCTCGAGCAGATTCTCAATGCTTTCCGAATCACACAGCCTTGACACCAGATCATGAGGGAGAACTCAACTACTCATCTCCCTTCATAACTCAAATTTTTATTCAAAATCTTTCACCATTTCTACTTCTCGTCTTTGGAACTCACTGCCCCTCGAAATCCGGAACTCATCTTCAGCATATGTCTTTAAGATGCAATTAAAACATTTTTTATTGGGCACAAATAGTTAGCACATTATATTTAGTGATAAATTGAATACAGTTAAGCGCAGAAAAACACTGAAAACCCTTATTCACCTTCATATTTCAAATCCCTGACTACTGTCATGAATATGTGATTGTGTGTGTGTGTGTTGTTGTATGCTCATGAGTATAGGTTAGGTTTTTATTCCCGTATGTATTTTATTTTATCCTTTTTTTGAAATTTTTTCTTTGTAATTTTATATTTCTCTTTATTTTAATATTTACCTTTCTATGTAATGGTTTAAATGTTGTTGTAAACATGGTGAAGTGGTAGAAAAGGCTACAAAGCCTTAACTTCGCCATGATAAACAAGATGCAATAAATAATTACTATCCACTTCCCTATACCAACTCAACCACTTCTGCTCCCTCAAGTTCACCTGGACCTGCTATACCAACCAGATCACCTTCCCCATGAGCAAATTGGGGAAGTTAATTTGAAAACACCCACACACATCAAACCCACCAAGCACATGCGATGCCTACGTTTTTCTAGCTCCCACCCATTCCACACACATAAAGCCATCCTGTTCTCTCTGGCTTTCAGAGAACAGCACCTCAACACTTGACCCATTTCCCGACAGAACTACAACCTCCACTTACACCAATCCTCGTCAACTGTGGATATTTTTCCACCATGGTTTCCAACTAAATATCCCGAACTGCAACATACATCCCACCAAGAAACTTGCCACCAACTCTCCTCTACTTATCACCCAAAATCATCCCCATCGCAACAAAATCTGCCACACTCTATACTACATTATTCACAATGACCTAAAACCACAAACATCTTTCCTGACAAGACCAGTGTTGTTTTCAAATGCCCATCTCCAACCTTCAAAACATCCTGTTCCAGATCACCCTTTCACCGCAAAACCTACATCTACACGCTCATAAATGCAAGCATCCAAGGTGCAAACAAAACCTTCTCCAATTTCTACACTTTTCACACCCTCCAGATTCATACTTCCACTGGCAAATTTTCCCTTCACCCCAAAAGGTCAAGGGCCTGCTACATCTCAAACCTTAATGTCCTGACCTGCAACATCTGTGGTAGCTTTTTTCTTGGGAAACCAACCACAACTCTCAACCACAGGATCGACAACTGCCACTGCATCCACACTTGGCCTTAACTATCACATACCAACCATTACAATATTCCTTTCAATAATTGCTTCCAGGTAGCGATCATCCTCTCCTATCCGAATCTGCAAACACCTCAGTACGAAAAGGATGGGAGAGGGCCTACATATCAGATATGTGAGCAACCAGACCCCGTTTCCTTACAAAGAAGAAAGAAAACACCGAGTAACTTCCCCAAACCTCCCTAACCATCACTTTACAACTTCACAAGACTTCAGTTTTTCTTTTTACATCACTGAAGATGTCACTCGCGGCAGCAAAAATTTGAAATTTTCCAGTATCTGGTACGTGTTTCCAATTTATCGTTTTACTTGTTTATGTATGTTTTGTATATTGTTTCTGATGTTTGTGTGCAAAATGTATTTTCAGATAGCAAGTGCCTTATCCTCATCATCACAGATGGAGTTTCACTATCTCTCTTTGTCCAACTTACTGAAGATAGAACCTGAGTTCATAAGTTGTTCAATCAAGAGTGAACCAAATGAAGAGTCAGCTGAAAACACTTGCCAGCCACCACCATCATCATCAGTTATTAAATCTGAACCAAAGTTGGAACAAATGAAAATCGAAGAGCCAAAGGATGCTTCCTTTCACATATACTTGAACTCTGGTGCTGGGATGACTGAATTTTTACACGATGATAGTAAAAATTTCCATGCTAGTGATGACATATCACAGTTTGGTGCTGTTGCATGCAAAGCTAATGAGAGTGACAATGTTAATGTAGAGCCTGAAGATGTAAAAACTGAGCTTGCAATTGAAGATGAATGTCCATCTGCAGAGACAAAAAGGTGAGTTCATGAAGAATTTTGACATTAATGAAACCGAGTACCATAATACTTCGATCATACTTCATCAAAATTTCCTCAACTTGAATATTTAGTCATTATCAAAATTGCTTCTTGTGTATGGGCAGAGGCATGAATTTTTCCATATAGTAATTAAACAATGAAGCATGAATTTCAAATCTCCCATATGAAGATCAAAATATGGTTACCTTATGGATATTTTTACGTATGAACATTTTCTGTTGTTTTTGATTCATTCATTTGGTTCATTTTACATCACTTTTTTGCCGCATTTGGCTAATCGTGAAGATGAGTGATGATAGGTTGAAATTGATGAAGGCACACTCACATAGAACACCCATTTCCAGCCAGGGATTGAACTCCAGGGCCTGCCAAATTACAAACCATGGAAGTTGGTCTCTGTTTAGTTTGCAGAGATGTGTTGCAGCAATTGTGGCTACTAGATAATAGTCAATTAAAAAATCTACCTGCCACGGCTTCACTCTCTCCAATTTTGATGATAGTGAAGTATTGTAAGTCATCATAAAGCAACTTCCAGTTGTAAAAATCGCCAGCAGAGGCCTCACCTCTGGCGATGACCTTTTGGTTGCACATGCACATTTATTCTCTTTCCACAACTGAGCTGTCCATGCAGAACAGAACAGGAACGAGACTCAAGATTATAGAATCAGCTTGACAACAAAGTTCTCGGGAGTGCTAGCCCGGTCTTCCTCCCATACTGTTATGTAAGTGGCAAGAATGCACAAAAGAACTGGCTAGCGATTCATTTCACTTGAGCTGCTATCTCTTTTTACAACTGGTGTGGAATTTGCCCAATTATGTAATGGGGGTTGGAATACCGTTAGTACGGGTTTAGGCAAAAAAGTAATTTCAGCTATTCAGCTACTTTCAATTGCATTTAGAGACCGTTAGAATTTCAGAATAATGTTCTCATTATGAAAACACTCCGAAGGCATTTAATTCTGCTGTTGATTCATAGTTTATCTTTATGGTGACTTTTTATATGTCCTGAGCTGGAATGTATTTGTGAGTGTAAGTATGTGTGAATTGTTTTTCTCAGGAGTTATGTGTGTGTGTGTAACATATATATATATATATATTACTGAAAGTATGCTGGAAAAAATGGAGGAACGGAGAAATTGGAAGAATGTAAATACAGAAAAGGGAAGACATAATTACAGGATACTGAATAACCAGCTAAGAAGAGAAACTGACAGGGCCAAAGAACAATGGATAAAACAAAAATTTGAAGAAATTGAAGAACTGGAAAAAAGAGGAAGGTATGACTTGATGTATCGTGAAGTAAACTGCTTGGGCTTCCAAAAGAAGAAATGGAAAACAATGTGGATGATAGAAGACGAGGAAGGATGTGAAATGACAGACAAAAAAGGAATATCGAATGTGTGGGGAAAGTATGTTGAAGAGCTCTACCAGAAAGAGAATCGTCCAGACAGTCTGAATGTAGAAAATGAAGACGACGTGCCTGATGATGAGAAAGGATACTATATCCTGAATGAAGAATTTGAGCAAGCACTCAAAGAAATGAGGCATGGGAAAGCAACGGGCACTGATGAAATTCCTGTTGAACTTATCAAATGCCTGGGAGATGGAAAAAGAGAAATACTGCACTTATGCAATGAAATCTATGAAAAAGGGGATTGGCCACAAGATTTCACAGAGACTGTTTTGGTACCTCTGCAGAAGAAAAGCAATGCCAGAAAATGTTCTGAGTACTGGACAATCAGCTTGATATCTCACTCGGCAAAAATTCTTCTAAGAATTCTGAACAGACGCCTATACTCGAAGCTCAGCGGCTAGTTAGAGGAAGAACAGTTTCGTTTCAGGAAAGGAAGAGGTACAAGGGATGCAATTGGTTTACTGAGGACCATTGGGGAAAGATATTTAGAGAAAGGAAAGGAGGTCTTTGTAGTATTTGTAGACCTGGAGAACGCCTTTGATAAAGTGAATTGGGTTAAACTTTCAGAAATTCTGAAGAAATTTCGTGTAGATTGGAAAGAGAGAAGACTTCTAAGCAACTTATACATGAATCAACGAGTTAAAGTGAGAACAGGAGACGAAATGACAGAAGGCTGTGAAATTGGAAGGGGAGTACGACAAGGATGCTGCCTATCGCCTACTTTGTTTAATATCTATTTAGAAGATATAGTGAAAAATTGTTTCCAGGGCATGGGAGGTGTCATATTGGGAGGAAGAAGAATAAACTGCATAAGATTTGCTGATGACATGGCATTATTCGCTGAGGATGAAATAACCATAAATAGTATGTTAGAAGAGTTAAACAGCAGCTGTGAGCAGTATGGGATGAAGATAAATGTAAAGAAGACAAAGGCAATGGATATAGGACGGAAACCAAGGAATATTAATGTGAGAGCAAACAGTGAAAGAATCCAGCAAGTGGATAGCTTCAAGTACCTCGGATGCACTATAAGCAGTGACATGAGCTGCAAACAAGAAGTGAAAATGAGAATCGCAATAGCAAAAGAAGCTTTCAATAAAAGAAAAAAAGTTTTTGTGGACCCATGGACATAGGTCTAAGGAAGAGATTAGTGAAATGTTTTGTGTGGAGTGTAGCAATATATGGTGCAGAAACCTGGACGTTGAGAAGAAATGAAGAGAAACGACTCGAAGCTTTTGAAATGTGGACATGATGAAAAATGGAGTGTGTAAAATGGATGGACAAGGTAAGAAACGAAGTTGTACTGAAAAGAGTTGGTGAAAAAAGAACTATACTGGCGACCATCAAGAAGAGGAAAAGAAACTGGTTAGGACACTTAAGATGGAACTGCCTGCTAAAAGATGCCTTGGAGGGAATGGTTGAAGGAGGAAAAGTCCGTGGAAGAGTGACATATCAGCTTATGGATGATATTAAATTAACTGGGTCGTATGCTATTACGAAGCATAAGGCAGAGAATAGGGAAAGCTGGAGATTGCAGTGAAAAACCTGCCAATTAGGCAGAAAATAATGAATGAATAAATATATATATATATATCTTTTATGTTCTGAATCTTGTCCGAGAAAAGTGAAGCAAATGCACCACATTCCAGCTAAAATACGTCTTCTGTGGTGCATTCCAAAAGTCACAACAAAACACACGAATCAAATAAATGTAACTGGTCTCCTTAACCTGGTAAAAGTAGGGTTTTTATATATATTTATGAAGGGCAGGCAATAGGAAGGCTGCTATATGAGCAGATTAGCAGCAATAAAATGTGCTGCTGATGTCTGTTAATAATAATGAACTACCAAAAGAAAAGGAATCAGCAGCTGCATTGAAGTGTGCTACACCATTACGCATAACTCTTATATGGGGGGGGGGGGGCAATGATTTATTTTCTCCAAGAAATGGATGTTAACATGTACTTTGTACTATACACATTACATATAATTTCACCCTACTGAAAAATTCTGTCTACTGTTTTCAGTAGATGAACTGTACTGCTAATGTTTTATATTGTTTTAGTAGCCCAATTGTTTCTACTGTTTTCAGTAGATAAACTGTACTGCTAATGATTTTAACTGTTTAGTCCAACTGTTTCCTCTATCTTAAGTAGTTGAACCAAGTTGAACTGTACTCTTAACTTTTTTAGTAATATAATTGTAAAAATAACATATTTTATTGTTGTAGATTAGGCACACACAGATGTACTATGTAGAAATTTTCAGCGAAAAATGCAGGCTCGTCCCGGACTCGATCCCGGGTCTCTGGCATACTGTGCCATTGCTCTAACCTATTCGTCCACACAGGTAAAACAGCGATGGCAAAATATCAGGTGAGGCCAGATCAGCTCGGTAGCTCAGTGGTTAGAGCAATGACACAGTATGCCAGAGACCCGGGTTCGAGTCCTGGGTGAGCCTGCATTTTTCACTGAAAATGTCTACG
Source organism: Lepisma saccharinum (assembly GCF_977018435.1). NCBI lineage: Eukaryota > Metazoa > Arthropoda > Insecta > Zygentoma > Lepismatidae > Lepisma > Lepisma saccharinum. The sequence goes on from NC_139257.1 coordinate 12,123,903, forward strand.
TAGTACATCTCCTGTGTGTGCCTAATCTACAATAATTAACATCTCTACACTGGGAGGAACCAGGCAACGTTGAAGTCTACTGTGTTTCAAAGGCAACAGATCCCGTTGTGGTAGCACTGGCAGAGACGATTCCACGCAGTTAAAAGGGCGAGAGTAAACAATCAGGTGAGGCCAGACCGGCTTGGTAGCTCAGTGGTTAGAGCAATGGCCCAGTATGCTATAGACTTGGGTTCGAGTCCTGGTCGAGCCTGCATTTTTTGCTGAAAATTTCTACATATTTTATTGTGTACAGTATATTGCTGTCTGAAAACAGTACCCTTGTCAGTAATGTAAATTTTCTTATCTATACAACTGAAAATGCAATGGAAAAATCGTATAATGAACTAAAATAATTGTATGGTAAAGCATGTGGAACATGCTACTTAAGAATGTGTTCACACAACAAAGTTTTTAAGTGTGTAGCTTTATTGTGGTTAATGCACTTGTAGAAATGTGAAAAACGTACTCTTTTATACATAAGTTGACATAGTAGAAATTTGAAAAACGTACCCTTTATATACATAAGTTGACATATTGTTCTTCCTATATTCACAGAAAAACTACGTTGACCAAAAAATGGATCCTTTCTGCATTTGCATTACACAGATATAATAATAACCATGGAAATTCCATGCAAAAAAAAATCAACTCATATGATCATGTATTCAAACTGCTAGCTGCTTTAAGGTTGAGTTATCCCTTAAGAAAATTTGTAGTAAGTTATTCGTTAAGATATATCTGAATTCAGTAGTATTCATTAGAAAAACAGTACTGTTTTCCCAATTCACTCCAAAATCACAGAAAATATGGTGTGAGGAATTAATTTGTCTCTTCCTGGAGTCAATAAATAATTTTATATTATATTATAGCAAGTATTATGCATTATTATTCACATTGTTTTTTCAGTACAGTAGCCCTACTGTAGAGTACAGTAGCTGTACAGTAGATCTACAATAGGATTTCAGTACATTTCACAGTACACAGTGGAAGACATTTGGAAACAGTAGAATTTGTGTACTGAAAACAGTAGAAATTTCCAGCAAGGGCAGCCATAGTTTTTTGTAAAGTTTTGGAAGGGTGATAAAGGAAACTTATATTTTCAGTCTTAAAAAGGGTTTTCTTCAAGAGGCAACACTATTATGGGGGGAAGGGAAATATCCCTCATTTGCCCCTTGCTAGAAAAATTCTGCAAACAATCATGCCTCTACACAAATAATATATAAGCTGCACATCTTTGTACAACCAGATTTCGACCAACTTTTAAATACATTCTCTTTTAAAAAATCTTAAGAATTTTCATTCTTTACTTGAATACTTGTGCAAATTTCACTTGCTCATTTCTAAGAATGTACCAAGAAAGTACGTTTGCCACAAAATTTTCTGCCATGGTATCTACCTTTGGTAATCTACCATCTCTTTCTACAATATGTAGAAAAGGAAAAATAAAAATTGCAATACTTGCTGAAAGAACTAGCATACTGCATAATTTATTATTTCTTTCCAATAACACACTTATACATCACACATTTCACTCATGTTCATCATCCTAGCAGACCAGCACTTTTTGCAGCTTCCAGAGGCTTTGGTCTTTTTTTTTTCAGCACATGATTTTCTGCGTTTCTGCAACAAGAAGAGGATTTCAATGCAACTAACTTGCCTCAGAGCCCATATGTTTTTTCGAAGATCTTTCTTGTCTGAATTTCAGGAAAGCACTTCTGGAATGTGTATTAGTCATAACTCGTTTAACATGTTAAACTCAAGCAACTTTCGGAACATGCACATGGAATGGCAAGTGGCTACTAGACTGTATATTCCTTTCAATCCCAATAGCTACTAGACTGTATATTCCTTTCAATCCCAATAGCTACTAGACTGTATATTCCTTTCAATCCCAATAGCTACTAGACTGTATATTCCTTTCAATCCCAATAAATTCTCTTTTCTTTTTCTTAATTACAGTTTTGCAAATAATGTCTTTGATTAAATCCTTAAGCTAGTCTGTAATAAATGCATATTTTGGGAAGATATGCAGAAATTTCGAAAATTTATTCCAACCGCAATGTTTTCCTTCTTTAACTGCTGCCCCCTTATTATTTGAGTAATGGGTAAATTTTGGTGAATGCTATTTACATTCCTACTATGAGACAGGATCGTTACTTTTTATTTGTGTCAATTAGTCTACAGGAGCATGTACCCAAATTCCAAATGTCCTAAGTTTTTAAATTTTTTTTCTGAAATGTGGGACATATATAACATGTCGTCAGATACTGGTCTTTTGTAGGGTAACCATTTGCATCATTAAGTCCCATGCCAGATCCCAATTTAAATAACATTGAACACTTTCCATTGAAATAGAAGTATATATAAAAGTATTTTTATGGACACTAAAGAATCTGTGTTGTCATTCGAGTATATAATACTATCATATGTGTTTGTGTATTAATACACAAATTACAAATTCAGTGTAGCCAGGCTTAGTGTGGCATTGTCTCAGAAGAACAAATTTGGTTGAAAATTAAGATGTATGATTTTACATATAAATGAGTGTCCAATACTTACGTTCATGTTGCCTGCATCTGTTGACAAAATTTCACCCTGCTAGTGTTAGCAGCTAAGGAATTATTGCCTAAAAATTGCACTCTTTAACTTAACATGCAAAATCGTCAAACTCGAAACCACTCAAATGCAGCACCCAAATATACTAGTGTCTAGTGTATATCTTCTGGATATTCGCGTCAAAATCCTGGATATCCAGGAATGTCCAGTAGACATCCATTGAATATCCTCTGATTTGGTTGATTGGTGTTTATCCCCTCCACTTTGTACAAAGTATGGGAAATTGGGACTGGATCTACAGTTTAAAGTGCGATCCAAAGCACAAGTGCCTCCACCGGGTATCGAACCCAGGACCTCTTGATTACACGGTGTCGATGTTACCACTGTCCATCAGGGAGGCCCAAATATACTTTGAACATCCATATGTCCACTCAGGGGATATCCACGAAGGATATGTTTTTTTTTACTTTTGGACATGTTTTGGATATCAATGTGACTTGGTTTCCATAATCGGAGGATTTTCTGGATGTTTTTATTTCATTGTGTGCAAAGATATATTCTGGACTGAAATTGGACGTAATCTGTACATTATCCTGATATTTTTTACATGTACTTTGGATATGAAAAGAACATTACTGGACTACATTTATGCATATCAAAGGTCTTGTATACACATACGATAAGAGGCAATCCTCTCTCTCTCTCTCTGTCAGAAATGCACAAACACACACACGTGTAGGCATGGATGCACAAAAATTCACATCCTTCAGTACCATGGAGCACACTGCAACTATCCCCTCAATATAACCATGCGTGGTGAGTGAAACATAGTCTTGTAACTCCAGAAAATTTCTTCTGGCCTGCATGCATGCATGACTTGCTTGATGTAAGAATACTGTATGTACAGTTCAATTGCTTCATGCCAATTGATTCTGGATCACAGAATTTGAGTCCTAAAATAACAAAATTGAGACTGGGCACTATCAAAGTATAATTCCACTGGTATCAAAATATTTACTTTAATTTGTGAATAGGATGGCATTAATGCAAGCTTCAACTACTGGACGGGTCACAGGTGGAGGATAGTGAAACCTTCAGATATAAGGGGGAGCTGCGAATAAGGGGAAACCCAGATAAACAGTACTGGACTGAGGCGGCAAGGGTATCAGTGTGTGGAGGTTGTCCTGTGACTTGAACATAGTCAGCATATACCACAGATATCTATCGACAGCCTTGAGTCATAGCAAATAAACGCCACTGTAAAAGTGTTAGCCTCCACTGCGTTGTGGCTCTGGAGAGATCCAGAAAGGCTAAGGTAGTTGGAATTCTGACAGAAAGGAAGGTTGTACCTGAGAACCCACAGGTGTAGACTGTCGCAGGCCCAATTAGCCGACAGCCGAAAATATTTTTAAAAAAATGGAGAAACGAAACAAACAAGCCGGACTGGAAATTGAATATGGGAACACTGACAGGAAGGACTAAAGAAATTGTGAATCTAATAGAAGAACGATCGACGTCTTTGGAATGAGCAAAACAAAATGGAAAAGAAAAAGAGAAATGAAATTGAGGAAAGACTATAATCTGTACTGGGCAAGGATCGAAAAGGGCAGGCAAAGTGAGGTTGAATTTGTAGGGAGAAGTGGAATAAGTGAGGAAAGAGAATGGGTAAATGACAGAATAATGAAACTAAAAATGAATGTAAGAGGGAAAATAATAGAAATAATTCAAGTGTATGCCCCACAAACAGGATGTACAATGGAGGAGAAAGAATAATTTGAAGAAGACTTGGAAGAACATGTAGGAAGGGAATGGAAGATTCTGATGGGTGATTTTACTGCACAAGTAAGAATAGACAGGAAAGGATATATGGTAATACTTGGATCAGATGGATGAGAACAGAGGAATGAGGAGGGAAGAAAGCTTCTGGACTTCTGTAAGAGAAACGGACTGTCAGTAGGTAATAGCTGGTTTAAGAAGAAATATGACAGCCATATAATTACAAGATACAGTTGAAATAATGAACAGAAGACTGAAATAGAATATATATTGGTATGCAAGGAAGTAAAGAAAATAATGAATACCATTAAAGTATACCCAGTTAGAACTTGGACAGTGACCACAGGCTACTAATAGGAGATGGAAAATAATAGATTGAAGGGAGGAACAAGAGATAAGGATAAGAGTGTGGAAATTGAAGTATAAGATGATAATAGAGAAATATCAAGGAAATATTGCAAATAAATGTGCCAAGAGATGAACCTAAAGGAGTAGAAACAGATTGGACAAGATTTAAAACATCTAGTAGATGCAGCCAAAGAGGTATGTGGAAAGGCAAGAAAGAAAAGAAAGATGAAAGAAACACCTTTGTGGAATCGAGGAACTAGAGAGGCAGAAAAAAATGATGGATTTTGAAAATTTAAATCACAAAATTCGCGAAAGAGTACATGGGAAAGAAGAAAGACAAGAACAGCAGTAAAGGAGGAAGGAAGAAATTGGATGGACGGGAACAAGAAAGAATTTTATGGATTAGTGAGAAAAAAGATAAGATAAATTGGAGACAGCTGTAGGCTAAGGGATGTAAGGGAATAGTTTGTAGAAGAAGATGTAGAAATAAGGAGAATGTGGAGAAATCATTTCGAGAAATTGCTGTATGTGAAAAATGGAGATGAACGTGAAGAAGTGAAGAAGAAAAAACAGGAAGGAAAAATTTAATCTCACATGAAAGAAGTGGAGGAAGCTCTGAAGAGAATAAACAGAGAGAGTACCTGGAGTAGATGAAGTGCCAATGGAAATGATATTAGGAGCAAGAGTGATTGGTGTATTGTGTTGAAAAGAGTGTGGTGAGAGAGAGAGAGAGAGAGAGAAGTTCTGAGAGATTCGACAGTTGGACTAATAGTTCCCTATATTCAAGAAGGGTGACAGACGAATAACACTGATGTGACACTTAGCAAAGGTGTATGAGAAAATATTAGAGAAACGAATAAGGAAAGTAACAGAGCTGAACATGATAGAGGAACAATACAGATTTAGAAGAGCCAGATCAAAGATAGATCTGATATTCACCAGAAGGGAAATGCAGGAAAGGCCTTACGGGTATGGAAATGATTTGGTTATGGCATTCCTAGATATAGAAGAGACATTCAATACCATGGTCAAAACAAAGGTTTGGAAGGCTCGAAGAGAGAAAGGAGTCGAGGAAGATATAGTGTGTAGAGTGCAGCGCTGTCGAAGGGCACCAGTAGGAAGATAGTAATGGTTCAGTATAAATAATAAAAAACAGGGAAGTGCACTTTCCCCACTGCTCTTCATAATTACAATGGATGCAATTAACGAACAGGTGGGGAAGAAGATAGGAGAGGAAAAGATGAAGGTCCTGTTGTTCACTGATGACTTGTTAATATGGGGGAACACAGAAGAAGTAGTACGGAGACAGCTTGATAACTAGAATGAGGAAATGAGAAGAGCAGGAATAAAATTCAGTGCAGAAAAGAGACAGAGCCAGAAATGAACCTAGAATAGAGATGGACATGGAAGAGTTGAGGGTAGTGTCAAACATCTAGGAAGCATAATTCAGAGAAGTGAAGAATAGATGTGGAGGTAAACAGAATAGGACAAATGGGTGGTGGACTATATCAAAGCATTCAAAGATTAATATGGAACACTGATGTACCTATGAAATGCAAGAAGATAATATATAATACATACTATGTGCTAATAATTCCTTATGAAGCAGAGACTTGGACAATGATGGAGAGGGACAAAAGAAAGATGCAGGCAGTGGGGATGATTTTTTTAAGGAGTATATTGGGGAAGACTAGAAGGGATAGAATAAGGAATGGGAAGATCCGACAAAATGTGATTGTGGTGAAGCTTCAGGACAGGTTTGATTAGGTACAGATGAGATGGTTGAGACACAGAAGAGGATGGATGCAGAAAGACTACCAGTAAGAGCTTTCCATACACAAGGAATGGGAAAAGAACCAAGGGGGAGACCAAGATATTGGTGAAAAGATAAGATAGTGGAGAGTGTTAGAAAGAGAGGAGTGATGGAAGATCAGTAAAAATGGAGAGGCTTGACTTCTATGCCGACCCAGCCAGAGGCAGAAAACAGCAAAGGATGATGATGTGGACATAATACTGAATATCCCATAAATATCCAGAATGGGAGATCCTCTGGATATACAGGACAGGAAATTTTCTCGATAACCAGGAGGATGTCCTATCCTGCATATCATACTCGAAAGAAACCCTTTTTTGTCCAAGATGCTACAAGTCATTTGGAATGATATGTACATTGTGGATATCCCTTGGAGATTTGTGCTAATGGGTCATGACTGATGGTGGTCGCAAATGATATACTAACATATGGCCAGATGTCCAATTATCACCCTTTGAAAATTTATTGTACAGGTATCTAACTGAAAAGTGCATTAATGCTGATTTATTTATGGTGCCCTCTGGGCGTGACGGAGTAGTTAGCACATTGCACTACAATTACAACAGACCTGGGTTCGAATTCTGGCATGGGTATGGGTGTATTTGAGAATCCATTCATCAGTTTCATCATATCATCACTCATCTTCATGATAACCAGATGTGGCAGAAAAGCAAAGTAAAATAAACAAAACCAATAAATATTATTCTTTTATAGACTTTTCTGTATTGTTTAAACCAATGATGTTAAGCTTTGAATAATATATCAATGATGGGGCTTCATGATGTGTAAAACTCCCTTACAGTTTTATGGTACAGTCAATTAAAATTTTGGGTCATCTATTGAATCACTCTAAAAGGTATTTCACAGTACTTGAAGTTATTTGTAGTGTTATGCAAATAATACTTTTATTTTGAAATAATGTTTCATTCTTCATAATTTTATCATTTGAAATTTCAAATAATTGGGTTGTAGCTACTAATAGCTAATTTCCGTTGTGAAATTGTTACAAGAAAATTTAAAAACCATGTGAGATAGTAGCGCACTTTTTCTGAGATATCCTTTCATAACTTGTCTTTACTATATATATTTTCCAGATTATTACTGAAATATACATTGATTAAATTTGCTCTTCAATAAAAATATTTGTACAATGATATACATTCATATATTCATATCTTAGAGATACTTATATTTTAACTCAAAACCCAAATCACTTGAAATAGGATTTATTTCTTGCAGCTGGATACTAGCCTCAACATCCTGCTCTGCGACAAAGAATAGTGGAAGTACTCTAGAATCTAAAAGGAAAGGAGAATCTACACAATCTTCAAACTCGGAGGGTTTTGTCATTTTGAATGATGCAAGTAATTTGTTTGATGATGAATGTGAACTTTTGGTTCACATGCGAAATGATTCTAGAACGAAATCTTTTCAGTGCTCAATGTGCAAGGAATTATTTATACAGAAGGAAAGTCTTGAAAATCATTTAATAAATCATTCTGAAGAGAGGCCCTATGTGTGTTCAACATGTAACAAATCATTTACACGGAAGGAACATCTTAAAAATCATTTAAGAATTCATACTGGAGAGAAGCCCTATGTGTGTTCAACATGTAACAAATCATTTACATGGAAGGGAAATCTTGAAAAACATTTAAGAATTCATACTGGAGGGAAGCCCTATATGTGTTCAACATGTAACAAATCATTTACACGGAAGGAATATCTTGAAGAACATTTAAGAATTCATTCTAGAGAGAAGCCCTATGTGTGTTCAACATGTAACAAATCATTTACACGGAAGGGACATCTTGAAAAACATTTAAGAATTCATTCTGGAGAGAAGCCCTATGTGTGTTCAACATTTAACAAATCATTTCGACGGAAGGAACATCTTGAAGAACATTTAAGAATTCATTCTGGAGAGAAGTCCTATGTGTGTTCAACATGTAACATATCATTTACATGGAAGGAATATCTTGAAAAACATTTAAGAATTCATTCTGGAGAGAAGCCCTATGTGTGTTCAACATGTAAGAAATCATTTACACGAAAGGAAGGTCTTGAAAATCATTTAAGAATTCATTCTGGAGAGAAGCCCTATGTGTGTTCAACATGTAACAAATCATTTACATGGAAGGGAAATCTTGAAAAACATTTAAGAATTCATACTGGAGAGAAGCCCTATGTGTGTTCAACATGTAACAAACCATTTACACGGAAGGAACATCTTGAAGAACATTTAAGAATTCATTCTAGAGAGAAGCCCTATGTATGTTCAACATGTAGCAAATCATTTACATGGAAGGGACATCTTGAAAAACATTTAAGAATTCATTCTGGAGAGAAGCCCTATGTGTGTTCAACATGTAACAAATCATTTCGACGGAAGGATCATCTTGAAGAACATTTAAGAATTCATTCTGGAGAGAAGCCCTATGTGTGTTCAACATGTAACAAATCATTTACATGGAAGGGACATCTTGAAAAACATTTAAGAATTCATTCTGGAGAGAGGCCCTATGTGTGTTCAACATGTAACAAATCATTTACACGAAAGGACGGTCTTGAAAAACATTTAAGAATTCATTCTGGAGAGAAGCCCTATGTGTGTTCAACATGTAACAAATCATTTACATGGAAGGGACATCTTGAAAAACATTTAAGAATTCATTCTGGAGAGAAGCCCTATGTGTGTTCAACATGTAACAAATCATTTACACAGAAGGAACATCTTGAAAAACATTTAAGAATTCATTCTGGAGAGAAGCCCTATGTGTGTTCAACATGTAACAAATCATTTACACGAAAGGAAGGTCTTGAAAAACATTTAAGAGTTCATACAGGAGAGTAGCCCTATGTGCGTTCAACATGTAACAAATCATTTACATGGAAGGAACATCTTGGAACACATTTAAGAATTCACACTGAAGAAAATCCCCATGTGTGTTCAACATGTAATAAATAATTTGCACGGAAAGAAGATCTTAGAGAACATTTAATAATTACACTGGAGAAAAGCCCCATGTATGTTCAACATGTAACAAATCTTTTACACAGAAGGAACATCTTGAAGACATTTAAGAATTCATACTGGAGAGAAGCTCTATGTGAGTTCAACATCTAACTAACCATTTACACAGAAGGAACATCTTGAAAATCATTTAAGAGTTCATACTGGAGAGAAGCCCTATGTGTGTTCAACATGTAGCAAATCATTTTCACAAAAGGTAGGTCTTGAAAAGCATTTAAGAATTCATACTAGAGAGAAGCCCCATGTGTGATCAAAATGCAACAAATCATTTACACGAAACCAACATCTTGGATAGTTCATTCTGGAGCGAGGCCCTATGTGTGTTCAACATGTAACAAATCTTTTACACAGAAGGAACATCTTGAAGACATTTAATAATTCATTCTGGAGAGAAGCCCTCTGTGTGTTCAACATGTAACAAATCATTTACATGGAAGCGACATCTTGAAAAGCATTGAGGAATTCATTCTGGAGAGAAGCCCTATGTGTGTTCAACATGTAACAAATGATTTCCACAATAGGAAGGTCTTGAAAACATTTAAGAATTCATTCTGGAGAGAAGTTCTATGTGTGTTCAACATGTAACAAATCATTTACATGGAAGGAATATCTTGAAAAACATTTAAGAATTCATTCTGGAGAGAAGCCCTATGTGTGTTCAACATGTAACAAATCATTTACACGAAAGGAAGGTCTTGAAAAACATTTAAGAATTCATTCTGGAGAGAAGTGCTGTGTGTCTTCAACATCTAACAAATCATTTACATGAAAGGAAAGTCTTGAAAAACATGTAAGAATTCATATTGGAGAAAATCCGTATGTGTGTTCAACATGTAATAAATCATTGCACAGAAGGAAGATCTTAGAAAACATTTAATAATTCACACTGGAGAGAAGCCCCATGTGTGTTCAACATGTAAGAAGTCATTTGCACTGATGCAGGATCTTAGACGACATTCAGAAATTCATAGAACTTAAAAGCCTATTTTCTATTCAACATTTAATATATTATTTTGACGAATCCAATTAATTCAAGATACTTAAGGTGTCATATTTGTGTAGGCTTTTGTGTTCTGGTATGTGTATGTATTTAATGTGCAATAAATAATTTTGAAAAATGGAATCTTCTTTTATGTGGGTACAGAAGTTTGTGTCACAACCATTTGTTCTTTCACCTAATTGAGAGGTCCTTTCAGCAGACTGCAACTTACTTTTTTTGCTTCATTATCAACAACCACCAAGCCACCTTAAGCATGGAGCCGCTAGTTCTCTGGCTGTCCTCATTCATACTTCAACATGTAGATACTAATTACCAAGAAAAATGACTTTTCAATTAGTTTAGGGGGCATCTGCCTTCTAGCATAAGGGATAGACCCTAATTACACCTACAAGATCATGTGTTAAGAATTATACAGGGTGTTTTGTAAGTTCGTTTACAATGCTTGGGAGGTGATTGTACGAGTGAAAATAAGGTGGAAAGTTCATGTAACGAAATTCGGGAAATGGCTTTGTTGCCGAGTTATTGACGTTTGAAAACGTGGGAAAATGATTTTCCGAAGTGAATAATGGCAAAACGGGTGGAGAGAAGTCATCGGTGTTGGGCGGTCCACTAAGAAATTGGGTACGCTCTTGTCAAAACACACGGCAATGTTGTGCAATGTTGGCGCAAGGGATTCCCCAAAGGACGCGAATGAAGACGATGATGGGAGTGTGGTGGGTGTGCATTCTGCTTGAGCTGGTATCGACGAAAATTGGCATGTGTTGAATGGCACCAAAAAACAAAGAAAAGCGAAGGGCACCATGACGTAAAAACGAAAAAATGAACTGTCATAGGTTGCATACCCTGAAGGGCACACAGTATGCTTAATGGAGATGTGAAGGGAACCTCATCACAGACGGTTTTCAAAGTGTCCACCATGTACTTCCAAGCATAGGCGACAACGGCGAATCAAGGATTGGGTTGTGCGACCCAACAACCCTGGCATTTCTGCTATCGATGCTGCAGCTACATTGATACAGGTAACGAGGTCCTTGGCTGACACGACAGGTGTTTCGTAAACGAGGCGTTTCATCTCTCCCCAGAGGAAGAAATCCAGGGGTGTAATATCAGGCGATCGAGGTGGCATGGCACACGCCCTCCCCTGCCAATGCACTGGTTGTGGAATACGGTATTGAGGAAATGTGGCACATTAGGATCAAAATGTGGGGGTGCACCGTCATGTTGAAACCACAGTCTTTGTCTCAGTGCCAAGGGCACGTCCTCTAATAGTTCAGGCAAAACCTCACTGAGAAATGCTTGATAAGTGGGTTCACATAGGCGAACAGGGAGAATGTACGGTCCAATTAAATGGTCATGCAGTATCCCGCACCACACATTCACTGCAAATCTGTGCTGATGATGTGCCACTAGCAGTGCATGTGGATTTTCATGTTCCCACACATGACTGTTTTTACTATTGAACACACCAGTTTTCGTGAAGATAGCCTCATCAGTCCATAGTACCGTATTCTGAAAAATGGGGATAATTTCAATTTGATGAACAAACCATTGGCAAAAGTCCTCACGTGGGCCAAAGTCCTTAGGTAAAAAGTCTTGCACTTTCTTCAATTTGTACGGGTGCATCCCCTCTTCTCCCAGGACTCGCCACTCATTCACATGGGAGGTGTTTCGTTCGTGGGCTAGTGCGCGCATACTGGTGCCTGGATGATCCATCACTGCAGTTAGCACATCTTCCACAAACCGTCGTCCAACTTCTCGACGAGGTGGCAACACTGATCCTGTTTCCCGAAGTCGAGTGTCTACAGTTTGAAATAAGGTGGGCGATGGTAACACCCTATTTGGAAAACGTGTCCCGTACGCGAATTTTTTTTTCCAGTCAACTTGTGAATGAGGTTTCATTTCTTGCTCTCTGATTGGCTGTTGGAAAGTTACGGTGCTGTGATTGTGAGAATATCTTTTTTGCACTGTACACGATGATGTAGGCGACTTTAGCAAGTGTAAAGAAAGTGTAGAGAAACTGATCATTTGAATAGTTATTAATTATGAATGATAAAGTAAGAAGTATTACACACGTGAATGGAATCACATATAGAACTATCAAATTCCATTGTAAAATAATTTATTTCATATTTTTCATCGCAAATTTGCTGCTTTTTTACATCTGATATGTAGCAGTCTGTTTCTTGGGGGGGGGGAGAGGAACTTGCACACTCGAATTAAATACACACGCGCGCGCGCATATGTGTGTGTGTGTATATATAAAAATTAAAGTCATTCCATTTCTGTACAAAATGCATTGAAAAAATGAAGAAAATATTGTGTAGATATTGGATACAATATAATCATACCCTGGTCTACTAAAATTACACACACAATTTTATTTGTCACACTAATCTCTGTTAATTATTCGAAGGAGCTTTGGAGGAACTTTATAACTTCTAAGCTGAAGGGGTGTCTTTTAAGGGTGTAATACTACTATGTTGGAAAATATTCTTTGTTTGTTCCCACACGTGGCAAAAATTACTTTGCTTGTCTCTCTCTGGGGGAAAAATCCTGCTGACGTCCATGAATACAATGCCATCTCCTAATACCAGTGATTTAAATATTTTTAAAAAAGGGCAAATTTATGGTTATTTTTGCTCGAAAAATACCTAAATTTGAACATACACTCCCCAAATGAAAAATTGTGGATAAACCCATCTAACACAGGTGCTTATCCAGAATTTTATATCTCAGAAGTATAACAGTAAACTTATAACAAGGATGCATAAATAGGTTCAGAAAAGGGACATCTGAATTTTCTGTTGTGGTGCAACTTGATTTATGAAGCAATGTATGCAATAGATTTACTATTCGTTGATAATGAAAATAACCACGGAAATTTTGTATACTATGTGTAGAACTAGGATAGATTTTGCTACAATAATTGCTATTTGGAAAGTAGTGTTTTTCCTTCGTTAATCTTGGTTCCGAATTTTATAAAACACAGTATACAGGTAGGTAGGGGAACCTGTCCTAAAATGACATACTCAGATAAAATGACATACCTTGAGTTTCTCGTTACTGCTGCAAGGGGGTAGTACTTTTCAGTGTCTGATTGTGTACTGTAGTAGACAACAAAGAACCTGTGTGAGTGGCGGTGCTATTGTGTAAAGGATATCGAAACAGGAGCGTAATCCTTAAATACGGAGTTGTAAAAGTTTGAGGTGATCATTGTTTGATGCCAGATTTCTACAATTACAATAAGCGGGCCAACATTTATATAAATAAGGTAAGGAATTAGTTATATTGTGCATATTATAAACCCATTGTAAAATCTTGCAAGTATTCATAAACGCAAGCATTTACACACTTGTTTGAGGTTATGACAGAGGGTAAAATGACATACTCTTAATTAGGATAAAATGACATAGAATGTAATTTTACCTGAGTAAATATTTTTGTCGACCTACACATTTAATAGGAATTCTATTATTGCCAAGGTGTAAAATATGTAAGTGTTGAAAGTTGTTCAATGTGTAAATATTGGATACTATTCACTATCACTATTGCAACTGAATTATTGTAGATAATATGGAATTGTTGTTGTTGTTGAGTTGGTGTTTTAAGTCCACTTTATGCACAGTAAGGCTAATCGGGACTGGACCTACAGTTTAAAGTGGGATCCGAACCACTTGTGCCTCCACCGGGTATCGAACCTGGGACGCCTTGATTACAAGGCGGCGACGCTACCACTGCGCCATCGGGGAGGCTCAAGATAGATAATATGGAAAGCAGACTGAAAATGTTTTCTTTTATTATTATTTTAAGCTACAGAAATAATGGTTGGAGAGTACGTACTCTCCAACCATTATTCAGTCATGGCATAAGGACACTATGCAACGTGCTATAAATACAATAAACAGTGGAGAAATGGGTTGGCAACGTACATCCAAGACATTCTGCATTCCCCAGGCTACTTTGTGGATGAGAGTGCAGAGGGAAAACAAGCAGGTGGTTGGAGTTCATAAAGGATTGGGTCGTTACCAAAAAACTTTTCTGCCGGTGGGAAGGTGGGACCCAGCCAGGAATTGATACACCTAAAACTGTGGCCGAATCATCATCATTTCCAGCTTTGACTCCTGTAACCGAAATTGCACAATCTTTTCCTCCCCCATCTGCAATGCCTTCACCTTATGGTACCACATCTGTAACTGCAACTTCATTACCCTCATTGCTCAGACCAGTCAACATATCACCACTATCCTCTACATCCCAGGCCAGGTCCTCCAGAAAAAGGAAGCTACATGATAGTGATTACGATGCGCCAAGTATCTATTGCAACGACTTCTTCAGTCATTCGAAACCTAAGGAAACATGACTGAGGTGCATACAATGTTCAATGTGGGCGCACAATGAGTGTGCTGGTGTACCAAAGACATCAAGGACATTTACTTGCGATTTATGCTAGTAAAAAGTTTCAATTACGTGTTATATGAATGGGTATGTAAGATTCAATTACGTTTTATAAATGGGTATGTCATTTTATCCAAGTACCTCAGGTAAAATTACACACTGTTGCATTTTTAAAAAACCTTTGTAAAGAGCATATAACATAACATATATGATTTTTAACTGTACCATATAAAACGTAAAGCTTTGAGTTCTTAATATGTAAAAAATAAACAAAGAGTTGCAATTAATACACTTGTTACAGCATTTTTTCCTTACAGTATGTCATTTTAGGACAGGTTCCCCTACTGGATTGTGGGTATTAAATATTGTGATTCATTATTCCGTTTTCTGTTTAAAACTGTATTATGGTATTATGTAAAGGTACCGTACATAGAGAAACATTAATCTCTCTGATGGTAACATACAAGTATGTTATTCTTGCTTGGATTTTTAACATCTGTGCTCAGATTCAGAAGATTCAACAAATGCCTGTCTGCTGCTTTAAATGTTCATTTGATTAGTTAGCACTCACCACATGATCATATACCACACATGCACCGACCCAAAATGTAGTGCAAACACCAAATCTACTACTTGACTCCAAATCATTGAACTAGACGACTTGCTGTTGCACCGTGTAACCAATTAGATGCTTCGGTGCAAAGAGAGTCAAAATGTCCAGCGAACTAGATGGGGCTAATATGGAGAATCCATTCCCAATCTAAGAAAACTTCTGTATGACCACCACTTGCATCTTCATTCCCTCACACCCAGAAATTGCCACTTCAAGTGTTTAGTTCAATTTGAGAAAATTCCTATGCCTCAGTTCCTTGAATTGTGCAGCATATATATCCTTTTGATGCATTTTTAAGAGTATTGCAATTTTATCAGTTGAAACTTCCACTTGAACAATACCACTGTTAACTTACATAGTCAGTGGATTTTTTCTGGCAGTATGCTGTATTAACCAAATAAATATGTATGTAACTACATGGATCATTTATGAAAGTACAACATATTGTCCCCGTCTATTTCGATACACTTCTTAACGCGTGGTATAGTGCAGGCTGGTGCAAGGAAATGACATTTAATCAACTAGATGATAGCTGTGTTCACGTTCAGAACATTCAATAAATGTCTGTCTGTTGCTTTAAACGCTCATTTGATTAGTTAGCATGCACCACGTGATCATACACCACACACTCCATAATGTAGTCCAAACGGTGCAGACACCAAATTAACAAAGTAGATGAGTTGGTGTTGCATGAACGAGTGCAGAGAGAGTCAAAAAGTGCAGTGGACTAGAAGGGGCTATTGTGATTAGTTCCTATTGTGAACACAACAAACCACCTTGAAGTGTGTTGGAACCTTTATTCCCAGAAAAAAAAGCACTGTACATAGCTACACGTCTTTTTTTTTCTATTGATAAATTAATATGGTAATATGGACAATTGTGGATAACTTAGTTTACTTGAATTACCGTTTTAAATATTGCTTTGCGATAAGTAATTGCACTGTAAAAATATATTTTTTTTCCTGGCCAAAAATTATTTTGCGGTCGTTCTATAACAAAAGAACTGAGCAGATTGTAACATAACTTTAAAATAATTAAAATACCACATACCAGGAAAGACATTGCCTACCAGTAGTAAAAATTTGAGTACAAACACTAGTTATAGTGACTTGTGTCATGCTACTCAGAAGATAAGATATTCCATATTTCTCCATTCTATTGATATGTTTTCCTGTCTACATACTTTTCTCCATACCATGTTACTGATATACCAAGTAATTTCCTTTCCTTGCTATCAAATTGAAAAATCAATGCCAGTGCACTAAATTTGAGAATTAAAATTAAAACTTGGAATGAAGAAACTTGCCTGCTTCACAAATATGTATTATAATAATGTTACCTTTCTTCCTGATTGTACTACATATCACGCTAGTATAAGATTACATAAAACTTCAATTTCTTTACAAACTTGCAGTGCAATAACAATTTAAATTATGCATGCACCGGTACCCCCACCTAGCATTTCGTTTTTATACTTGCAAAGAAATTTTGTTTCTGTTTGTTATGCATTGAAATTAAGATAAAATATGAAAAAACAATAATATATAATTTCCTGTCAAGTATAACAGATTTTACTAAGTGCATACATGCAGTGCAGAATAGAATTGTGGCTTTGCGGGCCCCAAAAAAAAATCATTTAAAAATGTGAAATACACAAATTCGAATACTTCTGTTATAAGTATTTTTTGATCATTCTCAATTTACAGCTGAATGTAGATTTCTGAAACCTAATAAAAAATATATGTAGTATAGTACTTTTCAGCAAAAATTAACAAAAATAACCATTTTGAATACTGAGCATAGGCAAATGGAACAGATAAACATTGAACATATTGGGAAGTAGTTTACTGATGCCAAGCCTTGCAAGCAAAAGTTTTAGGTTTTACAAATTGTCTTGACCTGAATTTACAATTATTATTTCTTGAATATTGATTGTTCAATGTGTGTTAAATGTACAATCATGAACACTTCTGGGTTGTAACACTGCCAATAACTTCCATTTGAATCAGTACAATGCAGAAGTGTGTGGCTGGAAATTCATTAATTGAAGGGATCGGGTGTAAAATATGGTAAGTGACATTTTGGTCATTATTTATTATTAGAAGCTATACTGTGGATAAATTGTGTTCGTGTTGTGTTTACCAATTTCAGAAGGCTTCACTGAGTCCAATGCAAATTGTATGAAATGGCAATTTCACTCTAAAAATTGAAATTTTACTTTGTAACTAAAAAATGATCAAAATGTCATACACAATGTTTTACACCCGAACCCTTCAATTGTCTTGATGCAAAATACATAGTTTTTTAAAGCATCAGCCTCATCATGTGGATTTTCTAGGATTAAGTATGCTTTCTTAACCTACAGGTACTTAAAGAACACTATAAGCGATGTTTTATACTCAATGCATAATTGTGATACTGCCTTCATAATGCAAGAAATACTATCGCTGACGTACTGGCAAAATCATCACACACACATAGGCCCGGTGCTTTTGTTCGCTTTTTCGGTCATACTTCTTCATCATAAAGTGTTAAAGTACACATACATGCAAGATAAGACCATGTGAAAAAATATGACAGTAAGGAAAATAAGACATACTGAATACATATTTTTAACATGTATTTTAACAATAAAAATCTGATTTTTTTTTAATGTCTCAACATTTATAACAATTTGAATGTTGCAAAAATTATAACATACGTAATTGATTGGTTTGAACCACAAATTTCAGTGCACTCCATATTGTGCAATTAAATGTATGATTAATAAATTTGCACAAGAAAAAAACAATGTATCGGAGTTACAGATTCAAACATCACAGCTTTATACTTTATAATTCTATTGTTTTTAAATGTACTTGTTAGATAAATGAATATAAATACACAAACAGTAAATATGTATTTACACATGCGCACACACACACACACACACAAAGTTGAAAATTCAATTGATTACAAGCAATGCAATAATCATCACGGGTTAGGATGAAGAATCATATCTCTGTGTACATAAAGAAACATGGGAAGCAAGATTATCATACATTGAAATTTAATTTAATTTAAAAATAACAGGCATATACTTTTCAATTACAATGCTTATTTGGAAGCACTGAAGGTACAATTAGTTGTACAACAGATCACAATACTTACAATCAATACTATAGGATACTAGTTTTTCTTCTTTCAATGTTTTCCGTCCAACATCTGGTACAGGAGCCATGTGAATGAACAACAGGAATGAGGATTAAATTCTTCATACCTTTTAACTTCCTCTTATCCTTTACTAATTTTATTATTGTTTTAAATTACACTTGCTAAGTTCATGAAGAAAAACATGTGTAAGACTGAAAGGTTGAAAGAAAAATACAAAGGCAAGTACAGTATAGTATGTTGTTTGATCTTCTTTACGACAATTTGAAGCAGTGTATGTAGATTACCCTTTTCTAGGTAAAGCAAGCTTTCATGCTGATTTCTTGTGGTGAGTTTTTCCAAGAGCTATGTTCCTTTCTACACATGCATTCAGAGCATGTGGTGCAGCCTTCCCTTTGGGTGTTGGTAATTCTGCCCACGTAGAGAGATTTCTTCTCTTCAAAGCATATGCATGTTCTGGCAGTCTTTGTGCTTTGAAGGGCGACCTGTGTGCTGAATATTTCTCCCACCGAGATATGTTGTCCTACGTGCTACAGCTGTAGGCTGCACATTTATTTTTCTTCTCCCAGATACAGGTCCTCTATATTTCCCACTAGAAACCAAGAAAGAAAAAAGGTTTGAGTCTGACATTTTAAGCACATTTGAAGCAAATTTGGATACTGATTTTGCTAATTCCTCATTTGCCTCTAAACTATCTTCTATTTTCTTGAATGCCAAAGAGAGCATTCTTTTGGCATCTGAAACTTCAAGTCCATGTTCTGCTTGGTATGAACTTGAAGGCTGTGACAATTCTTCATCTTCAGTATTTTGTATAGCTGGCATTGTGTTGTTGAGATATGATGTTTCTGGATTGTTTGGACCTTCTGAGGATGACCTGAGAGACTTATACCAGTTTGGGTCCTCTGGTTGAGAGCCTGTCAATATTTTATGGAAAACTTTTTTTGTTTCCATGTCTCCTTCTACCTGAAAGTTGACAGAAGGCAATGCAAACTGAACTTTCACGTAATACTGGTGTTTGCAAGGAGCACCTTGAAAACCTACAGGGCAGGAACATGTATCAACATACGCATCTACAACATATTCTGTGCCCTTTTCTCGGTTACTCACATTGTATTGATCATCAGAAATTTTTCTGCATGGAGGAATTTCATTTGTGCCTCATACTGTTTCATTCTCTTGTCAGCCTTACTCCTATTGTTCAAAGTATGAACTACTTTTTGTTCATAATAAGATGTCAATTTTACACTCAAGAAATCAAAGAGATGTACAATGCTGTATGCTTTTAACCTGTGTAAAATATTATCTTTCAAAACTCGGAATGCAGCCTCACTATAATTGTTTGTATTGTGACCTCGTATCAAAAGATTCTTTCGTCCAGCAAGACTCCATTCATCTCTTCTCTCCATCATGCTTTCGAGGTACTTTACAACATTGGGATACTTTTGACTTAAAGTACTCCCCAGAAGTTGAAGGTATGCCTCGTCTAAGTCTTCATCATTTGGAGAATTGACCATAACTTTAAACATGGTAAATAGCTCTGGACGATCCTCTTTTAATACTTTCTGTGAACTGTTCCATATATAGCGCCAGAATGCCTGAAGCACATGGAACTTGCATAACAGCATTGCACTATGCGGATATTTAACTTTAATGGCATTTCTTAAACTACGGCTATCATCAGTGACAAAAATATCTGGGCCCTGTCTCCCTTTACCAAAAAAGGCCTCTGAGGGAAATAATAATGACAGCAGCTCTAAACCTTTGGTAATAACAAACTCAGATTCAGAATCTGTTATTACAATACCTAATGGCAAGCCTCCAGAAATGCTTGGAGCCATCAAAACGAATACTCGATTGTTGTTCTTATCCATGTTACCAGAGGAGTCAATGAACACAACTTCCCCAGATGCTTTCAGAAGCTGGTGGACTCTCTTCATTAATGGGGAACAAATAGCAACAATCAGATGGTCATCTGATTCATCCAATGTGGCACATACCTCACCCACTTTGTTGTTGTATTCCGTTACAAATGTTTTCAAAGATTCAAGCATTTCTGGTCCCTCAGAAGCTCCATATTCTTTTGAGAATATTTTATAATACTCTCTGTAACACTACTGCAAATCTGGGCATAAGGAACCATCAGCAGCGATCTAAAAGAAATTAAGACAGAAAAAATGAAAACATTATATTATTCTAAATTTATTATAAATTTGGATTTGGAAGCACATATAGTGCGTACATTTGAAAGAGTAATATAGAATTGGACTGGTTGATTCTTGAACAGGAATTTGACGTTTAATCGGACCACATCATATCATATCATATTTATATAACAAAGATTGAGCACATTCATGGTTTTAGCATTGGTGCAACAACATAACTAATTTGCCTTTCTTTGCATTCCTAACATTCAGATACAAAAATGATGTGTTTCATTACAAACTGTACCATAGCTAAAAGGATTAAATTATTTCATGTTTACAGATGTAATATTAATTTTTGAAACTTCTTGGCAACTTGTGTGTCCCAGAAATGTGACATGTATTGTTATTTAGATCTTCGAGACAATACTACAGCTAGCATTTTAAGGACAAATTGAGGAGTCTGGCTGAAGAAAATCCCCTTAAAAATAACTTAAGCACTGGAACTTGTAGCCACAAAGACTAAAATTACCATTCAATTTTCTGCTAATTATTCTGATGAAAATATGATTCATTAGGAACTCACACAAAATGACATTGAAGATTGGACTAGTAAATACATGATATCCAATGAAAGAACTACAGAAACAATGATTTTCATAAATGCCTTCTAATTTCAACCTATAAGCAATCATTGAATTGGTTGTCCTTGCCAATCCATGTTGATGTATAAATAATAATGCTACAGACAAGATGTATGAGTAGCCACTGGAGCTTTGGAGATATTTGAACTTCTTTACTCTAGACTGAGGAGCATAAAGAAGAAAGTGATGTGTGACCATTTCACCTAACAACAAAATTGCAAACTGAGTGCAATTGGTGTATTTTTCTGTGAATTTGATTCTGACCGAAGGTGTGTGTGATTGATAAAGATAAAAAAGGTAAAGTGCTCCCCTGTGCTTAGCACCACACCATGAAGACATGTAGGGGGTGTGGGGGTAACGCCCCACACTTTCTTGATTCGGTCGTGAGTGGGGGTGATGTGATCAGCATCATGCCCCTGACCACTTTTACCCCCAGGGTTTCCCCTAGGTTCCCATGTCATTCGATGCTGGGTGGGCACCAGGGCCGCTTCCAACGTTAGAAAAGTTCCCGGGACCTTTAGCATGGTAGTCAGATGCGTTACCGACTTAGTCACCGCGGCACTGTGAGATTGATACAAGATACAATACAATCAATACAATACATAAAACCATTTACATACACTGGAACTTTACTCATTCTAGTATGCAGTAGCATGACAACCAAATTGCTATTTAAACAATAGATTATTTTGTGATACTATTCTGAGTGAATATTAATTTTAATTTACTGCAATTGATTATTTATAACAAGCACCTGTCAATCTACTGTACTTCTCAAAACATCTTTACATGCAAGATGCCAGCTTGGTGAATTACGTTGACATGTAACTTTTTACATTAGTTGTAATCATAATACAGAGTCTTCAATTTCATTTGTTAAGTAAGATATTATTATTACTAACGGTTGGATATTACACATGAACTTGCTTATCATAAGCCAACAGATTTACCCTCAAGCACAGTGACAAATCCGAACCAGGAACAAACAGTGATAGTGAATTTGCGAGTGGACCATCCAATGTACTTGGTCACCAATGAAGCTAAGTTATTGCTTTATTTCAAAAAGTAAACTTTATATTGCTACATAAGATTTGTCAAATCAACTAAACTAAATATAAAAGTTATTTGCAAATTATTTACAAAGAAATTAACAAAAAAAAATGTATTTACGTATATTGTCAAGACAAGACTAGCTACCTAATAAAGTAAGTGAACTTCGGTCATGCTAAATACATTTATTTTTAACTATTTATGTAGGTACTATCCACAAATCTCCAAGCAAGTTATCATGTTAATACTTTTTTCACTGACAGTTTTCTTTTTCATTCCCATGGAATGCAAGTGAATATTGTCAATGATTTGTACAATTCCTTGATTTTTTCAAGATAAAAGATAAAACACACACTTTCAAAGGAAGATAATGACTTCACCATCAATTTGCATTTACATTATTTAAAGAAAATAAATTATTACCAACCTGATAATATTTATCACCATATTTTTCCTGTAGGTCATACTTTAATACTTCCAACGCAGATGATGGGGAATGACCTTTTGCGAAGAGGTCCCTGATCTGCTCCTTAACACCATCATTTGGTCTGCGATAACGAAGAGCATCAGCTGCATATACTGGATGGTTGTGTGTGAGTCTCATTGTTATTACAGTGGGATGGCTTGCTAATAGAGAATCTTTACTTCTGCAAAGAAATGAATAAAATGCTTTCAAATAGAGTATACGTAAAGTGACAAATGATAGATTGAAATTAACGTAACATTCCAATTTTTTTAAATTCTCTTCACATACACATTTACCATTAATGTATTTGGAAGACGTATCTGTGTATCTTTTTTCACCTCAGTTTTCCTACACCTACAATAAAACATTAACTCAAAAGGAACATATATGCGTCATGCATGAACTGTTTCAATATGAAAGTTCTACAATACACACTTCAGCAATCAATAAATTTCCTTTACCAGCAAAGTTGCAACACACTCTTGTTGGTTCATATAACCCAATGAAAGAACCATGAGGAGGTATGGAAATATTGCCACAAAATGAAATATGGTGCTTGATCCAGGATAAATGTGTTTCCAAGTGGAATTTAAAAATGTACACAATTTAAAATATTGTATTATGGTTATTTCATGGATTTGAAATTTCCACTTTTACACACTGCAGCAAGTGAACACTACTACAACAAACTGCTGACTACCATGCAAGCTCAGAATAACTAATGACGAAAGTTATATATATGTTTCCTTAATACTAGTACATGCTCATGTGGCCAGAATTTGCAATGTGCTCACCTTTTCATATGCTTGTTCTTTACAGTGATTGTCACTTTGGCATTGCAATCTGTATGTTTCACTGATCTAACTACATTATGGGTAGCTGGGCGTGTATTATGTTGACATCGGAAGGTTTTCTGTAAAGAAAATATGATTAGTCTAATGGACAAGTACACAGTATGAAAGCACACAGATACATAAGGATACATCACATGCAACACTTCCATCTTTCCTAGTATATATGTAATGTTCATTATCAAAAATTACTCCTTAAGGATGTGTAATTTAATTCTGGTTATATAAGACTGTTGTAAAATACAGTCTCAGGTTTTGGAAACTGACAAATATCAGGATTGTCATTCGAAATATTGTCTCCATGTGAAATTTGGGAACTTGAGCCTAGAGAGTCTGAAATTATATGATTTATACTTGAATTTTGTTTCATTGTTAGCGTAGCAACCCTGTAATGTATAATCTCAGTCTAGTATTCAGAAATAATAAAACAACAAAGTGAGTAAACTATAAAAAACTGTAGAATTTGGCATATTCACAGTTACATGTGAATGGCACTGAAGAAAAAAGTACTGTATCCTGTACTGATCTAAATAATAATAATAATAATCCAGCTAAATCAAACTTAACAATGGCCAAAAACTTCAAACAGGAGATCAGGCTTGTTTGGTAGAGGACAATACTCCATTTACATAGAATGCTTTCTACCGATTGGCTCATTTACACTTTAGTACAACTAATTCATCACAATTCTTAACATATTTCATGCAGTCTTAATGTTGAAATTGCTAGTTCTCAATAAAGTATAACAAGGTAACAATATAATTACTGCTTTTGTCTCAAAACTTTTGGCGCTTCAATCCCATTTCTTCAATTTTTCCCAGGAGCTTGAACAAGAGCTCATTTAATGGATCAAATAACATATTACAAATTCTGGAAATATTAAATGCTTAACGTGTTGAACCATTTTAAATACTTTAAACTTGTAATGAAGACCCTGGAAATTGGATCAAATTACTGTGAACTGGTGGATCTTGAAACATTCAAGACAGTTCTTGAAAAACAGATTTCACATGCACACTCAAGAATAAATTGCCATTGTTACTTACTCATATAGGCTATGTATAAAAAAAATTTAAAAATCCCAGGAAGTTACTCCCCATTCTGAAAAGAACTTTGCATCATGTATTGCCTCTAGATTTGTACAATTTCCTGGCTTGTTTTACAAAAAGGAATATAAATTATTAAAATATTAGTGTTCTTGAGTGACTCCAGAATTATTATAATTTTATCTTGATTGTAGGCTACATGTATAGTGTGTCATCACACAACTTGAGACATTACCTTAAAAATAACTTTAGGTCCCAGGTTGGGAAATGTTTTGTCAACTCGGAAAGTAGTTTTGGACCTATCTTGAAAAGCGCTGAACCAGTTTTCAACATCACTTTGATCATCAATAGACATTCTCAGTTCAACTTCGAATCCTCCAGACTCTTGCTGATAAGATGTTATGTGGTAATCATAGACATCTGGTAGATTTTTCTGTGGAAAAAAAATGCACTTATAATTTGAAACATGAACACCTGCATTATAATTTTTCATTTATTTAGAATAGTTTTAGCTCTGGTAGAGACATGTATGGATGGGTAAAAGTCTTGATTATGTTTCATTCTTTTTTAAAAAAATATTCAGCTCAATATCTAAAAAGTACAATACAAGGTAAAAAAAAAGGCCCTGAATTTTAGACTCAATAGAGGAATGTAATACATCAGGCAGAAAATGCAAAAGAAAAAGCATAGTAGATTTTGGTAACACTTTACTATACCGGAGATGGATTTCTTCAAATTTACAGGAGAAAGTACTTAAGCAAATCATTTTCTGTAGTGTTGTTGATGTTCGGGAATGTAGTTTTGATCCATTTTAATGCAAATGCATGTGGTTTTCAACGAAAATCTATTTCCGATGCGCTATTGCTGCTGCTGCCATGATGTTGTCCGTATATGCTAAATTGAACGAAAGGAGTGCTAATGGAACCTAACCTAACCTAGTAGGCATACCTCGTCCCCGTGATGGTTCGTGGGGCTATGGTGAATTTTTGGGCTAACGTCAATGGTTTTTGGGGCTACCCATGGATGGTTTGTGGGAAATAAGGAACAATAGTAAGTACTCGTTAATTAAGAAATAGACATTATTTTTGTTATAAATTCATTATTTCACCTAAAGAAATGTTCCGCAATGCAGAAGAGTACGTTAGCAATGTAAAAAATTGTGAAATAAATCATTGATAGGTGTCTCCGGTATAGTAAAGTAGTACCCAGATTTTTTTTAAAAAAAAATTGATATAAGGTAAATATATTTTTTTAAAAAAATCTTCATTACTAACAATACAAACATTTTTACTGTCAATAAAATCTAATTGTGTCTCTTTAATTAAGATGTAGCTAGTTTTGTTAATTCAAAGTATATTCAAACTTAATTTGGACTGTAGTATCATTCCTCAAGTCTTAATCATTCACCTCACTGCAAAGTTAATTTTCTTGAAAAATTAAAATGTAAGTATGAATTGAAACATTGCTCAAAAATGCATTTCCCCAACTGTGTTTTTGATTCGACTGCTTGCAAAAATTCTTATATTCCGATAATTTGCACGATCGGGGCTTTGGCCAAACACAGAACCTAACCTAGCACAAATGTGAAGAATTTGTTTTTGAAGAATTCATTTGCCCATATGAACCTAGCAGATATCGTCACCAGAATAGATTTTTAAATTAAATCGTTTGTTCTTCTCTTGATCGGTGACGAAAGTCTATGGATATGAAAATTAACCTATGTACACAATTTCCGATGGCGGACAAAATATCTGTGTATGTCCTGACTTAAAATCTGTTTATAGTGAGCATTTTTTTTCTTTGTGGGATAATTACTAATTACAAAAGCCAAACATAACAGTAACTTACCTTTAAATCGACATTTTTCGGCCATTCTTCTTTACTCATTGTTGTCTGTCTCATCTTCAATCTTCTTATCTAACACAACAAAATCTTCACAACACAACGAAAAGAAAATTATGAACATTAATTCAACAAATTCTTTCTCGCGCCCAGAATATGCGTCTGCGGTTTGCGTTAAGTAGATACCATAAGCACCGTAACTTTCAAAACACGCGGCAATGTTGTGCAATGTCGGCGCAAGGGATTCCCCAAAGGACGCGAATGAAGACGATGACGGGAGTGTGGTGGGTGTGCGTTCTGCTTGAGCTGGTATCGACGAAAATTGGCATGTGTTGAATGGCACCAAAAAACAAAGAAAAGCGAAGAGCACCATGACGTAAAAACGAAAAAATGAACTGTCATAGGTTGCATACCCTGAAGGGCACACAGTATGCTTAATGGAGATGTGAAGGGAACCTCATCACAGACGGTTTTCAAAGTGTCCACCATGTACTTCCAAGCATAGGCGACAACGGCGAATCAAGGATTGGGTAGTGCGACCCAACAACCCTGGCATTTCTGCTATCGATGCTGCAGCTACATTGATATGGGTAACGAGGTCCTTGGCTGACACGACAGGTGTTTCGTAAACGAGGCGTTTCATCTCTCCCCAGAGGAAGAAATCCAGGGGTGTAATATCAGGCGATCGAGGTGGCATGGCACACGCCCTCCCCTGCCAATGCACTGGTTGTGGAATACGGTATTGAGGAAATGTGGCACATTAGGATCGAAATGTGGGGGTGCACCGTCATGTTGAAACCACAGTCTTTGTCTCAGTGCCAAGGGCACGTCCTCTAATAGTTCAGGCAAAACCTCACTGAGAAATGCTTGATAAGTGGGTTCACATAGGCGAACAGGGAGAATGTACGGTCCAATTAAATGGTCATGCAGTATCCCGCACCACACATTCACTGCAAATCTGTGCTGATGATGTGCCACTAGCAGTGCATGTGGATTTTCATGTTCCCACACATGACTGTTTTTACTATTGAACACACCAGTTTTCGTGAAGATAGCCTCATCAGTCCATAGTACCGTATTCTGAAAAATGGGGATAGTTTCAATTTGATGAACAAACCATTGGCAAAAGTCCTCACGTGGGCCAAAGTCCCGAGGTAAAAAGTCTTGCACTTTCTTCAATTTGTACGGGTGCATCCCCTCTTCTCCCAGGACTCGCCATTCATTCACATGGGAGGTGTTTCGTTCGTGGGCTAGTGCGCGCGTACTGGTGCCTGGATGATCCATCACTGCAGTTAGCACATCTTCCACAAACCGTCGTCCAACTTCTCGACGAGGTGGCAACACTGATCCTGTTTCCCGAAGTCGAGTGTCTACAGTTTGAAATAAGGTGGGCGATGGTAACACCCTATTTGGAAAACGTGCCCCATACAGACCCCTTGTAGCACGGCTATTACCTCCAGCCTCCCCATAAATCAGATGCATGTCCGCAAGCTCTTGGGACGTGTATGCAGCCATCCCTTTCACCGGGCTACAAGTGTTTATGGCCGTTAACACTAGTACACTTCACAGAACACGATGTTCTGTGGCTAAGAATTAACACGTAACACTGCTAGGTCAAATGTTTGCCCAACACTACTGTCCAAGAACCTCATGTCTTTTCATTCAACCGTGAATATTTAACAACCTGCTGCTGGCACAGCACCTGAAGCACGAATGGCACAGACACGTGCGCTCCTTCACGAGGAAACCTACACTGTTTGGCGCCCCTAGCGGGAAATGTGGTACTTAACATCAGATCACACCGACACCCATCTACCCTTCAGGGTATGCAACCTATGACAGTTCATTTTTTTTAGTTTTTACGTCATGGTGCCCTTCGCTCAGGAAATTTTATTTGTTTTTTTGGTGTCATTCAACACATGCCAATTTTCGTCGATACAAGCCCACGCAGAACGCACACCCACCCCACTCCCGTCATCGTCTTCGTTCGCGTCCTTTGGGGAATCCCTTGTGCCGACATTGCACAACATTGCCGCGTGTTTTGACAAGAGCGTACCCAATTTCTTAGTGGACCACCCAACACCGACCCGTTTTGCCATTATTCACTTCGGAAAATCATTTTCCCACGTTTTCAAACGTCAATAACTCGGCAACAAAGCAGTTTCTGGAATTTCGTTACATGAACTTTCCACCTTATTTTCACTCGTACAATCACCTCCCAAGCGTTGTAAACTAACTTACGAAACACCCTGTATATCTTCAGATGAGGAAACAAAGAAAAATGAACTCATAAGTTTACAACTTATGTAGTTTATATTCTTAATACATTTTATGAATGATTCAAAAGTTGAGTAATATGCAGTCTTCTATTAATCTTCTATTTTTATGTTTACATTATACTTCAATACTTCCAATCAGTAAATGATTAAACATTGGTTTACAACTCTTGTTTGTTCACATGGCTAAGTGCTTATATCTATATAACATTATCATGATCTGCAAGTAAAAGTACCTAGTATACCTTCCTATGCAGTTCCTTTGTACTAAACAATACGCGTTTTGTAGACTGACAAGAACGATGACTTCAGTAAGCAATAGGTTAACCTTTGCTGTGTTCGTGAATGCATAAAATTGTGTTAAATATTCATAATTGGAGGCAACTTATCCCAGGCATGATTCCTGAGACTTAGATTGCAATACTGAAGTATAAGTAAACATATTGAGAACATATTAATAGGCCTCAGAACTGACTGGAAACTTACAAATTTAAAAATAAATGAAATTCGACTTGCTGTTCAAGTGGGATTGAGCCTTTTTTTTTTAAATTTTATTTTCTATAATCATATGATGTAAAGGTTTTCAGCTTACATAGGATTCTATTTGCTCCAAGTTACATCAAAATCGAAGAATATGTAGTATTATGCTAAAGTAAAAGATTCAGGAAAGTAGTATAAGGTTCTCCGTGTCTGTCCTATGTAAGAAAAGGCATGAGCCTTTTTCTCTGCCGCAAATAATTAAATAAGACACTGCAGCTAGTTATCGAGTCCTGGCCTCCATTATAGAGCCCTCCATGCTTCTCTGTCCAATTCTTTCCTCCTCCAATTTCTCATTCCTTTCACATCTTCCTCCACCGCCTCCATCCATCTTTTACCTCCTATTGTACTATAAGCCAATATCTTGAGAATGCGATGTGCATCCATTCTTTGGACATGTCCTGCCCACTCTAGTCTTTTAAATTTAATAAAGTGGGATATACATAATTCCTTGTATAGATGGCACAATTCATTGTTATATCTTAGTCTCCATCCATCCCTGTATCTTACTGGTCCCCAAATTCTTCTCAGAATTTTCCTTTGAAAAACATCCAGGTCCATCTCGGATTTCTTATTGAACGTCCAGCTCTCGCTTCCATAGAACAATGTGGGTCTGATTATAGATTTATATATTTTAACTTTAGTTGCTGTGTACTTCCATGGTTTTGAATATCGGCGATAGGGAAAGATAAACTTTTTTTCCCTGATTTATTCTTCTTTTCATTTCATACCTTTCATTTCCATTTTTATGTATTTTTGCTCCCAAATATACAAATTCTTTTACTAGGTCAATATCGTCATTACCTACTGATATTGTTTTCCTTCCAGCATATGCCTTGGTCTTTCGACTCTGGATCATCAATTTTATTTTATTTAAATTTATTTGTAGGCAAACTGTTCCAGCTGCTTTTTAAAAATTGAGTATATGTTTCATCTGCTGCAGCCATTGTTCTTGAAATGATAACACTGTTCGGCAAAATTAAGCTTTTAGTCGCTCCCATAAAATTTGATACAGGAAAATTTACTGATGAAAGAATTAAGAAAGATTACCAAATTAAACTGTCAAATAGATTTGATGTTTTGCAGGATTTAAATGATGATGAAAATATAAATGAAACAGACGTAAATAAGAATTGGGAGCACATACGTAATGCAATAGAATCAGCAGCTAAGGAAAGTATAGGATACCATAAACCGAGAAAAAGTAAGCCATGGTTTGATAATGAATGTCATAATCTAATAGAAATAACAAATCAGGCTAGACTTAGGTGGTTAAGTAACTCTGATGATACAAATCTAAACAATTATAATAGAATAAAGCGAGAAGTTAACCCTTTCACCCCCAGACAGAGAAACGTGAAAACCTTCTACATCCCAGGTTCTAATGTAAAATCTTCAATATTAAAATCATTTAATATTGCATGACAAATATTGACTGAATCTTCATCCCAATTAATATTGTATTTCTTTGAACTTTGTAGGAAGTTCAGTGATAACCATAATATGTTTTTGTTTTTATATACTGTGTTATGTAATAGTACATAAAGAAATAACAATACATAATAAACATTATATGTAATATATATTGTATTATATATTACGTCGTTATTCACTCGCAGCTACACATTTTGTAATGTAACTACACTCCATAGTTATATGGATATGCATAATATAATACATATAATACATAAACAAATACATATTAGTATACATAAACGAAGTACAGAATAGTACAGCAAGTCCAGATGAAAACTTCCTACTTATTCTTGTCCATTCTCTAATTCTTTGTTGCTTTTTGAACTTTGTGAAATGTTCAGTGATAACGATAATTTGTTTTTTATCACTTATTTTTTATATTTATATACTGCATTATATAATAGTACATAGTGTAATAATACTATGTAATAAAAATATATATATAACACATAAAAGAAATACATCGCATTACATATTGTGTCTTTATTCACTTGTAGCTACAAATTTTGTAAATTTTACATTGTTATATGGATAACATAATAAATATAATACATAAAACAAGTACATAGTAGTACAGCAGGTCCAAATGGAAACTTTCTACTTCTTCTTGACCTTATGGTACTTAGCAAAGTGTTCCGGAGAGCATGAACCAGGTTCATCTGGCAAAACTTTCCACCCATCATATGATAATGGTGTGTCATCTTCATCTTCCGAAACAGATTCCGAAGAAACGTCAGATTTTATAGAGGCTCCAGAATTCTCCGGAATAAAGTCTGAATCACTAGAATCACTAAAAGAATTCATTTTCGGAATGAAAGAAATCAACCGTCCTTCTTCGTCAACTCTTAACAAATAGGCCCAACAAATGCTCGTTGCTTCTTTCCATATATAGTCATAAGGGGCGCCACTGTTTCACACACCTGCTGGTTATTACGGAAGGCAACAATAGAACCTTCATGGTAGAGCGTCCCAGAAAGAATTTTCCTTTTCCCTGCCACAAACCAGATACCCACGTTTACAAAGAAAACAATACACTACGAACACATCATACGCGATGTGCTTGGTCTGCACCACCATCCTGTCAAGACATCATACGTGATGTGCTTGGGGGTGAAAGGGTTAACCGCACGTTTAGAAGTAAAAAAAGAGATTACTTGAAAAGCAAATTAACGAAATTGAAACAAACAGCAAAAATAAAAATATCAGAGATACATATAAAGGTGTAAATGAGTTTAGAAAGGGGTGGCAACCTAAAGTAAACTTGATAAAAGATAAAGACGCTGATTTTCAAGCTGACCCAAGCGATATTCTAAATAGATGGAAGAACTACTTTAATGACCTTTTAAATGTCCATGTAGGAGATAAATCAGAAGTAAATGAAGTCCACACAGCAGAACCTTTAGTTCCAGAACCTAACTTGACTGAAGTTAAAGATGCTATTAAAAGGCTAAAGAATAACAAAGCACCTGACATTGATTTAATACCAGCTGAGTTAATTAAATATGGTGGAAATTCATTAATATGTCAAATTCATAAATTAATTTGTTTAATATGGAATAAAGAAGAAATCCCTCAACAGTGGAAAGAATCCATAATTGTTCCTGTGTTTAAAAAAGGTGATAAAATGAACTGCAATAATTACCGTGGAATTTCTCTACTCTCAACAACATATAAAATATTTTCTAACATTCTTTTAACAAGACTAACCCCATATGCAAATGAAATTATAGGTGATTATCAATGTGGATTTAAACGTAACAGATCAACTACAGATCAAATTTTTCACATCAGACAGACACTTGACAAAAAGTGGGAATATAATCAAAATGTCCATCAGCTATTCATTGATTTCAAAAAAGCATATGATTCGGTCAAAAGAGATAAATTATATAATATATTAGTAGAGTTTGGAATACCTTAAGAAGCTTGTTAGTATGATAAAAATATGCACCAGTTAAACAGAAAGTAAAATTCGTGTGGGTATTAATATGCCTGACAAATTTACAATTCATGATGGGTTAAAACAAGGAGATGCATTATCTCCATTGCTCTTTAATTTTGCCTTAGAATATGCTGTTAGGAAGGTAAAAGAAACTAAAGAAGGACTAAAATTAAATGGTGTGACTCAGTTGTTAGCATATGCAGATGATGTAGACTTATTAGGGGATGATGTGAATACAATTAGGAATAATGCTAAAATATTTTTCAAAACTGCTAAAGAGATAGGTTTGGAAGTTAACAAAGAGAAAACTAAATATATGCTTACAGGCCGAAACCAAGTGTTAGGTAATAATCAAAATCTAATTATTGATAACATCTCGTTTGAACCAGTTTCCAAATTCAAATACTTAGGAGTAATATAAACAAATGAAAATTATATTAAAGGGGAAAAAAAGTAGGCTTAATTCAGGAAATGCATGTTACTTCTCTCTTCATAAACTTTTGTCTTCTCGTTTAATATCTAAGACACTAAAAGTTAAAATATACAAAACAGTAATTTTGCCTGTAGTATTGTATGGATGTGAAACTTGGTCCCTTACATTGAAAGAGGAACATAAATTGAGAGTATTTGAAAATAAGATCCTTAGGAAAATCTTTGGACCTAAAAGGGATGAGGAGACAGGTGAGTGGAGAAGGTTACATAATTTAGAACTACATAATTTGTATTCATGTCCAGATATTATTAGAATGATTAAATCAAGAAGACTTAGGTGGGCAGGCCATGTGGCACGAATGGGAGAGGAAAGAGGAGTTTACAGGATTCTTGTTGGGAAACCTGATGGTAAGAGACCTGTAGGAAGACCAAGATGAAGATGGAGGGACAAAGTTGAGATGGACCTAAAGGAAATCGGTAGGGATGGAAAAGAGTATATAGAACTTGCTCAAGCTAGGAACAGATGGAAGGCCTGTGTTGCTGCAGCCATGAATCTTCGGGTTTAAGAAGGCTAGGGAGTTAGTTAGTTAGTTAGTCGCTCCCATGAACCAAAATAGGTGATTCCTATAGATTTCCAGCTCCTGAGATCGAATCCGCAACCCATTTTTCTCCAGGACGTACCCGTTTTGATGGAGGGCGGGGGGCAGGTTTCAATGACCATGCAAAGGTGCTATTTTCCCTCATATAAATTTGCACGCTATCATCAGAATTTCAATATAAAACAAGCAGATACCACTACATATAGAGTAATAGCTCAACACTTGCATGTCATTTGGTGTTCCTGCTCCTCTTGTAATTTATACAGGGTGTCTCGTGTCTCGCATTCCAATAGAAGTCTGCCAACATTTTCACACTCCATTTCCCACTGTAGCGCCCCTCCATGGTAGCTATTTGTTGATGAAACCTTTCACAGTGTTCATCGGAGACCTCCCCCAAGCTGTACTGTTGAGGGAAGAAGTCCAAGTGACAATGCAGGAAATGTAACTTGAGGGACATAATACACCCCATGGTACAAAATGAAGTAATTAACCTGCCCACAATGTCTTTCTAATTAGGTGACTTATGATTCCCGAGAAAATTACTGCACACGTCTCGAAAGGCCTCCCTAGCCTCACGTTCCACATCACTCAGTTTAGAAGGAAATGTAGGATCCTTCAAAACGTCTCTGATTTGAAGCCCTGTAAAAACACCTTCTTTCACCCTGGCCTCGCTAAGTCTTGGGAACAGTTTTCTGAGATGAGTAAATGCTTCACCATCCCAATTTAGGGCCTTGACCTTCATTAGGTCTAATTTTATATGGATCCACAAGAGGTTCATTAGCCACGTTCATCTCTCCTGGGACCAGTTGGTTCATTGGCGGCCATTTTTGCGATGGTGTACTGCTCTTTGGCCCGACTGTACCAATGACACAAGAAACAGCAGTGTTTGGTGTAACCTTCTTGTAAACCGGTGAGGATGGCAATAACCTTAAGTTCAGCTCATACACACCACTTAAACTGTTCGTAATTTAATTTCTGTAGTAGGTTCCGCATGTTCTTGAATGTTTCTTTCATATACACAGCATGAGCAACAGGGATGGCAGGATATTGATTGCCATTGTGTAGTAACACTGCCTTGAGGCTAGTCCGCGACGAATCTACGAACAGTCTATATTGTTCAGTGATGTAGTCAAATTTCAGTTGTTCCATAAGCGACGGAATGTCACTGCAATACACCAAATCACCATCCTTTGTAAAATTAGGAACTAGGCTCACCTCTCTCTTTCTGTACATCGATATATTCACATCTCGGTCAAGTAGATTCCATTGTTGAAGTCGTGATGCAAGCAACAGGGCTTTGGTCTTTCGAAGGTTTAAGTCTCTGATCAGATCATTCAGTTCTTCCTGACTTATCACATGTGGTTCCTTAGTGTCAATACACTCGGGCGTAATTGAGATCTGAATGCGTACTCGAAGATTGTGCAACATCCTGACAAGCCTGTGGATGAAACACTGCTTAGTGTGTATGAGTCTGGTGGTATGGGTACAGGCAGAACAACATCATGTGGGACAGGTCTCCTCGCGGAATCCAAGTCAGGATACTGTATTTTATGCTTCGTGCCTTTTGAGAAACCTGTAATATTGGTCAGGCAGAAGTAACAGTCTGCAACATGATCCCGGAGCTCGCACCATACCATAGGTATGGCGAACGGCATTGATTTATGTGTACCTTTCAACCATCCTTTTAGAGTACGCACACATGAGTTACAACTTTGTTTGGGAGCCCAATTGTGATCCTGGTCGCTGACTTTACACCCAAAGTACATGTGGTACGCTGTCTTTAGGAATGGTGACAATGGCCTACTTTGTCCCTTGAAGACAACTTCCCCACATATCTAGCAGAATGAATCTATCGAGTTTTTGCAAGTTCGTGGCATGTTGGTTTAACACAAATGTCAATATTTCACGCAGAAATATTTTTCCTTAACGGTACACACAGACACAGAGTAACGCGACTCTCTTACACCACGATCACCTCGGAAGTAAAATATCTGCTTCACGGGACAACGAGGTGGATGTCTTGGCACCTTTTTCCAGCCACATCCTGTTTGTCGTCTAGACAAGGGGGTGTCAATGAATGACCACAAGTTGATTACGAATCCTTTTACCTTGGAGGAATCCGAGGTGACAGTGTAGGAAGAGTGTAATGAAAATAAAACTTTGAACTCCAATATACACAAATAAGCCTGTCACACATAGTTAAAAATTGTAAGATACCATTCATTTTAGAGCCAGTCACTTATGGCTCGTGGGATATCATGAAAAAATGTCTTCCAGCAGTAATGTTAAAATGCAATATTATTGACATTTTTGTTTTGACATTTATCTGGGATTCTCAAAAAAATGTGTATTGTGGCCGAATTCACTGTTTTTTGGGGTGGTTGGGGTGTATTTGGTACTTTTCCTGTTTGGGGGGGGGGGGGGTTGTGGGGGCAGGGGGAAAGAATGTTCCTAGGATATAGTAACAATTCTTGGAGTGAGGTAAAAATACACAATTATGAATTCCAAGCATAAAAAAAACACATATTTCATTAAAAGAATACAATTTATCGGTAAATTGTTATGGAAAATGCCCCCTAAATAAAAACCTTACGTGCTGGAACTTTTTCAATGCGATATTCGTAATCAGCTACTCGAAATCTATAAGGTACACACTTTCATCTTCGTGGGAGGATTTTCATGCTGAGCAGTGTAATTACATCGTCTGCATAAGCCATTATCTGAGTGGTTATAGATACTATAGTGCCATTTTTGTGTATGTTAGTTTGTCTTATTATATATTCTGAAACCATATTGAAAAGTAAATGAGCAAGTCCATCACTTTGTTTCAATCCCTGGTTCACTATTATGTCTTCTGTGAGTTTGTTCTGTATTTTAATTTGGCTTTTGGTTCCTGTCATTGTCTGACTAATCAGATTAATCAGTATTTCTGGTATTTTAAATGTCCGTAATATATTTTCCAATTGCCCTCTCAGTACACTATCATATGCCTGTTTAAAATCTATAAAAATCATATATAGATCAACATTGTATTCCCATCATCTCTGAGTAATCTGTCTTAATGTGTACATCTGGTCTGTTGTTGATCTTCCTATTCGAAAACCTGCTTGGTATTCTCCTATGCATTTTTCCGCCAAGGGTTCCAATCTCTCTTTTTTAGAAGTCCTGATAATATTTTTTGTGTTTCTGACAGATGTGATATGTCTCTGTAGTTGTTACATGTTAACTTATCTTCCTTTTTATAAATAGGGCATATAATACTATTCTTCCATTCTTCCGGCATATGTTCATCTTTCCAGATTTTATATATCAACTGGTATATTGTTTTTATTAATTCCGGTCCTCTTTTCGAATAGTTTCACTGAGTATGCCATCTCTTCTCAGTGCCTTATTCCTTTTCTGTCTGTCCATTACTTTTTTAAGTTGTTCTTCTGTTGGTTGTTCGATTTCTACTTCTATATTTTCTTGCTGTTCTCTATTTATCTCTATTTGTATTACATGTAATGAATTTTTGCGATTTCCTTCGGATATCAAAATTTATTACACTCGTTTGGTGAAGCTTTTCGTTTTTTGATGTAGTTCTCTGAATTGCCACCAGATGGCAGCTTTGCTTGCCTTGCTTTTGACTTTAGCTGCCTCCTAGCTTCTCCTTTCGATACTAACTTTGTACTTCGAAAGTTAACTGTTTTATCTCCCCACACTTGGCCGGGAACATAGAGTTACTGGGAACAACGCACTGCAACAGCTGCTCGTTCATGCGTACGTGCCTACATGTTAACGTGCATGACCTGTTGAATTGCTGAGGAGGAAGTCGGGTCGCCATATGCAATCTGCATAAATGCACGTACATCTAAATACTTTGTTAGCAGTATATGGACGTTTATGATGAAAGGAATAGGATTAAATATTAAGTATCCCCGAAACGGCTGGAATTTCTTTATTTTCTTCTTTTTCACATTGGTACTTACGTATTCTGCATTCCTAAGGATTCTTGAAAGTGCCATTTCGTTTTTTTACGCAAATAATATCAATTTTCGATAAATCGAGTAATTATTGTTTGTTCGTTTTCGCTTGCGTTACACGCAATATAGCGGAGAAATCTTGACTAGCGTTGTCGATGATCAGTGGTTATGCAGTGTTGCAACCTTCTTCATCGAAAAATACCTACGGTACTAGTTTACTATTGTGGGGACATGGGGGCAGGTGACTCCAGCCAATTTCGAACATGCCTTTAACAGGGAGTCTATAGAAATAGCCGGGTATCCGGAGCGGAGCGGAGGCGGGGCCACGTTATCAGTTGGAGGCGGTAGGTCAATTACCCCAGGGGCGGAGCCCGGAATCTGTGGGAAATTTCGACTCGAAAATTTCAAACGAAAATAGTGAAGAATTGCAATTACTTTGTAGTTACTTGATAATTCCATGCTGAGTTACAATTTCAACTGGATCATGGACACCGTGCAATTTCACCACGCATCATGTGCACGCCATCTTCTCACAACTTCGTATTAATGATGCACAGTTACATACGTTCATTTACGTTATACTACTGTTACACAGTAGGAAAACCGCGTGTTTGGACACACTGACCGGTTGTTACGTCATCAAGCGGACGCAAAATTTGGTTCACGCAGTAGAAGGACATCAATGGAACAGGTTTCGTGCATCGGAGAGACATTAATTTTCAAAAAGATGATTTTCAATTAAATTTCTT
Source organism: Lepisma saccharinum (assembly GCF_977018435.1). NCBI lineage: Eukaryota > Metazoa > Arthropoda > Insecta > Zygentoma > Lepismatidae > Lepisma > Lepisma saccharinum. The sequence goes on from NC_139257.1 coordinate 12,162,640, forward strand.
TCAGTGAGGCGAGAAAACACATCCCAGACCTTTCTGGAATATACAAAAACTCTTTTTCGGTAAGTACTTTCTCCTGTAAAATTGAAGAAATGCATTTCGGGGAAACTTGAATTTTACCGGTACGTTGAAATTTGATTCTTATTTGAACTCGGTGATAATTGGGTGAGTGCAAAATAGTGCAACTTAAAGTGAACTTGACTTAATGCTTCGTTTCCTTGTTTTTTTTTTTTGCATGATAAAAATGCTGAGGAAATAGACTGTGAATTGTAGCTAAACTATTGCGTGCCCTTGTTCCCACGAACTATTAAAACGTTCTCTCAACTGTCAAAATCTAAAAATTCTGCGAAGAGTACAACACATAATATATAATTGCATGCACGCGTCTTATTCTACAAAACAAAAGAATTAACGAGAAAAGTTGGAAAGTAAATGCATGAGAAAATATCCGAGCGTTTGTCAAACGTTTTGAAACTCTGTGTGAAGCTTACGCAACAAATACATGCAGGCAGTATGATGTAGTTCAACACAGGCAAAGCTTTCTTAACCTAAATTTTCGATTAACTCCATTAATCACCTCCAAGTAGCATTAATAAGCATTTCATATAAATATAATCATTGATATGAGTAAATGTATATTTGTTGTTCATGAGATGTGAATTCTAAAGTGCAATAGATAGAAAACAGGCATTTAAAAAACAAACCGGTTATAACTGGTTATACAAGTGTAATTTGCCATCGGGCACTTAACAAGTGCAATTTAAGGCAAAATCAGGTGACCCTGTGTCAGGATGTGTCATGTGCCCCTCTTGCATCTTGGAACATGCATGTTAGAACATGTTATTTCCCAGTAGGGAACAGTGCATCTTGGGCTAAACTGGTTATAACTGGTTATACAAGTGTAACTTGTCATCGGGCACTTAAGAAGTGCAATTTAAGGCTATGCCTATCTACACCTACCTACACTCACATACATCCACCCACACACACCTACATCCACCTATGCCTATCCCTGTGTAAGAGGCCACCCTCACCCACCCACACACACCTACATCCGGTCCCACTTCCGGTCTCTACTTCCGGTTATACAGTGTAACTTGCCCCTATCGGGGGGAGAGGGGGTACTTAACATCAAGTGCAATTTAAGACAAAAATCACGTGACCCTGTGTCAAGGGTGTGTTGCGTGATCCCTCTTGCATCTTGGTCCAAGTTCACCCACACCCATTTTTGTATCTTGGGCATAAAGTTCTGATACTTATTTCATGATAATAAATAACCCAATGAAAAATAATGCCAATGAACCTGTTTGGATTTAAGAAACATATTAAACCTGTAGAGAAAACAGCTGTAAACATGGATGTAATTAAAGAAATTCATCGCCAATTAAAAGGAATAATTATCATCCATCTGAATAGTATCTGGTATCAGGTTGATGAGGATACAGGGAAACAATTGCTTGTGTTCAATAATAATCTTGCATCTTACAGAATTCCTGTCACAGGTAAAATTCAAATATCTGTTTCTTCTAGCACGGGGGAAGGGAGGCCCCCTACGGGGGTAAATATACATATAGGTAGAAATTTGTATAGAATTAAACACAATAATATGAACCCCGACAGCACATACGATGTAGAGAAAGATGATTATCTCTATGCAGAAATTATTGGCGTGTATGACAAGCTAATCCCCTTCTTCATGGAAATTAAATTAATTTATTCTCTCATGAATATATAAAAATACCGTGAACAAAAAATAAAATTAAATAACACATATTCAAAAATTAATATACATAATGGATATATTTGGAAACAGAAGAAGACAAGAAATACCAGATAATTCAAGTGACATTGCCAGACTAGATGAAAGATTAAAAAAGCTTAAAGCTGACTTGTTAATCTTACAGAATTCACTAAGTTTAAACATACAAACAGAGATTACTAATCTCCAAACTCAATTGATTAACCCCATAGTGAAAATTGATAGTGAACTCAAATCCCTACTTGAAAAATATACAAATTTAGCATCCATAGACAACCTTCAAAGCTTGGGGGAGAGTGTAGGCAAATTGAAAATTGAACTTGAGAAATTTAGACAAATACAAACAACTGCTACAGAGCAATTAAAACAAGAATTAAACAATCAAGCGAATACTCTTCGCACAGAACTGCTTTCTATTATTCAAAATATCAAAACTCAGGGGGAATATGAACAGCTCAATGCTAGTATTGCAGAATTACAAGAGCAGTTTCAATCTTTTGAGACCCCTTCACTGGAAAATATTAAAACTGAACTCCAAACAGATCAGTTGCATACAGCTATAGCAGAAGTTCAAGCTAAACTACAAACATTAGAAAATTTTATCGATAATCTTCCTTCATCTTCAGAATTAAATGCTATTGCATGCAGCGTTGCTAATATCAAGCTACAGTTAGAAACTTATGAAGATTTTGGTAAGATACAGGGTACCATAGCTCACATTGAGGATACTTTGACTACTATGAGAAATGAATTAACAAATGTACAAGAAACTTTAGAATTCAAGTTGCCAAGTATAACCGAAACTTTAAACATTATTCAAGAACAAATCACCAAATTGGAAAATCTGAATACCGAAACTGAATTATAGCATTTTCACCATCTCATAGATAACATTCAGAACAAATTGCAAATATTACAGCAATCTACGCCAACCCAAGATGACTTAAAGCACCTTCAGGATGCCTTGAGCAGTGTTGCAGATGCCAGCGAGTTAAATATTGTGAAAGAAGCCTTGACCACACTTCAAAACACTGTAGCTAATTTGCCCACTTCCCAAGAGTTAAGATCTGTAAAAAGAGCAGTGAATAGAATTCTCAAGTCAGAGGACATCAAAAACATACAGGAAGAGATTGGTGTAATTCAAAATACTATTAATACTTTACCTACCAACCAGATAATCAATTAACTTCATGCATTATTTGTGGAAATCAAAAATCAAGTGCACGATCTTGCAAGCCAGAGTACCAAATTGAAACTTGTAGAGAGTTTACAAGAGATTATATCAAACATCAAGCTACAGCTTGCTACTCTGGAATCTACTCAAGAATCAGCATTATCTAATTTCACCACACAACTCCACAACCTCAAGGAAGAGTTCAAACGATTGTATGTTGATGTGAGAATCAAACCTAGCTACAGTGAAGTAGTACAAACCATAGAGGAACACCTGGAACAAATATTAAGCAGGTTGGAGGAACAAGAATTAAAACATTTTTTTACTGTTGATATTGTTAGACTACAGAGTATTCCAAATACTAGAGGTCGCTGGACATATGTCAATGCAGGCAATGTTTACAAATTGTACCCATACAATCAGTCTCATGAATTTTTCCTCGATGGTAATATTAAATTTCTCAAATTTGGTTACTTGAAGAGTGGTAAGCATTTTGAAGTACCACAGTTCACCATACAAAGAAAAGATGGTGTTCATAGAGCACTTCAGATACCTGTTGCATACTGGGATGAATCTGCAAAAAGATATAAAGTACATGAGGATGAACAATTATCTGTTTTTAATGTAGAAGCAGGTGATCAATTATTATTTGAAGTGAAACAATTATACCCAGAGGATAATCCATTTTATGTCATATTCTCTTATACTATTAGATGTCAAGACAAGATATAGTTTATGAATTACATAAGCCAGCTCGTCGCAACTACAAGCGATTGAGTGTGGTGACAAAGGGTATAGATGATCTGTTTCAAGCAGATCTGATAGAAATGTCAACAGGAACTTTGAAAAATTTACATAAGATAAATCATAATTACAAGTACATGCTTACAGTTATCGATACATTTAGTAAGTATGCATGGGCAATTCCCCTAAAATCCAAAACAGGTGCTTGTGTTGTTGAAGCTTTTAAATTGATATTTAGCAAAGGCAGGATACCAAAATATCTACAGACAGATAGAGGAAAATAATTTTATAATTCTACATTTAGCAAGTTAATGGAACAGTATAATATTAAACATTATTCTACATATAGTGATCTCAAAGCAAGTATAGTGGAAAGGTTCAATAGAACATTAAAACATCTAATGTGGAGGCAATTTACTCTACAGGGTAATTACAAGTGGATAGATATTTTACCTAGCCTAGTTCATAATTATAATAACTCAGTACACAGTACTATTCACATGAAACCAGCTGAGGTAACCAAAGCTGATGAGGCAAGATTGATTTCTACTGTTTACTGTAATAAATATAAACATACAATTAAAAAACCAAAATTCAGAATAGGAGAACAAGTAAGAATTAGTAAATTTAAACATTTATTCGAGAAGGGATTTACTAAGAATTGGTCTACAGAGTTATTCACTATAGTTCAAGTTTTGCCAGGGAATAGAAATACCTATATGATAAAAGATAGTAGCAATAAAATACTAAAAGGGAGATTTTATGAAGAGGAGCTCAGTAAAACAAAATATCCAGACACATATCTAATTGAAAAAGTATTACTTAAAAAGAATAATAAACTTTATGTTAAATGGCTTGGATTAGCAGAGAAAAGTTGGATAGATGCAGACAAAGTTATTCTTTGACACCAACATGGAATGTTGTACAGCGATTGCCAGATATAGCAAAAACCACTAAGAGAAATGGTGAGTTGCTACCTGATCACATAAGATGCCTCATAGTAGGGCCTTCAGGTTGTGGGAAGACTACCTTGCTTGTAGATAATTTTTTGCTGGCCCCTAACTGGTTACACTGGAAAAATAGACACTTGTATGTATTTCCAAGAAGTTTAGAACAACCAAAATACCAGCAACTCATGAAGGTGTATGAGGGACTTAACATATCTACATTTGATTCAAAAGTAAAACCTCTCGATCACTGTTTGAAGAATTCTGTTGTTGTTTTTGATGATGTGATTCTAGAAAATCAGAATGAGATAAGAAATTTCTTTACACAGGGTAGACATAGGGAAATAGATTGCTTTTACTTAGCTCAAACTTACTCCAAGATACCCAAGCAGTTATTAAGAGATAATACAAATTTAATTTGTTTATTTCGCCAAGATCATACTAATCTGAAACATGTTTACGATGACTATGTTGGGGGAGATTTAAATTATAATCAATTTTCAAAATTCTGCTCTTCATGCTGGAACAGCGATGATTTTGGATTTGCTACGATCGACATGACAAGAAAACCTAGCAATGGGAAATTTAGAAATAAAATCAACGACTTTTTGAACGTCGAAACATTATAAATAACCATCAATCAAAAAATATAAATATGTCAAAACATAAAATTGAAGATAATTTAAAATTACATGAGTATCTTGCTAAACGCTTCAAGGGGTGGAAGGATGAGAACAGAGGCTTTTATGAGCAGCGCATCACAGAGCAAAATAAAGATCTCATCAATGATTTGGTGCCTCTCACTGCTAAAAACTATGCAGACTTCCCTCCTACCCCCTTATCTAGCATTCACACACCTTTAGCACTTAAAGAACCTCCTAGACCAGCTATACAACAAGAATCAGAGAAGAAAATTGAGTTGGGGCCCTTGGCAAGGGATTATTTGAGTACAGGCAAGTTTGAGAAAGATGAGGTCTTTGGACTGTACCCTACTATGAAACCTAATGAAGGAGCAGTTTGGAAAATAGGGAAGTCTAGAGTGACATTCGAGGGGGACAACATAAAAGTCAATTTTGGTGATAAAAACAGTTGGTCAAGGTACCCTGGTACCCCTGGTCTATGGGAGCTCTTAACCAAGAAGCAACCAAAACATTTTACTGAAGAAGACTATCAAAGTTATTCAGATATTCTTATACTATCTGATGCCTTGTATCAAAACAACGATGCTAGTCAGAACAGAGTTAAATCAAGTAGTGGAGACAAGTACAAGAATCTTATCAAACCCATCTGGAACCAACTCAAGACTGGAAGTGGTATCAAGCAATACAACACTTTAGCTAAAGAGTTTGTGTGGATTAATGATGTAAGAAAACTTATAGACAGGCTGTTGGTGATAGCAGGGGAAGAGAATGCTGGAAACAACAATTTTTACAATGAGAAGATGGGTATTGTAGATATGATTAGTAACAAGCTAGCTACTTTTATTGCAAATGATCCTAAAGGCATAGGATACTTGATTAAAATTATCAATACTCTACCACCTGAATTCTGGAACATGGCAGAGGGTAAAGGCTTAGTTAATGATATTATTAATAAACTGCCATTTGAGGTACATGTTCCTGGCTATCAGTACTGTGGTCCAGGTACCAAACTTGACAAGCGATTGAAGAGGGGAGACAAGGGAGTTAATCCTCTCGATGCAGCCTGCAAGGAACATGACATTGCTTACAATAGACATGCAGATCTTGATACTCGACATGTGGCTGATCAAAAATTAGAAGAAGCAGCATTTGGAAGATTAACCAGCAGAGATGCTTCTTTGGGTGAAAAAATAACTGCATTGGGTACAACAATTGCTATGAATACAAAACAAAAGTTAGGGTGGGGTTTGTAATATAAATATATATAAATACCCTTAAATAATAATAATAAACAACATGAAACCTAAAGGTGTTGTCTACCAGATTCCATATCATAATCTTAAAAATTTAAAAATTAATCCAATTTTAACTAAAAAACAACAAGAGAAGAAGAGACAATGTATAGCCAAAGGGAATGGAATGAAATTATTACTTAGCACATCACAATTAAAAAGGTTGCAAAATAGAAGAAAAAAATCACATAGTGGTGGTTTCATATTTAGCATCCCTGCCATCTTAGCTGCTCTAGGGGCTATCGGGAGCTTGGCTGGCGGGAGCGCTGCTATTGCCAAAACTGTAATAGATTCAAAAAAGAATAAAGCAGAACTAGAAGAACAGAAAAGACATAATCTAGCTATGGAGAGCCCCCTACGAGGGGGTAGTGGTGTAAAGTCTAGGGTACTCGGTGGTATGAAAACCAAAGCTCTCAGAAAATTAAAAAAAAGAAGAAGCACTCACCAACCAATATATTGAATCTTTAGTTAAAATATTTAAAATTAAGTATTTCAGAGGTGTTTTCATGAGTGACGCTCTCCCTAAAAATAGTTCCCCCCCCCTCTTGGGGGGCTCGAGAATGTGGTGTGGTTAACTTGGATATGTCCAAAAATATTGGTACAGACTGGATATGCTATTATAAACAGAATAACAATGCTTACATATTTGACTCCTTTGGTGGGGTGCCCCCTACAGAATTAATTAATTATTTAAAACATGTAAACATTTATTACAATGATGAGCGTATACAAAATTTCAATCAAATTATATGTGGTCATGTTTGTGTTACCATGCTCAGAAATTTGAATAAAATACATAACATCAAATTAGAAGATTTTCAAAAAGCTGTGTGGTACATTAAGCATGGGAATTTTTCATCTTTCTAGTGAGACATCGATCTTGAAACTACATCTCCATGATGATATCATATATCCAAAATCCATAGATCTCAGAGCTTTCTACAGCATGTATCTTATTCCAAATGTAACAAATTATAATAATTCTATAGTTGTGGGCAATGAGAAAATTGTTATTCCCCCTGGACAGTATAATTTATCTACTTTACAATCAGAACTTGGCAACAGTATACTCCTATCTCAGAATTCTGTAACACACAGAGTGGAGATTGTGTCTGCACAAGAAACGGTAGACGTGTCTAGCATGGGTGAGATTTTAGGATTTCCCAACAACACCAAACTAGAACCAGGTATCAGGCACATAGGCAAATTCATACCAAAATTCTTGGCTATAGAGACATTGAACATTCACTGCAACATTGCTAAAGGGATAATATCAAAGCTGAAGAAAATTCAGTTGGTAGACACAAGGAAACAGGTATCACAGCTACATTCAAACCAAATTCTGAATTCAAGGAGCCAATTTTCTATTCCCCCATCCCACCAATCTATTTTCCAGTTTCACATGACAAAGTTAATTACATAGAGATAACAATTACAAATGAGAAGAATGAGATAGTTGATTTTGCTGGTGCCAATACCACTGCAGTAATTGAAATAAATATTTAATAAATAAATATATAAATAAATACCCAAAATGGAAAATATCGAGAGTTATGAATTACAGTCCTTCCCTCCAAACAGGAGGACCTTTGCAAACCTCAATGAACCCAACAAAGAGATCGAGTTTGAAATCACAGCAGGGGATGGGTTTATTCATCCACACAGATCAGATTTGTATATAAAATTTGATATTGTTAAGAAGAGCACCGGTGAAGAATTTCCTCCTACTGCTAATGTGAAACTTATAAATAACTTTGTACCCTTCTTGTTCTCACAAGTTGAAGTCAAGAAGCATGGCACAGTCATAGACAGAATTGATTACCCTGGTATTACATCCACTACAATAGGAACTTTGAAACTATCTAAAGCAGAAAGTGCTTACTACAAAGCTGCTGGATTCGAAGCAGGTACAAAAATTCAAACAAAATCTCACACAGTGTTGTTCCCTATGAGATTGCTATTTGGATTCTTTAGTGATTACAAAGAGATCATGTGGAAAGGAGGTCTTAGCATCATATTTCGTAGAGCACCCAATGATAACAATGCCATCATGAGGTACAAAACTTTAAATGTAGATGGTACAGCAAATGATGCTAGCTTGCCAGAGGCTGCAAAATGTGTTATACAGTCCATGGAACTAAGAATGCCAATTGTTGAATATGAAGCAAATTATTCTCTCAAGTATAAATCCAACATCTTGAAGAATCCAAAAATTCCTTTAGTTTTTTTATACTTACCAGTGCATATCTAAAGCTGTAGAAGGCAAGTTTTTTGAATATGATATTACAACACAGTTTCAATCTTTAAGATATGACATGCCAGAGTTTGTAGCTGTACTGTTCCAAACAGCAAGAGATGACAATCAAGAAAAAGACAGCAGCCAGTTTGATGACTGTAAAATTAAAAACATATATTTAAAGAATGGTAGAAATGAAGTGTTCCCCCGTGAAAATTACAATTTGAACATAGCAAATCGAGATTATTTAAAATTGTATGAAGGATACTCTGCTTTTAAGAGAGTTACTGAAGGAAATATGAATATGTATTATGATCCAGATGAATTCATAGCTCATAGGCCAATGTTTATAATAAATGCTTCAAAAAGAAAATTAGTAGTTATAAATGATAGAACTAATATTAAAATAGTATGTAAATTTCATGATGCACTACCAGAGAACACTACATGCAGTGCAATTTTAATTGTAGAGAAGTCATACATATATGATGTGAAGAATGAAAGAATAATAGAACAATTTTAATTTCTATATGTTTAACAAGTTATCAACCATCCTCCTAGCTCAATTAGGGATGGAGATATAACAATTTTTAAGTTACATCTATCTATGATGAACATTTGTTGCAAGATTTTCTTGTATTATGGTGTCCATACTCCCTTGTATGAACATTGCAATCTAATATTTGCAATTTATTATCATTGCCATTGAGTGCTATTTTGTTTTTTATAGTGGTATGGACACCATCCAATCTACTAGTAAGATGATGAGCTGACATTAATAAGGTTTCATTTTTCAATAGGCACTGTTTGAAATCTTCTATTGTGAGTTTAGCAGTACAGCTTAGACTCACACCCTTGGCCTTTTTTATTTCATTTTTGCCATCTATCTTTAGGCAGTACATTTTTGACCTGAGGCCAGCAAATTCTGATATTATGGACCCTTCCACCTCATCTTTCATTTTTCCTGGGATCATCTGATTTTCAACACTGTACAGTGGATGATCTTTTGGATAGTTACTAAAATCAAAATGTTCTCTCATAGAAAATAGATCACTGTATAAATCATCTATTTTTATTACATATACAAAAGCATCAGTATCCATGTAGGCTATCTGAATATTATTTTTGGGCCTCATTACATCATAATGGAACTTATACATCTCCAACTTTGATAATTCAAGTACAGCAACACCCACAGCTATTGGTGCATCACATATTACACTGACAGGGTTCCTCTCAATAAGAGTTAGATCATCAGTGATGCTGTTAAAGCTCTTGTATGTGGGGTCATTAATAAGCTTCTGGATTTTTTTAGGATCAGACACCAAAGAGCATCTCACCCTATTTCTTTTATCCTCTAAACATTTCCCATAAATAGAGTTGTCTATTAATTTATACAAATTTTTCTCAACCTTGGAATTTGTCTGTATGCGACGATTTGTATTTTCTTGAATATAAGGGGCTAACCATTTTTGTTGCTCAAATTTCAATCCCTTGTGGATTTTGGTGAGTTTCAAACCATGCTTGACATAATATTGTAACAGTCGATAATGAAGCACATAATTATATTTGTTTTCAAAAGATAACACCAATTTTGTTTCCCCTGTACCCGGAATCTTCTGAGAAACTGGAACCATAGCAAATCCATGGTGTTCATCATGAAGATCAGATGGATATTCTAAATCAACTTCTAATAGACAACCCACTGGATGATCTTCAGCCCAATTTAGGAAATCCTGGTTTTCAAGTTCTGCATTAGTCATCCATTGATAGTTCCCAATTGGGAGTGATTGGGTCATGACATAACCATATAAATTGTTCATGTCAATGTATAGTATGTATGTAGAAGATTTGCCAGGATTGTAATCAGCTAGATATTTATTGTTGGCTTTTGCATACTTCAAAGGACACTGTACTATACCACCACGTTTACCAGACTCAATAAACATGAACTGCTCAATATTGTCAACAAGACCAATTTCAACTCCTGTATACTTAAACATAGCCTGCCAGGATAGACCAGGTGTTGTGTAATAATATACAGGATCTAGTTGATATATGTGGAAACACCTACTTCTAAAAGCCTCGAACACATCAGATAATAGGAGGGTATCCAGAATCAAATATTTGTCATGATAATCTCTCATTGTTCTACAATCTAGTGTATTCCAAATTTTCTGGGCATATTGATAATCTTCCTCACTACACTCCTCATCTTGAAGATGATTATAAAATTGTTCTCGTGGTGGTAACTGTGTCTCATTAAATTTATCAAAATTATCCATGTATTGATAAGGGTAGACACCCTTTCTTCTCAGCAATTTCATGTTATCATCACCAAAATATTTCTTCGTGTGAACAAATTCACTATCGGTTAATTGTTTCGCCAGAGTTGCCAAGCTACTAGATAGAAATTGGTATGAATCAAGAAACCTGAGAGAAACAATTTTTCCATTTTTTAATCTAATAGTTTTCTCTATGGTGATATATTTGTCTTTACTGCGTGGTATAATATTAATATCCTCTGCATCATATCCCAATTCTGAGATAAACAAGTGTGCATCAAAATTTTGCAAATTGTGAATAAATACTGGAATAAATTTGTATCTCTGTATTTCAAGTTACATGGATTGCAAATACTGGCAATGAAATCCCCACTATAGTGATTGTGATGTTGAATTTTTGGGCAATGTGAATCAAACTTATTGTTACAGTATGCACACTGTGTTGCATTATTATGTTGGTCTTGTTGCTCTGGTGTAAGATCATTCATCGGTTTTGTGTTATGTAAAATTGGAGCAAGTGTTTCCACCCACTCTCGAAGAGTTTGGATAAATTTTGGGGCTGCATTTTCACCTCGATAAATATAAGGGGGTGGACTGTTTGTGTGATATGTGTTTACAAATTTCAGAGCAAAACCACAAGCGACATGTTTAGCAATATGTGTTGTGTATGATGAATTTGAATCTGGGAGGCATACTGCCATTGGTTTCTGTATTGTCTCAAAATCAGCATAGATCACAAATGGATGCTGCACTAGTGATTTAAAATTTTTGAATTTTATAGTTTTGAGTGGAAACTTATAAGTCACACAAGGGTAGAGGTAACTTTTTTCAATATGTTCCTTTAATTGTTCTTCTCTTGTTTTCATACTTGTGCCATGAAATATTGATAGGCAACAATCACATATGGTAATTCTATTATGATATAATGTTATTTGGTTTCTCACTAATTTTGGGAGATCCTGTATCAAACAATAATGCTTTTGATTTCCCTCAGAAACATACAGCAATCTAATAATATGTGCATCATTAGCTGGTGGATGGTGTCTAAGTACATTAATGTGGAATTTTTCATCAAAGCCATAAACAAACACAGCTAATGGTTGATTGTGGTGCTGTTCATATTGTTTTTCAAATTGCTGGATAGCTGAAATACCTACTGGATATTGGATACCAAACATTATTTGTTCAAACTCATCAAAATATTTCATATAGTGAGAGACACGATGTTTATTATTTGGTGCTGGATAAAAATGTGCTATAATACACCAAAGAAAACACATATCATCTTCATTTTGAATATTTAACACAGCATGTTTGTTTCTAATCTTTTTGGGCAGCTCAATATAACTAGACCCACCACCAAGGGGAGTATATCGAGCTAATTTAATTTCAAGTTTATGATCAGTATTACACAATCGCCATCCTGAACCTCTGCCTTCAAATTCTTGTTGCTTTAGTTTAAGTGTTTCACACATTTTATCATAAATATCATTCAAACAAGTGATATCATCACGGTGTAAAATTGACACACGGGTACAATGAGAATATTGTTCTTGTTCACCACGAGGATTTATATACAGTGAGGATAGAGTGAAGTATATTTTGAGGGAACATTTCAAAAGCATGCTTTGAATTGCATCTATAATTTTTTGCTTCAGTTTAGCCAGAAAATTTGGAATATCTGAGAGATCATCATCTATGTCTGTTGTAGTATATTCATTTCTATACAAGATTTCTTGTTTTTGGTTTGATCTAATTCTTTTGTTACTCATTTTTTTTACCTATTGTTTATTTATATACAATTAGAAAAATTTGTTGGAATAACTCACACTTAACTAAAATTGTTATAATTTTATGTTAATAAAAATTATAGAAAAAACAACAAATATCATGAAATAGAGTTTATACTGGGGTATATGTTTATTTTAATAGGTTTCTTTTTCAAATTGTATAATTTCAGGCAATAAATTATTAATATACAATATTTAAGAACAGAGCTTTATATTCACACACCTTTAGCACTTAAAAAACCTCCTAGACCAGCTATAGAACAACAAGAATCAGAAGAAAATTGAGTTGGGACTCTCGACTATAGTCTACAATGATAGAGCACTTGAGTACCAGGCAGACAAAAAAAACTGCATAGCTCTATGTCAATTAGTTCTTGAGATATTAATTATTTTGTATTTAGGAACCACTTTGGCCCATCTTGGCCAGTGGACCAGAAATGACCGGAAGTGGACCGGAAGTAGACCGGAAGTGGACAGGAAGTGGGTGTGGGTGGCCTCTTACAGAGGGGTGGCCTCTTGCAGAGGGGTAGCCTCTTGCAGAGGGGTAGGCATAGCCTTAAATTGCACTTCTTAAGTGCCCGATGACAAGTTACACTTGTATAACCAGTTATAACCAGTTTAGCCCAAGATGCACTGTTCCCTACTGGGAAATAACATGTTCTAACATGCATGTTCCAAGATGCAAGAGGGGCACATGACACATCCCGACACAGGGTCACCTGATTTTGCCTTAAATTGCACTTGTTAAGTGCCCGATGGCAAATTACACTTGTATAACCAGTTATAACCGGTTTGTTTTTAAATGCCTGTTTTCTATCTACTGTTACGAGAACATTCTAGTCTTTGTGACTTAGAAAGAATGCAAATCTTCTAATAATTATTTAATTGTCAGCGGCATGTACATAAATTTGAGTCCGCGCATATTATGCATTTTGTGATGTTTGAATATGATGCTGTTTAATGTGATATGAATATACAAAAGACTAAAATACCCAAGAATGGAATGAAATTGTCCCTACTCGGCGATTTAAGTGCATGTTAGAAAGTTGTTAAGCATTTTGTAAAAATTTGAAACAACGACTACGTAAAAATAAAACGTGTTGTTCTTGTTAATGAATTTCTGTTCTCTTATTGAAAAGCAACATAAAAGAAACTTGAGTACATCAGTAGTTGGTTGTGGGTAGTAGTTACTCATGTTCTTAGCCTTAGTTATGCATATAGTGCTTTCTCTGAGTGGCAATTAGGTACTCACGCACCACATGCAACGAAACTGGTTTATTAAGTGGTTCTTGAGTCCCTTCGTTTGCCGATGCATATTTCTGTGTACGTATACAACGCACACACGTTTACTTTACAGAATAAGTATAGAGTGATACACATAATGAAAGTTTCTTATAACATAGAAAGACAATAAGAAGTTTTTGTATGTTTAGGTCTATGTTTAAAGTATCTTTGATCTGTATGAGAGGCAGGCTTTGGCTCTGTCTCTTTGTTTATGCATCCCTTTTTGTTTTTACTTGCATATCCTTACAAAGCTTGACTCCACCCATGTTTCATTGGTTTGTTAAGGAGTAATATACATTTTTGTGATTTACTTGTCTTAGTTTTTGAACCGGTTTCCATCTTGGCTCCCTTGTGCGCGTTTCCTATTATCCTCCTTTTTGGGTTACGTTCATAAACTGAGCAGGACGTCACATACATTATCTTCTCCGTTCAGGTGTGGGTTTAATAGCTGCTCAAAATAGTCTTTCCATACTTGCATCATCTCTTTTCTTTCACTTACTATATCTCACTTGCTTCTGCGGTTTAGATCCGTTCTTGGTTTGTATCCTTCTTTAAAGAATCTAACATTTCTAAAAGCCTGTTTTATATTAATTGCCTTAAATTCTTCTTCTATCTGTCTCAGGTTATCATTTATATATTTCCGTTTTTTCCTTCTACAGATTTTATCCGCTGCCCTTCTTGCTTCTTTATACACTTCTTTTCTTCCTCTAGTTGGTCTATCCTGGTATTATATATATTTTCTATTCCTAAATTCAATCGCTTCCTTACATGAAGTATCAAACCATTCCTGTTGTTTTGTTTTCTCTTGATATCGTAGGATTTCTTTCGCTGTTGTTGTTACATTCTCCTTCACTTTCTCCCACATTTCTTCTATAGGTGTGTCTTTCCTACTGTGTTGTTATACATTGAAATCGCAAAAACTTATCGAAATTTTACATGAAATGCTTCCGTGTAAAGTACCATCTGCTACATGATTTTTGGAAGCATTTTACATAGCATTTCTGCTAGCAAGAATGTTAAAGGAAATGCTTTCGTCCAAAGCTAGCCTAAGGTAAGCAGTGCAAACGGTGCAGACACCACGTACACTACGTGACTCAAATCAACGAAGTATACGACTCGGTGTTGCACTTTGTAACCAACTGAACACGAGAGCGCAAAGAGAGTCCAAAAGTGCAGCGAACTAGACGGGGCTATAGACATTTATCGGTGCAGTCAATTCTTCTCAACAGTGCCCGTTTCCATGTCCTCCGATCGAAATATAACCTTCTCAATTCTTTGTCTTCGGTGCTGGGAGATGATTCTTGAGGACAAGTTTCCTAAACTGCATCTCAAAACCCGTTGAAATGTTTCTATACCTTCTTTATATCCTGTCCCAGCTAACTGTAGAGCAGGGCCGCGCATATTGGCAGAGGAGGAGGAACATCCAATGGTGGAAGCGCAGCGTTGTCAACCGTGCGGTTCTGACCGTACATGTACTTACGTACGGACCAGAGCTTAGTCCGTACGCTAAATGCACAACTTGTTAAAATTTGCTCTTGCAGTTTTTAACCCTAATATTTCCCTAAGAAATTCTAAAACCAATCGTACAGACCTGGAGACAAAAATACGGTCCGTTTGCCATGTGCGTTCGGTATTATCCTTTTCAAGAGTTTGTAACGCTGCATAGCGAAGGAGGAAATCGGGAGAAAGTCCCGTAACTCCCGTCGCCCATTACACAATCCCGTTTCTCACAGTTCATTGGTGGAACCGTCTCCCGTCACTACTTGCGCAGAGAGGTGTTTTCGTTTGCCTGATCTACAGGTAGCTGGTACGGATAATAGTGCGTTTCGTGTTGGTCCTGTGCAGGCCTCGGGATACCCTACCCTTTTAAATACTTTCAGGTGCACTTTATAGCCCTGCTTTTACATTTTGAAAAATCAGGTGTTTCCCTCGAATAATATGAAGAGTGCAAATAGCTCCTATTGCTGACGTAGCCAGTTATTTAATCCTCCTACACACACTCACAAACACAAACAAAATATTATGGGTGGTTAGATTTAGAACACCTAAATGTAATCAGCGAATATTACCTCGATGAAGTAGGTAATGTACTATTCGCGTCTTCTACATTGCAACGTCCACCCACGCAGTGCTCAGCACCAAGGCGCAGGAGTACTGGTACTGGCTGCGTTCAACACGCTAAACACTGCAGTTGGAGGGTCGGCAAAAGTTACCCATATGTGCTAACTGATTCAGTCGTAGTACAAGGACTCAGAAATATCGCAGGGCTTGCTAGGTGCAAAGAAAGACTAAACCAGGTTTATACATATATATGTAACAGTTTATTATAATCGTATCACAAAGATGTCCTTTAGCACACTTACTCAAGTGTCTTTACCTTTACCCTTACCACTCACTTGCATCAACAAATTGAACAGTATAAATGACAATAAAAATGGCTAACAATCTCATGTCATAAACCTTCACACTGTACTCAGAATTTGAACTCCAGGCCTTTCTGCCTAGTACTTACTGATTTCAAAGAGTGCTTCTCGCTGAGCTAATTTACATTTTTTTTTCATTTCACATTCCACTTTTCAGGTTTTTAACCTTTAATTCTCATGTCACAATATTTGATAACATTTACCAAAAACAACGACCACGCAAGGTCTAACCATGAGCCAAGTTCCTCCACGTAGAGGTGGACCCGTTAACATTCACAGAATACAGCGACCACGTAGGGTCAAATAAAAATAAGCGAAAGTAATAACCGTAGAGGTGGATCCGTTAACACATTTTAAACATTTAGCATGCATTATTCATCCATACCTTCCCAACAAACACAATACTGCGACTTCGCAGGGCTGTTAAATGTGGCGACCTCGCAGGGTCGTTACAACATTCCACTCGTGCGCCGCTGATGCACTCTCCAGCATTCCGTATTTCATCCGTGTGCATCAATGCTTTCACCAGGTTAAACCATGACGTCAGGGCTGGTGCGGCTGGTGAATCAAAATGGGATCATCTGCACCGAAACTTGTTCTGATTCATGACGTTCTTTAGGCAATAGACGAAATGTCACGCCGATTTTACTGCACGGAGGACGAATAAACTGGTTGCATAGACTGTCAATATTTTTTAATATTGCTGCTCCTTCACTTCCACACAAGGTGAAATAATGTATGCCGATGCATCAAAACATGCATCCATCTTCTGCTGCAACATGCGACCTCGCAGGGTCGTTACATACGCCCCTTCCTCGGGCCAAAAATTTTTGGTAGAAATTTAAAACTTACAATTTCTGAAAAAAATTTTACTGGAAATATTAAAGATCAACCTGGTAAGAGTCTCTGTCTTTTCTACACTAAAGTCACTTGGTCCTCTTCTTCCCCTACTACTTCTCTTCTTCGCTCCGGAGAACATCTGTAAAGGCGAAGGTTGTCGAAGTTGACTCTGTCGACTGGGTTCTTGTTCGTCGGGTTCAACAGCAGGGCAGTGTTGCTTCGAACATCCGTAGCGACATAGGGGCCAATAAACACCTCAAATAGCTTGGCGATTGTCTTATTCCTTCTGGAACTCAGCTTATGGTTCCTGACAAGAACCAAGTCACCTTCTTGCAACTGGAATGCATTTCCTTTTACTTTAAACTTCCTTTTCTCACTTTTGGAGCGTTCTCTAGCTCTTGCCATGAATAACTTTTGATCCCAGTTGTCTATTTGTGAATCGGCTTCGTCGATGGTCCAGTTGAAGTGGTCCAGAACTTCATTAGGCACAGGCCTGTTAAAGAATAACTCTGAAGGGGCGTATCCTGTAACGTCTGAAACAGAGTTGTTTAGGAGCCATGAAATTTCGGTTAGATACTTTGACCAAGACTGGTGCTCACGATGACAGAACAATCTGAGTAACCGCACTATTTCTTGGTTCATTCGTTCGATGGTATTACTGCTGGGGTGATAAGCAGTGGTGAAGTAATACTTAATCCCTTTCTTACTTAAATACTCCTTCCACAATCCCGAAGTAAACTGTGTTCCTCTATCAGATAGAATTGCTCTCACCTTTGGAAAATGGGAGAAATATCCTCTCTCCATTACATTAAGGATTTCCCTGGCCGTTCCTCGTCTCAGAGGGTAAGTGGAGACAAATTTGGTCCCTACATCTACCATGGTCAAAATATACTGGTACCCATGAGACATAGGTAGCTTTCCAATTAGGTCGACTGATAAAAGTTCATGAGGATTTTTCTGGTTAATGTGTAGCTTATCCTTCAATATACCTAATTTGTCCATTTTTGTTTTAGCGCAGGTGAGACAATCCCTAACATGTTTGGCTATATCCATCTTTAATTTAGGCCAAAAATATCTACTCTTAATTCTCTTGAGAGTTTTAGCCATGCCGAAGTGACCCAGTTCGTCGTGGTTCTCCTTTAGGACCCTCTTTTTCAGATTCTCGGGAACACACAATTTCCAGGAGACTTCATCTCCAGATGTTTTCCTAAATAAGAGGTTTCCATACACTTGATACAACCCTTTTATCCTGGATTCAACTGGGGAGTGGTTAACTTCCTCTTGCCTCAGAACCTTTAATACCGGCTTGCAGAAATTATCCTCTTCTTGGGCCTGGATCCAATTCTCTACATCCTCCACTTCTCCCCTTTCTTGCCAAACGTAGTTCACATGGAAAAATTTGGTGTCCTCATCCTTGACGCTCTCTTCGACTGGATAACGGCTGAGTATATCGGGAACCGTGTTTTCCTTTCCTTGTATATAAATAATTTCAAAAGAGTAAGATTGTAGTTTCAGGGACCATCTGGTGAGTCGACAGTTCCAGTTCCTGGAATTTTGTAGCCAAACTAACCCTCTGTGATCAGTGTAGATTTTGAAATGTCTCCCGCGAAGATAAATCTCAAACTTGCTTACTCCAAAAAGTATGGCCAGGCATTCCAGTTCATGAATGGAGTAGTGTACTTCATTGTTCTTTAGCTTCCTGCTAGCATACTGGATTACAGCTTTCTCTCCGTTCCGCTCCTGAAATAAGACACATCCTAAGCCTTTGGTCGAAGCGTCACACTGTATGCAGAACTCCTGGACTAAATCAGGTTGAGCCAGGGCAGGAGCGGTTACCAGTTCTTGTTTAAGCTGGTCGAAGGCGGATTGTTGCATTGAACCCCAGTTCCATCTAGTGGTCTTAGAGAGTAACTTAAGCAATGGTTCTGTCTTAATTGAAAAATCTTTTATGAACTTCCGTCTCCAATTTGCGAGCCCCAAAAATTTCCTGACATCTTTCTTAGTTTTAAGTAGTGGAAACTTTAGGATGGCTTCTTTCTTTTTCGGGTCTATTTTAATCTTATCTCCCGAAATTAAATGGCCTAAATAAACCAATTCACCTTTAGCAAAGTTACATTTGCGAAGTTTCACCTTGAGTCCAACTTCTTCTAATCTATGGAGCACCTCTTCTATATGTTGGATATGGCTATCGAAATCCACATCAAAAATCAGAATATCGTCTATGTACACTGTCAGATAACTTTCAGTTTCAGGTCCAAAAACTGTATGCATAACTGACACAAAGGTAGACACAGCATTAGATAAGCCGTAAGGCATCTTCAAGAATTCGTACTGGCGACCTTTGTACGAAAAAGCAGTGTATTTTCGGCATTCTGGTTTCAAAGGAATCTGTAAATAACCTGAAGCTAGATCTAAACTCGAAAAATACTGGGCTTGTTTAAATCTCTGCAATGACTCATCAATAGGTGGCACTGAGCTTTTAGGAACAATCATAATAGCATTTAATAGTCGAAAATCCAGGCACGGTCTTACACTACCATCGGGCTTATCCACCACTAGTAATGGATTTAGATATGGTGATACCGATGGTTGAATAATGTTCCAGCTTTTCCACAAGCTGAGTTCTTTTTCTAGAGCGGCCCTTTTCGAGAGCGGCACTGGATATGGCGGGCGATGAACTGGTTCGGTACTTTTTAAAAGGATCTCACATTCTGCACTTTCCATGGTACCGGGCTTCTCTGAGAACACTGCTATATATTGATTCAGCACTTGCAGCAACTCCTGTTTCTGGGAATCATTCAGAATGTCTATAGTTTCGACCTTCTCCTTGAGGTGTGTCGGTTTATACATCCACTCTTCGTCTCTTTCTTGGACCTTTTGGATGTACCGCACAATTTCAACATCCAGTGGATTCCCTACATCTTGATCCGGAGTTTTTCCAAAATACAATTTTACCGAGTTTCTTCTGAAATTTATCTCGGCCTCGTGCTGCTTCAAGAATGGCATGCCCAAAAGAAGATCTGTAACAAACCCTCTCAATATAAAAACTTCAGTACTGAACACCATACCTTTAATCTCCAGTTCCACACGTCTGCTGCCAAAGACACGCTTCCTATGGCTCCCAGAAAAATCCACCAATCTTATCTCTGGAACCTTCTGCACTTGAATACCTGGAATTTGTTCCTTTAACTTAGTCCAAACTTCATAACTTAAAATAGAGCATTCGCTCCCAGTATCTATTACACAAGTCACTGGTATATCTATTAATTTTGCAGCCACTGCTGGTGATTTATATCTAATCCTCGATTCCCTTGCGGATTTCAGTTCACTCTGTAATTTTACTTCTTCTGTTTCAGTTAGTTGAAAGTTAACCTTTAGTTCTTGGATAGTTGTATCAGGTCGCTCCTCCGAGGCCCCTTGCCTAAATGGGAACGAAGCACCTAGACAAGGATCTAGTTTGTTTGGCAGGATTGAGACCTTTGATTATGCAAGAAGTCCCGGGTTGTTTCTAGGGCTCCCTCCTGCTCAGAGGTCATAACTTCTCTGGAGGGTGACTGTCTTCCCCTTGGTCCTGATTCTCTAGGTGAGGATCGCCTAGGAGAATTAGGACTACTGCGTCCCTGATTGTTCCTCCTCCAATCGGGAAATCTGCGATCTGGCCCTCGATTTGGTCGATAAGGTTCCCATCGACCATTCTGGTTACGGTTCAGTCCTCTGTTACCTCCAAATCTATTAAAATTCCGAGCGCTCCAAGAGTTTTCAGGTTTAGTGTCACCCTTGGTGTCAATGCTTCGCACTTTGAAATTCTTATGGGGAAGTTCTTTACCTTTGAAGTCCTCTTTATTTCTCCAGTAGTCGGGATCATCATATATTTCAAAGTCCTTGAGGAAACTGGTCAATTCGTCAACTGTTCGGGGAGAGTGCGCAAGGCAGAGATTTCGAGTTCTATAAGATAACTGACCTATGATTAAATTCAGCACCTCGCTCTCGCTGAAGTTGTCACTTAGATTCCTATAGGCGGCGTAAATGCTCCAAGCGAAGCTCTCCATATTTTCATGTACTGGACGGGAATATCTTCTATTTCTTACTGCTGTTAATTGTCTCTGCTTAGCCTTCTCGGAGGCAAACTCTTCTTTAAACTTTATGCAGAAATCAGCATAGCTAACAAAACTGTCTATGTTACCTGCCAGCCAATGTTCAGCTTTACCTGTGAATACTCTAGGTAGCAATTCGAGTCTGTAATTGTCAGGCACTTGCATGAGCTCGAAGCTTACATTGAGCTCACGAAGATATTTCTCAGCTGACTGAGCTTCGATATCACCCTTGAACTTGGGGATGTGTGCGATGTCAGACATTCTAGGCATCTTAAATTCGGTTCTTCGCCGAGGAGATGTCCCGTCGGAACTATCTGCTTCTCTAGGCCGCTTACGCTTATCCGATTGAATGGTTCCCATATAGAAAGGATTCTGCACCACTCTAGGAGGTTCATAAGAGGATGCTTCAGGATTCAGACTTCTATTTCGTTCAATGGAATCTGGGAGAACATCAGAAGGCACTCCCGGTTGTAGCTGCAACCGTTCAATTTTATCTTGCAGTTCGCCTACTCTTCTGACCATAGACCCAGTCTGCTCCTGTATTTCTTGCCGAAGAGATACCTCCAATTTCTGTGTCTCTCCGCGAAGAGAGTTCACCTTTTCGCCGGTTGCTTTAGCCATCGTTTCTGCAGCTACTTTCTGTTCTTGGACAGCCTTCTCCATAACTACGGTCTGCTCACTCAGAGTCTTTACTGCTGAACTTATGGTTTCTATAGATGCTTCTATCTGCTTAACTCTCTCTGGTTCTTCACTTCCATTTTCCGTCGTAGACTGAGCTACCAATTGCAGACAGACCTCTAAATTTTTCTTCATTTGTTCCTGCTCTTGCTCCATTTCACCACGCCAGACAGCTAAAGGTTCTAATTGTTCCTCCACTACTTTCACTACTTCCAGCTGACAAGAGATTCTAATTTTATCTAATTCCTCCCTAAGACTTTGTAACTGGTCTGTCTTATGTTGGGAGAACAGTGTTCGGATCTCTGTTCTGCTTCTTTCAGCTTCTTGCTGTCTCCTCTCTTCTTGACCTTGAACTAAGGCATGGAGAGTCTCTAATTCTCTTTCTCTCTTCTCTTCTGCTTCTCGTTTTTCCATTTCTCTTTTCTCTTCTGCTTCGCGTTTTTCCATTTCTCTTTTCTCTTCTGCTTCACGTTTTTCCATTTCTCTCTTCTCTTCTAGAGACTCTATTAGCGACCTAAATTCTTGTGTCTCTAGTTTTCTTTTAGCTTCTTCTTCTGCTTTCTCTTTCTTTCTAGCTTTCTCTAATTGAGCCATATCTTTCTTTCTCTGCTTCTCCTCCTCCGCTTTTTCTTTCTTTCTCTCTTCTTTATCTCTCATCAGCCATTCTAATAACCAATGGTCTGATGGGGTCGTACTAGGAGCACTTGGTTCTTGTCCTAAAACCATCAAGGATACCGATGAGCAAGTCTTGCATCTGGACTCTGCAGTGGAGACTGAGGTCTCTTCTTGCCCCTCACATTTCCAATGAAACTTCTGTAGACATTGGCAACACTGGAAATACTCCCTCTCTCCTCCGGTATCCTCACAGCATCCGAACCCAGTTTCTTCATCTACGGTTTTCCTCCCTCTGCTTCTTAAGCTCATACTTGACGCATCCCGTTCCATTTTGGCACACCGTCTATGGTTTCTTCCACTACCGACACTATATCTTCACCTTCGTGAATTCTTTGGAAGAACACCAACACTGACACTTATGAGCCCTTTCTAGTCCTTGTAGCTAAAAGGCTCCCACTGGCTTGCTGGTTTCAGTCTTTACAATCTCTCTCGAGCCCCACGTTAAGACGCCAAAACTTTATGCAACGTCCACCCACGCAGTGCTCAGCACCAAGGCGCAGGAGTACTGGTACTGGCTGCGTTCAACACGCTAAACACTGCAGTTGGAGGGTCGGCAAAAGTTACCCATATGTGCTAACTGATTCAGTCGTAGTACAAGGACTCAGAAATATCGCAGGGCTTGCTAGGTGCAAAGAAAGACTAAACCAGGTTTATACATATATATGTAACAGTTTATTATAATCGTATCACAAAGATGTGCTTTAGCACACTTACTCAAGTGTCTTTACCTTTACCCTTACCACTCACTTGCATCAACAAATTGAACAGTATAAATGACAATAAAAATGGCTAACAATCTCATGTCATAAACCTTCACACTGTACTCAGAATTTGAACTCCAGGCCTTTCTGCCTAGTACTTACTGATTTCAAAGAGTGCTTCTCGCTGAGCTAATTTACATTTTTTTTTCATTTCACATTCCACTTTTCAGGTTTTTAACCTTTAATTCTCATGTCACAATATTTGATAACATTTACCAAAAACAACGACCACGCAAGGTCTAACCATGAGCCAAGTTCCTCCACGTAGAGGTGGACCCGTTAACATTCACAGAATACAGCGACCACGTAGGGTCAAATAAAAATAAGCGAAAGTAATAACCGTAGAGGTGGATCCGTTAACACATTTTAAACATTTAGCATGCATTATTCATCCATACCTTCCCAACAAACACAATACTGCGACTTCGCAGGGCTGTTAAATGTGGCGACCTCGCAGGGTCGTTACAACATTCCACTCGTGCGCCGCTGATGCACTCTCCAGCATTCCGTATTTCATCCGTGTGCATCAATGCTTTCACCAGGTTTAACCATGACGTCACCATTCTACACTGGCCTCCAGGGCTGGTGCGGCTGGTGAATCAAAATGGGATCATCTGCACCGAAACTTGTTCTGATTCATGACGTTCTTTAGGCAATAGACGAAATGTCACGCCGATTTTACTGCACGGAGGACGAATAAACTGGTTGCATAGACTGTCAATATTTTTTAATATTGCTGCTCCTTCACTTCCACACAAGGTGAAATAATGTATGCCGATGCATCAAAACATGCATCCATCTTCTGCTGCAACATGCGACCTCGCAGGGTCGTTACATACGCCCCTTCCTCGGGCCAAAAATTTTTGGTAGAAATTTAAAACTTACAATTTCTGAAAAAAATTTTACTGGAAATATTAAAGATCAACCTGGTAAGAGTCTCTGTCTTTTCTACACTAAAGTCACTTGGTCCTCTTCTTCCCCTACTACTTCTCTTCTTCGCTCCGGAGAACATCTGTAAAGGCGAAGGTTGTCGAAGTTGACTCTGTCGACTGGGTTCTTGTTCGTCGGGTTCAACAGCAGGGCAGTGTTGCTTCGAACATCCGTAGCGACATAGGGGCCAATAAACACCTCAAATAGCTTGGCGATTGTCTTATTCCTTCTGGAACTCAGCTTATGGTTCCTGACAAGAACCAAGTCACCTTCTTGCAACTGGAATGCATTTCCTTTTACTTTAAACTTCCTTTTCTCACTTTTGGAGCGTTCTCTAGCTCTTGCCATGAATAACTTTTGATCCCAGTTGTCTATTTGTGAATCGGCTTCGTCAATGGGCCAGTTGAAGTGGTCCAGAACTTCATTAGGCACAGGCCTGTTAAAGAATAACTCTGAAGGGGCGTATCCTGTAACGTCTGAAACAGAGTTGTTTAGGAGCCATGAAATTTCGGTTAGATACTTTGACCAAGACTGGTGCTCACGATGACAGAACAATCTGAGTAACCGCACTATTTCTTGGTTCATTCGTTCGATGGTATTACTGCTGGGGTGATAAGCAGTGGTGAAGTAATACTTAATCCCTTTCTTACTTAAATACTCCTTCCACAATCCCGAAGTAAACTGTGTTCCTCTATCAGATAGAATTGCTCTCACCTTTGGAAAATGGGAGAAATATCCTCTCTCCATTACATTAAGGATTTCCCTGGCCGTTCCTCGTCTCAGAGGGTAAGTGGAGACAAATTTGGTCCCTACATCTACCATGGTCAAAATATACTGGTACCCATGAGACATAGGTAGCTTTCCAATTAGGTCGACTGATAAAAGTTCATGAGGATTTTTCTGGTTAATGTGTAGCTTATCCTTCAATATACCTAAAAAAAGTAAAGTAAAGTTCTCCCCTGTGCATAGCACCACGCCATGAAGGCGTATAGGGGGTGTGGGGGTAACGCCCCACACTTTCTTGATCCGGTCGTGAGTGGGGGTGATGTGATCAGCATCACGCCCCTGACCGCCTTTACCCCCCAGGGTTTCCCCCAGGTACCCATGTTATTCGACGCTGGGTGGGCGCCGGGGCCGCTTCCAACCTTAGAAAAGTTCCCGGATTTGAACCGGCCGGGGATCGAACCCGAGACCTTGAGCATGGTAGTCAGACGCGTTACCGACTTTTTTTTTTTTTTTTTTTTTTTTTTTTTTTTTTTTTTTTAAAGGAAAGCCCCCTAAGCGGAAGCTTCCCCCATCACATTCACTCATATCATTTCATTCACATTTCTATTTCAGGACTTTTTCAGGACAGACAATCACAAATACCCATGCCTTACCCGGGACTCGAACCCGGAACCCCTGGCGTTGTAGCGCGCTCTGCTAACCACTTCGCCACGGAGGTCGACTGGTACCCATGTTATTCGACGCTGGGTGGGCGCCGGGGCCGCTTCCAACCTTAGAAAAGTTCCCGGATTTGAACCGGCCGGGGATCGAACCCGAGACCTTGAGCATGGTAGTCAGACGCGTTACCGACTGAGCCACCGCGGCCACCTTCAATATACCTAATTTGTCCATTTTTGTTTTAGCGCAGGTGAGACAATCCCTAACATGTTTGGCTATATCCATCTTTAATTTAGGCCAAAAATATCTACTCTTAATTCTCTTGAGAGTTTTAGCCATGCCGAAGTGACCCAGTTCGTCGTGGTTCTCCTTTAGGACCCTCTTTTTCAGATTCTCGGGAACACACAATTTCCAGGAGACTTCATCTCCAGATGTTTTCCTAAATAAGAGGTTTCCATACACTTGATACAACCCTTTTATCCTGGATTCAACTGGGGAGTGGTTAACTTCCTCTTGCCTCAGAACCTTTAATACCGGCTTGCAGAAATTATCTTCTTCTTGGGCCTGGATCCAATTCTCTACATCCTCCACTTCTCCCCTTTCTTGCCAAACGTAGTTCACATGGAAAAATTTGGTGTCCTCATCCTTGACGCTCTCTTCGACTGGATAACGGCTGAGTATATCGGGAACCGTGTTTTCCTTTCCTTGTATATAAATAATTTCAAAAGAGTAAGATTGTAGTTTCAGGGACCATCTGGTGAGTCGACAGTTCCAGTTCCTGGAATTTTGTAGCCAAACTAACCCTCTGTGATCAGTGTAGATTTTGAAATGTCTCCCGCGAAGATAAATCTCAAACTTGCTTACTCCAAAAAGTATGGCCAGGCATTCCAGTTCATGAATGGAGTAGTGTACTTCATTGTTCTTTAGCTTCCTGCTAGCATACTGGATTACAGCTTTCTCTCCGTTCCGCTCCTGAAATAAGACACATCCTAAGCCTTTGGTCGAAGCGTCACACTGTATGCAGAACTCCTGGACTAAATCAGGTTGAGCCAGGGCAGGAGCGGTTACCAGTTCTTGTTTAAGCTGGTCGAAG
Organism: Lepisma saccharinum; assembly: GCF_977018435.1. Classification (NCBI taxonomy): domain Eukaryota; kingdom Metazoa; phylum Arthropoda; class Insecta; order Zygentoma; family Lepismatidae; genus Lepisma; species Lepisma saccharinum. The sequence goes on from NC_139257.1 coordinate 12,189,666, forward strand.
GCGGATTGTTGCATTGAACCCCAGTTCCATCTAGTGGTCTTAGAGAGTAACTTAAGCAATGGTTCTGTCTTAATTGAAAAATCTTTTATGAACTTCCGTCTCCAATTTGCGAGCCCCAAAAATTTCCTGACATCTTTCTTAGTTTTAAGTAGTGGAAACTTTAGGATGGCTTCGTTCTTTTTCGGGTCTATTTTAATCTTATCTCCCGAAATTAAATGGCCTAAATAAACCAATTCACCTTTAGCAAAGTTACATTTGCGAAGTTTCACCTTGAGTCCAACTTCTTCTAATCTATGGAGCACCTCTTCTATATGTTGGATATGGCTATCGAAATCCACATCAAAAATCAGAATATCGTCTATGTACACTGTCAGATAACTTTCAGTTTCAGGTCCAAAAACTGTATGCATAACTGACACAAAGGTAGACACAGCATTAGATAAGCCGTAAGGCATCTTCAAGAATTCGTACTGGCGACCTTTGTACGAAAAAGCAGTGTATTTTCGGCATTCTGGTTTCAAAGGAATCTGTAAATAACCTGAAGCTAGATCTAAACTCGAAAAATACTGGGCTTGTTTAAATCTCTGCAATGACTCATCAATAGGTGGCACTGAGCTTTTAGGAACAATCATAATAGCATTTAATAGTCGAAAATCCAGGCACGGTCTTACACTACCATCGGGCTTATCCACCACTAGTAATGGATTTAGATATGGTGATACCGATGGTTGAATAATGTTCCAGCTTTTCCACAAGCTGAGTTCTTTTTCTAGAGCGGCCCTTTTCGAGAGCGGCACTGGATATGGCGGGCGATGAACTGGTTCGGTACTTTTTAAAAGGATCTCACATTCTGCACTTTCCATGGTACCGGGCTTCTCTGAGAACACTGCTATATATTGATTCAGCACTTGCAGCAACTCCTGTTTCTGGGAATCATTCAGAATGTCTATAGTTTCGACCTTCTCCTTGAGGTGTGTCGGTTTATACATCCACTCTTCGTCTCTTTCTTGGACCTTTTGGATGTACCGCACAATTTCAACATCCAGTGGATTCCCTACATCTTGATCCGGAGTTTTTCCAAAATACAATTTTACCGAGTTTCTTCTGAAATTTATCTCGGCCTCGTGCTGCTTCAAGAATGGCATGCCCAAAAGAAGATCTGTAACAAACCCTCTCAATATAAAAACTTCAGTACTGAACACCATACCTTTAATCTCCAGTTCCACACGTCTGCTGCCAAAGACACGCTTCCTATGGCTCCCAGAAAAATCCACCAATCTTATCTCTGGAACCTTCTGCACTTGAATACCTGGAATTTGTTCCTTTAACTTAGTCCAAACTTCATAACTTAAAATAGAGCATTCGCTCCCAGTATCTATTACACAAGTCACTGGTATATCTATTAATTTTGCAGCCACTGCTGGTGATTTATATCTAATCCTCGATTCCCTTGCGGATTTCAGTTCACTCTGTAATTTTACTTCTTCTGTTTCAGTTAGTTGAAAGTTAACCTTTAGTTCTTGGATAGTTGTATCAGGTCGCTCCTCCGAGGCCCCTTGCCTAAATGGGAACGAAGCACCTAGACAAGGATCTAGTTTGTTTGGCAGGATTGAGACCTTTGATTATGCAAGAAGTCCCGGGTTGTTTCTAGGGCTCCCTCCTGCTCAGAGGTCATAACTTCTCTGGAGGGTGACTGTCTTCCCCTTGGTCCCGATTCTCTAGGTGAGGATCGCCTAGGAGAATTAGGACTACTGCGTCCCTGATTGTTCCTCCTCCAATCGGGAAATCTGCGATCTGGCCCTCGATTTGGTCGATAAGGTTCCCATCGACCATTCTGGTTACGGTTCAGTCCTCTGTTACCTCCAAATCTATTAAAATTCCGAGCGCTCCAAGAGTTTTCAGGTTTAGTGTCACCCTTGGTGTCAATGCTTCGCACTTTGAAATTCTTATGGGGAAGTTCTTTACCTTTGAAGTCCTCTTTATTTCTCCAGTAGTCGGGATCATCATATATTTCAAAGTCCTTGAGGAAACTGGTCAATTCGTCAACTGTTCGGGGAGAGTGCGCAAGGCAGAGATTTCGAGTTCTATAAGATAACTGACCTATGATTAAATTCAGCACCTCGCTCTCGCTGAAGTTGTCACTTAGATTCCTATAGGCGGCGTAAATGCTCCAAGCGAAGCTCTCCATATTTTCATGTACTGGACGGGAATATCTTCTATTTCTTACTGCTGTTAATTGTCTCTGCTTAGCCTTCTCGGAGGCAAACTCTTCTTTAAACTTTATGCAGAAATCAGCATAGCTAACAAAACTGTCTATGTTACCTGCCAGCCAATGTTCAGCTTTACCTGTGAATACTCTAGGTAGCAATTCGAGTCTGTAATTGTCAGGCACTTGCATGAGCTCGAAGCTTACATTGAGCTCACGAAGATATTTCTCAGCTGACTGAGCTTCGATATCACCCTTGAACTTGGGGATGTGTGCGATGTCAGACATTCTAGGCATCTTAAATTCGGTTCTTCGCCGAGGAGATGTCCCGTCGGAACTATCTGCTTCTCTAGGCCGCTTACGCTTATCCGATTGAATGGTTCCCATATAGAAAGGATTCTGCACCACTCTAGGAGGTTCATAAGAGGATGCTTCAGGATTCAGACTTCTATTTCGTTCAATGGAATCTGGGAGAACATCAGAAGGCACTCCCGGTTGTAGCTGCAACCGTTCAATTTTATCTTGCAGTTCGCCTACTCTTCTGACCATAGACCCAGTCTGCTCCTGTATTTCTTGCCGAAGAGATACCTCCAATTTCTGTGTCTCTCCGCGAAGAGAGTTCACCTTTTCGCCGGTTGCTTTAGCCATCGTTTCTGCAGCTACTTTCTGTTCTTGGACAGCCTTCTCCATAACTACGGTCTGCTCACTCAGAGTCTTTACTGCTGAACTTATGGTTTCTATAGATGCTTCTATCTGCTTAACTCTCTCTGGTTCTTCACTTCCATTTTCCGTCGTAGACTGAGCTACCAATTGCAGACAGACCTCTAAATTTTTCTTCATTTGTTCCTGCTCTTGCTCCATTTCACCACGCCAGACAGCTAAAGGTTCTAATTGTTCCTCCACTACTTTCACTACTTCCAGCTGACAAGAGATTCTAATTTTATCTAATTCCTCCCTAAGACTTTGTAACTGGTCTGTCTTATGTTGGGAGAACAGTGTTCGGATCTCTGTTCTGCTTCTTTCAGCTTCTTGCTGTCTCCTCTCTTCTTGACCTTGAACTAAGGCATGGAGAGTCTCTAATTCTCTTTCTCTCTTCTCTTCTGCTTCTCGTTTTTCCATTTCTCTTTTCTCTTCTGCTTCGCGTTTTTCCATTTCTCTTTTCTCTTCTGCTTCACGTTTTTCCATTTCTCTCTTCTCTTCTAGAGACTCTATTAGCGACCTAAATTCTTGTGTCTCTAGTTTTCTTTTAGCTTCTTCTTCTGCTTTCTCTTTCTTTCTAGCTTTCTCTAATTGAGCCATATCTTTCTTTCTCTGCTTCTCCTCCTCCGCTTTTTCTTTCTTTCTCTCTTCTTTATCTCTCATCAGCCATTCTAATAACCAATGGTCTGATGGGGTCGTACTAGGAGCACTTGGTTCTTGTCCTAAAACCATCAAGGATACCGATGAGCAAGTCTTGCATCTGGACTCTGCAGTGGAGACTGAGGTCTCTTCTTGCCCCTCACATTTCCAATGAAACTTCTGTAGACATTGGCAACACTGGAAATACTCCCTCTCTCCTCCGGTATCCTCACAGCATCCGAACCCAGTTTCTTCATCTACGGTTTTCCTCCCTCTGCTTCTTAAGCTCATACTTGACGCATCCCGTTCTATTTTGGCACACCGTCTATGGTTTCTTCCACTACCGACACTATATCTTCACCTTCGTGAATTCTTTGGAAGAACACCAACACTGACACTTATGAGCCCTTTCTAGTCCTTGTAGCTAAAAGGCTCCCACTGGCTTGCTGGTTTCAGTCTTTACAATCTCTCTCGAGCCCCACGTTAAGACGCCAAAACTTTATGCAACGTCCACCCACGCAGTGCTCAGCACCAAGGCGCAGGAGTACTGGTACTGGCTGCGTTCAACACGCTAAACACTGCAGTTGGAGGGTCGGCAAAAGTTACCCATATGTGCTAACTGATTCAGTCGTAGTACAAGGACTCAGAAATATCGCAGGGCTTGCTAGGTGCAAAGAAAGACTAAACCAGGTTTATACATATATATGTAACAGTTTATTATAATCGTATCACAAAGATGTCCTTTAGCACACTTACTCAAGTGTCTTTACCTTTACCCTTACCACTCACTTGCATCAACAAATTGAACAGTATAAATGACAATAAAAATGGCTAACAATCTCATGTCATAAACCTTCACACTGTACTCAGAATTTGAACTCCAGGCCTTTCTGCCTAGTACTTACTGATTTCAAAGAGTGCTTCTCGCTGAGCTAATTTACATTTTTTTTTCATTTCACATTCCACTTTTCAGGTTTTTAACCTTTAATTCTCATGTCACAATATTTGATAACATTTACCAAAAACAACGACCACGCAAGGTCTAACCATGAGCCAAGTTCCTCCACGTAGAGGTGGACCCGTTAACATTCACAGAATACAGCGACCACGTAGGGTCAAATAAAAATAAGCGAAAGTAATAACCGTAGAGGTGGATCCGTTAACACATTTTAAACATTTAGCATGCATTATTCATCCATACCTTCCCAACAAACACAATACTGCGACTTCGCAGGGCTGTTAAATGTGGCGACCTCGCAGGGTCGTTACAACATTCCACTCGTGCGCCGCTGATGCACTCTCCAGCATTCCGTATTTCATCCGTGTGCATCAATGCTTTCACCAGGTTTAACCATGACGTCACCATTCTACACTGGCCTCCAGGGCTGGTGCGGCTGGTGAATCAAAATGGGATCATCTGCACCGAAACTTGTTCTGATTCATGACGTTCTTTAGGCAATAGACGAAATGTCACGCCGATTTTACTGCACGGAGGACGAATAAACTGGTTGCATAGACTGTCAATATTTTTTAATATTGCTGCTCCTTCACTTCCACACAAGGTGAAATAATGTATGCCGATGCATCAAAACATGCATCCATCTTCTGCTGCAACATGCGACCTCGCAGGGTCGTTACATACGCCCCTTCCTCGGGCCAAAAATTTTTGGTAGAAATTTAAAACTTACAATTTCTGAAAAAAATTTTACTGGAAATATTAAAGATCAACCTGGTAAGAGTCTCTGTCTTTTCTACACTAAAGTCACTTGGTCCTCTTCTTCCCCTACTACTTCTCTTCTTCGCTCCGGAGAACATCTGTAAAGGCGAAGGTTGTCGAAGTTGACTCTGTCGACTGGGTTCTTGTTCGTCGGGTTCAACAGCAGGGCAGTGTTGCTTCGAACATCCGTAGCGACATAGGGGCCAATAAACACCTCAAATAGCTTGGCGATTGTCTTATTCCTTCTGGAACTCAGCTTATGGTTCCTGACAAGAACCAAGTCACCTTCTTGCAACTGGAATGCATTTCCTTTTACTTTAAACTTCCTTTTCTCACTTTTGGAGCGTTCTCTAGCTCTTGCCATGAATAACTTTTGATCCCAGTTGTCTATTTGTGAATCGGCTTCGTCAATGGGCCAGTTGAAGTGGTCCAGAACTTCATTAGGCACAGGCCTGTTAAAGAATAACTCTGAAGGGGCGTATCCTGTAACGTCTGAAACAGAGTTGTTTAGGAGCCATGAAATTTCGGTTAGATACTTTGACCAAGACTGGTGCTCACGATGACAGAACAATCTGAGTAACCGCACTATTTCTTGGTTCATTCGTTCGATGGTATTACTGCTGGGGTGATAAGCAGTGGTGAAGTAATACTTAATCCCTTTCTTACTTAAATACTCCTTCCACAATCCCGAAGTAAACTGTGTTCCTCTATCAGATAGAATTGCTCTCACCTTTGGAAAATGGGAGAAATATCCTCTCTCCATTACATTAAGGATTTCCCTGGCCGTTCCTCGTCTCAGAGGGTAAGTGGAGACAAATTTGGTCCCTACATCTACCATGGTCAAAATATACTGGTACCCATGAGACATAGGTAGCTTTCCAATTAGGTCGACTGATAAAAGTTCATGAGGATTTTTCTGGTTAATGTGTAGCTTATCCTTCAATATACCTAAAAAAAGTAAAGTAAAGTTCTCCCCTGTGCATAGCACCACGCCATGAAGGCGTATAGGGGGTGTGGGGGTAACGCCCCACACTTTCTTGATCCGGTCGTGAGTGGGGGTGATGTGATCAGCATCACGCCCCTGACCGCCTTTACCCCCCAGGGTTTCCCCCAGGTACCCATGTTATTCGACGCTGGGTGGGCGCCGGGGCCGCTTCCAACCTTAGAAAAGTTCCCGGATTTGAACCGGCCGGGGATCGAACCCGAGACCTTGAGCATGGTAGTCAGACGCGTTACCGACTGAGCCACCGCGGCCACCTTCAATATACCTAATTTGTCCATTTTTGTTTTAGCGCAGGTGAGACAATCCCTAACATGTTTGGCTATATCCATCTTTAATTTAGGCCAAAAATATCTACTCTTAATTCTCTTGAGAGTTTTAGCCATGCCGAAGTGACCCAGTTCGTCGTGGTTCTCCTTTAGGACCCTCTTTTTCAGATTCTCGGGAACACACAATTTCCAGGAGACTTCATCTCCAGATGTTTTCCTAAATAAGAGGTTTCCATACACTTGATACAACCCTTTTATCCTGGATTCAACTGGGGAGTGGTTAACTTCCTCTTGCCTCAGAACCTTTAATACCGGCTTGCAGAAATTATCCTCTTCTTGGGCCTGGATCCAATTCTCTACATCCTCCACTTCTCCCCTTTCTTGCCAAACGTAGTTCACATGGAAAAATTTGGTGTCCTCATCCTTGACGCTCTCTTCGACTGGATAACGGCTGAGTATATCGGGAACCGTGTTTTCCTTTCCTTGTATATAAATAATTTCAAAAGAGTAAGATTGTAGTTTCAGGGACCATCTGGTGAGTCGACAGTTCCAGTTCCTGGAATTTTGTAGCCAAACTAACCCTCTGTGATCAGTGTAGATTTTGAAATGTCTCCCGCGAAGATAAATCTCAAACTTGCTTACTCCAAAAAGTATGGCCAGGCATTCCAGTTCATGAATGGAGTAGTGTACTTCATTGTTCTTTAGCTTCCTGCTAGCATACTGGATTACAGCTTTCTCTCCGTTCCGCTCCTGAAATAAGACACATCCTAAGCCTTTGGTCGAAGCGTCACACTGTATGCAGAACTCCTGGACTAAATCAGGTTGAGCCAGGGCAGGAGCGGTTACCAGTTCTTGTTTAAGCTGGTCGAAGGCGGATTGTTGCATTGAACCCCAGTTCCATCTAGTGGTCTTAGAGAGTAACTTAAGCAATGGTTCTGTCTTAATTGAAAAATCTTTTATGAACTTCCGTCTCCAATTTGCGAGCCCCAAAAATTTCCTGACATCTTTCTTAGTTTTAAGTAGTGGAAACTTTAGGATGGCTTCGTTCTTTTTCGGGTCTATTTTAATCTTATCTCCCGAAATTAAATGGCCTAAATAAACCAATTCACCTTTAGCAAAGTTACATTTGCGAAGTTTCACCTTGAGTCCAACTTCTTCTAATCTATGGAGCACCTCTTCTATATGTTGGATATGGCTATCGAAATCCACATCAAAAATCAGAATATCGTCTATGTACACTGTCAGATAACTTTCAGTTTCAGGTCCAAAAACTGTATGCATAACTGACACAAAGGTAGACACAGCATTAGATAAGCCGTAAGGCATCTTCAAGAATTCGTACTGGCGACCTTTGTACGAAAAAGCAGTGTATTTTCGGCATTCTGGTTTCAAAGGAATCTGTAAATAACCTGAAGCTAGATCTAAACTCGAAAAATACTGGGCTTGTTTAAATCTCTGCAATGACTCATCAATAGGTGGCACTGAGCTTTTAGGAACAATCATAATAGCATTTAATAGTCGAAAATCCAGGCACGGTCTTACACTACCATCGGGCTTATCCACCACTAGTAATGGATTTAGATATGGTGATACCGATGGTTGAATAATGTTCCAGCTTTTCCACAAGCTGAGTTCTTTTTCTAGAGCGGCCCTTTTCGAGAGCGGCACTGGATATGGCGGGCGATGAACTGGTTCGGTACTTTTTAAAAGGATCTCACATTCTGCACTTTCCATGGTACCGGGCTTCTCTGAGAACACTGCTATATATTGATTCAGCACTTGCAGCAACTCCTGTTTCTGGGAATCATTCAGAATGTCTATAGTTTCGACCTTCTCCTTGAGGTGTGTCGGTTTATACATCCACTCTTCGTCTCTTTCTTGGACCTTTTGGATGTACCGCACAATTTCAACATCCAGTGGATTCCCTACATCTTGATCCGGAGTTTTTCCAAAATACAATTTTACCGAGTTTCTTCTGAAATTTATCTCGGCCTCGTGCTGCTTCAAGAATGGCATGCCCAAAAGAAGATCTGTAACAAACCCTCTCAATATAAAAACTTCAGTACTGAACACCATACCTTTAATCTCCAGTTCCACACGTCTGCTGCCAAAGACACGCTTCCTATGGCTCCCAGAAAAATCCACCAATCTTATCTCTGGAACCTTCTGCACTTGAATACCTGGAATTTGTTCCTTTAACTTAGTCCAAACTTCATAACTTAAAATAGAGCATTCGCTCCCAGTATCTATTACACAAGTCACTGGTATATCTATTAATTTTGCAGCCACTGCTGGTGATTTATATCTAATCCTCGATTCCCTTGCGGATTTCAGTTCACTCTGTAATTTTACTTCTTCTGTTTCAGTTAGTTGAAAGTTAACCTTTAGTTCTTGGATAGTTGTATCAGGTCGCTCCTCCGAGGCCCCTTGCCTAAATGGGAACGAAGCACCTAGACAAGGATCTAGTTTGTTTGGCAGGATTGAGACCTTTGATTATGCAAGAAGTCCCGGGTTGTTTCTAGGGCTCCCTCCTGCTCAGAGGTCATAACTTCTCTGGAGGGTGACTGTCTTCCCCTTGGTCCCGATTCTCTAGGTGAGGATCGCCTAGGAGAATTAGGACTACTGCGTCCCTGATTGTTCCTCCTCCAATCGGGAAATCTGCGATCTGGCCCTCGATTTGGTCGATAAGGTTCCCATCGACCATTCTGGTTACGGTTCAGTCCTCTGTTACCTCCAAATCTATTAAAATTCCGAGCGCTCCAAGAGTTTTCAGGTTTAGTGTCACCCTTGGTGTCAATGCTTCGCACTTTGAAATTCTTATGGGGAAGTTCTTTACCTTTGAAGTCCTCTTTATTTCTCCAGTAGTCGGGATCATCATATATTTCAAAGTCCTTGAGGAAACTGGTCAATTCGTCAACTGTTCGGGGAGAGTGCGCAAGGCAGAGATTTCGAGTTCTATAAGATAACTGACCTATGATTAAATTCAGCACCTCGCTCTCGCTGAAGTTGTCACTTAGATTCCTATAGGCGGCGTAAATGCTCCAAGCGAAGCTCTCCATATTTTCATGTACTGGACGGGAATATCTTCTATTTCTTACTGCTGTTAATTGTCTCTGCTTAGCCTTCTCGGAGGCAAACTCTTCTTTAAACTTTATGCAGAAATCAGCATAGCTAACAAAACTGTCTATGTTACCTGCCAGCCAATGTTCAGCTTTACCTGTGAATACTCTAGGTAGCAATTCGAGTCTGTAATTGTCAGGCACTTGCATGAGCTCGAAGCTTACATTGAGCTCACGAAGATATTTCTCAGCTGACTGAGCTTCGATATCACCCTTGAACTTGGGGATGTGTGCGATGTCAGACATTCTAGGCATCTTAAATTCGGTTCTTCGCCGAGGAGATGTCCCGTCGGAACTATCTGCTTCTCTAGGCCGCTTACGCTTATCCGATTGAATGGTTCCCATATAGAAAGGATTCTGCACCACTCTAGGAGGTTCATAAGAGGATGCTTCAGGATTCAGACTTCTATTTCGTTCAATGGAATCTGGGAGAACATCAGAAGGCACTCCCGGTTGTAGCTGCAACCGTTCAATTTTATCTTGCAGTTCGCCTACTCTTCTGACCATAGACCCAGTCTGCTCCTGTATTTCTTGCCGAAGAGATACCTCCAATTTCTGTGTCTCTCCGCGAAGAGAGTTCACCTTTTCGCCGGTTGCTTTAGCCATCGTTTCTGCAGCTACTTTCTGTTCTTGGACAGCCTTCTCCATAACTACGGTCTGCTCACTCAGAGTCTTTACTGCTGAACTTATGGTTTCTTTAGATGCTTCTATCTGCTTAACTCTCTCTGGTTCTTCACTTCCATTTTCCGTCGTAGACTGAGCTACCAATTGCAGACAGACCTCTAAATTTTTCTTCATTTGTTCCTGCTCTTGCTCCATTTCACCACGCCAGACAGCTAAAGGTTCGAATTGTTCCTCCACTACTTTCACTACTTCCAGCTGACAAGAGATTCTAATTTTATCTAATTCCTCCCTAAGACTTTGTAACTGGTCTGTCTTATGTTGGGAGAACAGTGTTCGGATCTCTGTTCTGCTTCTTTCAGCTTCTTGCTGTCTCCTCTCTTCTTGACCTTGAACTAAGGCATGGAGAGTCTCTAATTCTCTTTCTCTCTTCTCTTCTGCTTCTCGTTTTTCCATTTCTCTTTTCTCTTCTGCTTCGCGTTTTTCCATTTCTCTTTTCTCTTCTGCTTCACGTTTTTCCATTTCTCTCTTCTCTTCTAGAGACTCTATTAGCGACCTAAATTCTTGTGTCTCTAGTTTTCTTTTAGCTTCTTCTTCTGCTTTCTCTTTCTTTCTAGCTTTCTCTAATTGAGCCATATCTTTCTTTCTCTGCTTCTCCTCCTCCGCTTTTTCTTTCTTTCTCTCTTCTTTATCTCTCATCAGCCATTCTAATAACCAATGGTCTGATGGGGTCGTACTAGGAGCACTTGGTTCTTGTCCTAAAACCATCAAGGATACCGATGAGCAAGTCTTGCATCTGGACTCTGCAGTGGAGACTGAGGTCTCTTCTTGCCCCTCACATTTCCAATGAAACTTCTGTAGACATTGGCAACACTGGAAATACTCCCTCTCTCCTCCGGTATCCTCACAGCATCCGAACCCAGTTTCTTCATCTACGGTTTTCCTCCCTCTGCTTCTTAAGCTCATACTTGACGCATCCCGTTCTATTTTGGCACACCGTCTATGGTTTCTTCCACTACCGACACTATATCTTCACCTTCGTGAATTCTTTGGAAGAACACCAACACTGACACTTATGAGCCCTTTCTAGTCCTTGTAGCTAAAAGGCTCCCACTGGCTTGCTGGTTTCAGTCTTTACAATCTCTCTCGAGCCCCACGTTAAGACGCCAAAACTTTATGCAACGTCCACCCACGCAGTGCTCAGCACCAAGGCGCAGGAGTACTGGTACTGGCTGCGTTCAACACGCTAAACACTGCAGTTGGAGGGTCGGCAAAAGTTACCCATATGTGCTAACTGATTCAGTCGTAGTACAAGGACTCAGAAATATCGCAGGGCTTGCTAGGTGCAAAGAAAGACTAAACCAGGTTTATACATATATATGTAACAGTTTATTATAATCGTATCACAAAGATGTCCTTTAGCACACTTACTCAAGTGTCTTTACCTTTACCCTTACCACTCACTTGCATCAACAAATTGAACAGTATAAATGACAATAAAAATGGCTAACAATCTCATGTCATAAACCTTCACACTGTACTCAGAATTTGAACTCCAGGCCTTTCTGCCTAGTACTTACTGATTTCAAAGAGTGCTTCTCGCTGAGCTAATTTACATTTTTTTTTCATTTCACATTCCACTTTTCAGGTTTTTAACCTTTAATTCTCATGTCACAATATTTGATAACATTTACCAAAAACAACGACCACGCAAGGTCTAACCATGAGCCAAGTTCCTCCACGTAGAGGTGGACCCGTTAACATTCACAGAATACAGCGACCACGTAGGGTCAAATAAAAATAAGCGAAAGTAATAACCGTAGAGGTGGATCCGTTAACACATTTTAAACATTTAGCATGCATTATTCATCCATACCTTCCCAACAAACACAATACTGCGACTTCGCAGGGCTGTTAAATGTGGCGACCTCGCAGGGTCGTTACAACATTCCACTCGTGCGCCGCTGATGCACTCTCCAGCATTCCGTATTTCATCCGTGTGCATCAATGCTTTCACCAGGTTTAACCATGACGTCACCATTCTACACTGGCCTCCAGGGCTGGTGCGGCTGGTGAATCAAAATGGGATCATCTGCACCGAAACTTGTTCTGATTCATGACGTTCTTTAGGCAATAGACGAAATGTCACGCCGATTTTACTGCACGGAGGACGAATAAACTGGTTGCATAGACTGTCAATATTTTTTAATATTGCTGCTCCTTCACTTCCACACAAGGTGAAATAATGTATGCCGATGCATCAAAACATGCATCCATCTTCTGCTGCAACATGCGACCTCGCAGGGTCGTTACATACGCCCCTTCCTCGGGCCAAAAATTTTTGGTAGAAATTTAAAACTTACAATTTCTGAAAAAAATTTTACTGGAAATATTAAAGATCAACCTGGTAAGAGTCTCTGTCTTTTCTACACTAAAGTCACTTGGTCCTCTTCTTCCCCTACTACTTCTCTTCTTCGCTCCGGAGAACATCTGTAAAGGCGAAGGTTGTCGAAGTTGACTCTGTCGACTGGGTTCTTGTTCGTCGGGTTCAACAGCAGGGCAGTGTTGCTTCGAACATCCGTAGCGACATAGGGGCCAATAAACACCTCAAATAGCTTGGCGATTGTCTTATTCCTTCTGGAACTCAGCTTATGGTTCCTGACAAGAACCAAGTCACCTTCTTGCAACTGGAATGCATTTCCTTTTACTTTAAACTTCCTTTTCTCACTTTTGGAGCGTTCTCTAGCTCTTGCCATGAATAACTTTTGATCCCAGTTGTCTATTTGTGAATCGGCTTCGTCGATGGGCCAGTTGAAGTGGTCCAGAACTTCATTAGGCACAGGCCTGTTAAAGAATAACTCTGAAGGGGCGTATCCTGTAACGTCTGAAACAGAGTTGTTTAGGAGCCATGAAATTTCGGTTAGATACTTTGACCAAGACTGGTGCTCACGATGACAGAACAATCTGAGTAACCGCACTATTTCTTGGTTCATTCGTTCGATGGTATTACTGCTGGGGTGATAAGCAGTGGTGAAGTAATACTTAATCCCTTTCTTACTTAAATACTCCTTCCACAATCCCGAAGTAAACTGTGTTCCTCTATCAGATAGAATTGCTCTCACCTTTGAAAAATGGGAGAAATATCCTCTCTCCATTACATTAAGGATTTCCCTGGCCGTTCCTCGTCTCAGAGGGTAAGTGGAGACAAATTTGGTCCCTACATCTACCATGGTCAAAATATACTGGTACCCATGAGACATAGGTAGCTTTCCAATTAGGTCGACTGATAAAAGTTCATGAGGATTTTTCTGGTTAATGTGTAGCTTATCCTTCAATATACCTAAAAAAAGTAAAGTAAAGTTCTCCCCTGTGCATAGCACCACGCCATGAAGGCGTATAGGGGGTGTGGGGGTAACGCCCCACACTTTCTTGATCCGGTCGTGAGTGGGGGTGATGTGATCAGCATCACGCCCCTGACCGCCTTTACCCCCCAGGGTTTCCCCCAGGTACCCATGTTATTCGACGCTGGGTGGGCGCCGGGGCCGCTTCCAACCTTAGAAAAGTTCCCGGATTTGAACCGGCCGGGGATCGAACCCGAGACCTTGAGCATGGTAGTCAGACGCGTTACCGACTGAGCCACCGCGGCCACCTTCAATATACCTAATTTGTCCATTTTTGTTTTAGCGCAGGTGAGACAATCCCTAACATGTTTGGCTATATCCATCTTTAATTTAGGCCAAAAATATCTACTCTTAATTCTCTTGAGAGTTTTAGCCATGCCGAAGTGACCCAGTTCGTCGTGGTTCTCCTTTAGGACCCTCTTTTTCAGATTCTCGGGAACACACAATTTCCAGGAGACTTCATCTCCAGATGTTTTCCTAAATAAGAGGTTTCCATACACTTGATACAACCCTTTTATCCTGGATTCAACTGGGGAGTGGTTAACTTCCTCTTGCCTCAGAACCTTTAATACCGGCTTGCAGAAATTATCCTCTTCTTGGGCCTGGATCCAATTCTCTACATCCTCCACTTCTCCCCTTTCTTGCCAAACGTAGTTCACATGGAAAAATTTGGTGTCCTCATCCTTGACGCTCTCTTCGACTGGATAACGGCTGAGTATATCGGGAACCGTGTTTTCCTTTCCTTGTATATAAATAATTTCAAAAGAGTAAGATTGTAGTTTCAGGGACCATCTGGTGAGTCGACAGTTCCAGTTCCTGGAATTTTGTAGCCAAACTAACCCTCTGTGATCAGTGTAGATTTTGAAATGTCTCCCGCGAAGATAAATCTCAAACTTGCTTACTCCAAAAAGTATGGCCAGGCATTCCAGTTCATGAATGGAGTAGTGTACTTCATTGTTCTTTAGCTTCCTGCTAGCATACTGGATTACAGCTTTCTCTCCGTTCCGCTCCTGAAATAAGACACATCCTAAGCCTTTGGTCGAAGCGTCACACTGTATGCAGAACTCCTGGACTAAATCAGGTTGAGCCAGGGCAGGAGCGGTGCACGTGCAAAATAAGATGTCGTTAATTGAAAATATATAATATTCATGAAATATCTTATGTGATTTAGTCACAATCCTAATAAACGAGAATTTGTTGCAGTATGAAGCTTTGACGTAATTTTTGGTGCACCAGTCTCAAGCTTGCTCGTGAATTCTGGAGAGCGCGGTAAATTTGATTACAGTTAATGTTATGTCCCGAAATTTTAAATTAATGAATAAAATTATTGCGAACAGTCACCATACCATCGTTTAGTAATAACAACTACTACAGTTATAATGTTCTTATTTTTATTCCTAGTTTCATGTACTAACCTTGAGCGCAAACATGCACGTTTAATGTTAAGACAAAAACTTTAAACATTAACTTCCCTCGTTGCTAAGTAACCATTTATTACATTGTTGTCTTATTCTTTGAGTATATCATTGAATATGAATCGGTTCGCAGGTAATCATTCACAATGATTACATCCTTGTGAATTGATGAATTGTAATTGTTACTGAAATTTTTATGTTGTTTAATTTTGATAATAAAAATATCGGAGCAGTAGCGGACCTAATATATTTAAATAAAATTTTCCAAGTGTAGAATTACTATAACTTAGCCTTTTAAATGGAGTAGAGGTTGTGAATTGTAAGCCTATGATTATTTCCTGATCGAAAGCGAATCTCAAAAGTTTGACCTATTTTTACTACCACATGGAGTGGTATAGCCTGTTAATGTATGTTTCTGATAGAATTTTGCGTCCAGGTGATCTATATGTGGGATTTTTGTAACGTTGATTATTAACAACTAAATCTACCAAAACAACCAAACAAAAGGCTGTAAAGGTGGGAAAGGGCCATGTTAATAGTTTCTAAAAATAAAATAGCATATATAGATATTAGCTTGTAATATTGTGAATAATGTAAAACCAAGAATTTATAATTCCTCAAATGAAGTTCACTATAATATTATGTCCATCATTTTGCAATACGAGCAGTATTGCTTAATTATTGCATTAACAGAGAAAGTATCACATATTTAAAATTGATTGTTCGTTTTTCAAGAGGTATTTTTTTAATCTGTTCTAACATTCCCAAAAACAACCAAAACTACAACCAACACTCTTTGTACACTTCCAAATGTACCACTGTATGAGTGAAGAACCCCTGCCATGGTTAGGAAAATTTTCATCTATTTCGTAAGAGCTAATTCATTCTTGCTTGTTCCATGCAAGTGAATTTTTCTTTTCTCTTGAGCCTATTGATTCAGTTACGCTCTGATATTTGTCCTTATAGTTTCCTTACGTCAAAAAGCGTTCACTATCATGTTGTTTTAGAGTAAATTTTACTCGATAGTACCTTATTGATGTTCATTTCAAAACTTCTTCTCAGATGTTGCCACCGCAATCAAGAAATTCCTTGTATTCCTTCATATTTCTTAAGGCTGCGCTCGTATACCGAAGATTTTCCCTTCGTGCCTTGAAGGCAACTTAGGGCACTCTGCAAAGATACCTATTGAGGGGACGAAAAAGTGTATATATGTATCGATGTTCTTCAACTATCAAATTCTTGTTTCTTCATTTCAGAATGCGTGCTGTAAATTACAACCCATTTCTTTCCAACGTCGTATGATCAGTAGCATAGATCCAAAACGCATTAGAATTTCAGTGCATTTAGGAACGATTTAATTTTAGTCTTCGAGGTTGTCGCCTCTTGTTACCTTGCGCGTTGTATCTTCGACTCAATCCAATCTAGCCATGTAGGATTTAGGTTTCCCTATTTGGTTAATTTGCATTATCTTCCTGCCTCTGTTAGGTGTGGCGAAGGTTCTTGGTTCGAGTACTAGCCTGGGTAACTAAAATGTTGCTGCTGAGATAATATGGACAATAATGGGACTGCGCAGGAAACGAATTAATCCATTTTAGACGATTATGATAAGAAAACATTGTAAGTTAATGAAAGGAAAGTTATGGGAACATGCTAGTTTTTCCTATTGCTGAGGAAATCATAATGAACATGGAAAAAAAATATGTTTCCTTGAAAGCTGCGTAAGCTTGTATGCTGCGAAATCTGGGGTTATTGGTTCGAATATTTCTTAAGATGTTTTTCTAGTTTCATTGCGAAATTTAATCCATGAAGATGAAGTAGCAACGTTAAAAAAACTAAGTTTATATGCATGTATGTAACAAACAAATAAAACCGTTTGGCGAATACCTATCTTGTTAGGCATTGAAAAATTGGCAGTAACAGAAAAATTCAAATTATTCATTTGATAGCATTGAAATTATTTACGAATATTCTGAATTTAAATTTCAAGATTGAATCCGCTACGAAATAAACAGAGTTAATTAATTTGTCCGCTTCTATATCTCGCTTTTTAGTAGACTTTTGCCACACTCAGATGTGGCGCAATAAACAAGTCTGACTCATTCTCTAAGTGCGAAATTGGTATTTATCTTGGAACCCTTCTTCAAATATAAGACATTTTAAATGCGATAAAATTTTAAGTATTTAAATAAGCTTTTAATTAAGACTGTACACTCAACACCTCATCACTGTCCGCCAATGTCACAAAGTTTTAGTGAGGATAAAAAAAATAGTTTTATTCGAAGAAAAAAATGTTTGAGGCAATGAAAGCAACAAGCAAAAATATGTATTTATAATTTAATTCATAGTTTTCCCTTGCACACGTTCAAACTATACAAGTATAATTAAAATTGTGGCTAACACAAAATCAGGAGATATTCACATCATAACTATAGTTGAAACCGGCATTGGTGTAACTTGGGGCCTGATTTTGAGGGGGGAAGATTCTAACTGGATGCTTAACTATAGGGAGACTAACTATAACTCTCTATCCTTCATAAACCCGAAGGTTCATGGGTGCAGTAACACAGGCCTCCATCTGCCCTTATCCTGAGCAAGATCTATATACTCTTTTCCATCCCTACCGATTTCCTTTAGGTCCATCTCAACACTATCCCTCAATCTTCATCTTGGTCTTCCTACTGGTCTCTTACCATCAGGTATCCCAACAACAATCCTGTAAACTCTTCTTTCCTCTCTCATTCGTGCCACATGGCCTGCCCACCTAAGTCTTCTTGATTTAATCATTCTAATAATATCTGGACATGAATACAAATTATGTACTCAAAATTATGTAACCTTCTCCACTCACCTGTCTCCTCATCCCTTTGAGAGTGGAGAAATTCCACGGTAATTATTGCAGTTCATTTTATCACCTTTTTTAAACACAGTAACAAGTATGTTTTCTTTCCACTGTTAAGGAATTTCTTCTTTATTCCATATTAAACAAATTAACTAATTTGTGAATTTGATATATTAACGAATTCCCACCATACTTAATTAACTCAGCTGATAATAAATCAATGGCAGGTGCTTTCTTAATCTTTAGCCTTTTAATAACATCTTTAACTCCAGTCAAGTTAGTTTCTGCAACTAAAGGTTCTACTGTGTGCACTTCATTTACTTCTGATTTATCTTCTACTTGAACATTTAAAAGGTCATTAAAGTATTTTTTCCATCTATTTAGAATATCACTTGGGTCAGCAAAAAATGAATTTTTTACCTTTAATTAAGTTTACTTTAGGTTGTTTCTAAATTCATTTACACCTTTATATAGGGGAACAGTGAATATTCTTGCTAGAGACTAACGACCTGAAATGTTTGTGTTAGTGTTTTGTCGGTTAGGTTTACAAACAAGTCCAAATATTTTTTTCAGTGTGTTTTACCTAACTCATTTTCACACCAAAACAAGTGAAAATGAAGCTATAATTATTGTCAACTAATTGAATGTTTTCTTTGAGTTTTATAACATGCTGAATAAATTTAGCATCCAGGATTATTTGCTTAATAAAGATTACAGATTTGAAATCATAAATATTACACCTTATTATTTTGCTCCTCAGGTCCGAGGAGGTTAACAAAAGTGCCTCTAAATTGTCAGTTTTAATAAACATAAAATCTTCAGAAGGCCAATCATCAATGCCCCCCCCCCCCAAATTAACGCCTATGGCGAACAGGAATTTGAATAAAGGACTCGAAGTACAACATTCCATGTGACCCTCTTTACCATCCTGTCCTTTTGACCTCCGAATGGAAGAAAATTTGTGGTGTTAAGGCAGGCAATATCTCCCAATCATTGGAGGGTGCCATATGTGTTGCCTACCTTCCTGCATTACTTGCTGCTCTTAAAGCCTTAAAGGAGGAAGGCAGAGGGGGCCACTCCGGGACTAGCATGTTATTGGCTAGAGCTTGTGACGTTACCAAGAGGACACGAACGGAAGAAAGCTATGCGTAGGATGTAGCATATGGCACATGAAACGCTGTGTTTTCATGCATCTTTTGATATTATACACCAAAGCTGTTAATTTAATTTGACAACAAGAGATCAAATACGCGATAGAAGAATACACTTATTTCGAAACAATGCATAGTTTATTTTTCAGACATTATTTGCGTGATATCTTGTCCCTGTAGGCTGTAGTCCACTGCCGGCTTTTCTTTCCAGCTAACCTATTGCATTTATTTTAAATGTCTAATTCTAAGGAAAGTTCTTGTCCGGGCACATTCTGATATGAATTTTTACTGAATGTTCTGGAATTTCTCTTTAATAATTTTACGCTACTTTTAAGATTCTCCAGTTGATCGCCACAATGAGGATAAATTTGTTTTTGTTATTTAGCGTCTTCTTCCACTTTTGGCTAATTGCGACGAACAGGATGAGTGATGTTTAGTTTAAATTGATGAAGGGACACTCGCAACAGGCACGTATCCAAGGGGGAGCTTAGGGGGCTCGAGCCCCCCCAAAAGTTTTCGGTTTACAATAGATGAAATGAGGTTTTTGTTTTCTTGTGGTGGGAAATAAAATAATGTGACGATAATTTAAGGAGAGAAATACTTATCGAGTCAAGCACGTATCCAAGGTGGGAATCAGGGGGCTCCAGCACCACCTTCAGGAAATTTCGCTACATAAAATTAGGTTCATGGCTTCTTGAATAATGTGATGATAATTTGAGAGAAATAATTATCGAGGCAAGACACAGAATGTTCTATAACCCTGTTATTGTTAATAGCGCGTATCCAAAGTGGTATCAGAGGGCTGGAGTCCCCCTTAATTTTTTTTAAGTTTACACTACATAAAATAAATTTTTGTTTTCTTGAATAGTGTGCCGATAATATAAGGAGAGAAATACTTACCAAGCCAACACGGAGAATGTTCTATAACCCATTTGTTGATAATATTGCATTAATACTTTTCTTGCGCTTTCGGTGTTGTCGCAGCACTATGCAAAGACTTGTCAGCATTTGGAAGCTGCAAACGTAGCGCCACACGTAGGGCGATTCATTGTATTTTTTTTAATCTCTGGAAAGCGCGAGAGGGAACGTTTTTTAATAAGAAAAGGAGTCAAACTACTGCCAACATTAACGAATCGTTTTATCTGTGGAACGTTCTAGAATATAATAAGGTTAAAATAGGCGGCTTCAATTTCCAAGTTGATCTGTACAACAGAATCGGTTAATGAGAATTCAAAGGTAAGGATGACAGTTCATACAGTCGATTAGTGATCAGTCAGTGTCCATTGGTGGCTTTATAAGATCTAGTGATTCGAAGATGAAAAGTATTAAATACCGTAAAGTAACGAAGTCTACTACTAGTTTCAGTTGGGGTCCAAAGCTGAAGACATTAACGACAACGGAATTTCCGGAGCCTCAGTGTAGTGCTAGTTCGGGTCGAGGGCCGAAGGGATCAACAACAATCCAACAATCAACAACCAACAATCTGTGTATTACTCTGTACTGTTTGAGATCCACATGGATTTGTGATCATCCATTTCATCTACTCAACATTCATTTCCATCTTTGCGAATAGCCAAAGGGTAAATTATACTTGAAATAAAACAAAAGCAATACAAATACAAAACAAAAATAAAGGAACAATTATGCTGTTACGTTTTTCTGTATTTTAGACACGTCACATTTATCAGCCAACAGTCAGAGATTGCTTTTCGGTCGAATGATACTTCTAATAATCGAAGGTAAATGCAAGCTGGGAATTATAATTTGGTCTCTTATCCACCTGAGTTGAGGATCTAAATTTTTAGATTTTATTTGTAACAATATTTACTACTGCGAGGAATTAAAAAGAAACTTACGGCTAATTTCGGCACTGGCTTCCTATTCTATAATAGTTACATTTGTTGTAAGAACATAATACATTAATTTACTTTGTATAAATATTACATTATCCATCGCTTTTCCTAATTAAATTTCATACCATATACAACACACACATAAAATGTGTTTTACTAATAATACAGTGCGCAATTAGAAAACCCCCACGACGACCCCCTCAGTCATTTTTGTAAGTTTCCATTACGATTACGCTACTCATTCGTTGCTCTCAAATATCCTCACTATGGTGGGTGGCCACCGGTCCCATACACAGTGCGAAACCTCAGAAGGAAAGTTATTACTCTTCCCCTAGGAGACTCGAACCTGCGCGTTCCGTAGCCAGAACCCAAAGCATCTCGTTGGTAGCTAACACTAATTAACAATTGCACTCTGTTACTTTACTTTATGTGCGTTTGTTGAGAAATTGTGCTGAAAATATAATGTACGACTTACAGGACAGACATTTTGACATGACCAAATTCATCCCTTTGGACCAAGACTATGAGTGAGACAGTATTCAACATTGTTTCACATGGATCACAGTAGCCAAGGAGATGACTGTGCCTATTCCAAGATCTGAGCAGTTTTAGTTCTACATTTCGAGCGTCAAATAATTCGAAAATGTGTGTTTCAGTTGAACAAATTGAAATCATGTAAATTACAAATCTATGGACTACACTTCCAAACTTAATAGTGAAATTAATTTTAATTGAGACATTGGAATCGCTGGTTTCAAATTCTAACATGAAGAGAAAAATTGGATGGAATATCAATTCAATTCAGAAATCCAAAAGCATGAAGGAGGAACAGAGTCCATTATCCTTCCCAGTGCAATTGTATGGTGAGATAGTCCAGGCCTTGAACTAATCATATTCCATTGTTTTCAAGTTATGTGTATTAACTGCTGAATATTTGTTTGCCGTTCCAAGTTATTATGCAACGTTGAGATATTATTTTTTATAATATCAACACAAGGGACTATTCAGAGAAATACATTTTTGTAGATTCTGTAAAAGGCAGGAACGTCGGAACCGCCATCATCGACTGGGGGGGGGGGCAATATGGTCATTTGCGCCCGCCTCCCCTGCCCCAGTTGCGTCAAAAAATTGTACTATTTTGTCTTCTAATTTTTGGTTCTGATAAAATTTAAGAAAATATTTTTCTGAAGTTTCTGCTAACAGCAAGAACAAGGAAGGAAGTACTAAGTAGATAAAGAATCGCAGCTTCGTCTTTTCAAAGCAAATGTAAACGTGAATTGTCCCTCCCAGGAATTCTCTCTTACTGTTTCCAGTTTCAGCAGAATTTCTAGATACCTTCGCTCGCAACAATGCTCCAGGGTGGGGGGGAAGAGGTCGGTGCACTCAGATAGGAACGGTCTGCAGTTCCGAAATAGATCCAAGCCGACATATTTCCGCGAAACAGGTGTTGTGGAGGAACCAAATATCCTATGAAGAATTCCTGGCCTCACTCTCTCTGTATCCCTCCTGCTGTTGCATGTCCACAACCCTCTTGTCCGGAAAGCTTTGTCCAGAGGGACATTTCGGAAGACGATTAAGTTTTCCCTCGCTTTGTCTTGAATTTTTCGGTTAAAATTAAATATTATGAACGTCTAACCATGAAAAGAAACACCAATTTAGAACCTCACACATTTCTTGTTTCGATCTGCCTGCTTATTGCTCTTACGTAATAGTAAAAACTTGCGATTGTATAGAACACTATACTTCAGACTAAGGAACAAAAGTCTTCGATTTTTTCAGACTTCTGAAAATATTTTGGTTACAGGCCCTGGGTATATTGTATGGTCCCCACCTATGGCCAGCCGGGAGGTAATATTTTATTTGCCTGCCTTCCCAAGAATCATTTCGCTATTTTAAAATCTAAAAAAACAAAAATCGTTTTAAGGAGCATTGAGAATACTTTTAATGGCTTGTATGATATTTTAACTGGTTATTTTGCTATCATTTAATTACGATTCCGAGAATAACTTAACATTACAAAAACTCGCTTTTCACCGATGATAGCGTAGTGGCTAATGCAGTTGTCTTATCATTAAAGGAACAGGGTTCGATTCCGAGGGAGAGGAGACATTTTCAGTGCTTCGGAACTATGTATCCCGCTCGAAATAGCATATAAAGTTGATTATAATTGACAATTGTAAGTGACATTCTTGAAAATTCATGACAGTTTTGAAAAGTTATTCCTAACGTCATATATTTATAAAGTTAGATTAAACGTAACGATGATTGGAAAACAATAACTCCCCAATACGAGTGAGGTGATAGGGAACGAGCGAGACTATTTTGAGGGTGGAGATTCCAATTTTACGTAGCCAATATTCGTACATATAATATGCACATTTCTCCTTTACAGACAAAAGTTCACAACCAGGTTGTTTGCTACTGGAGTTTTCATTGTCTATTAAGTATTAAAGGTGCAACATCAGCACTAACCTTACAGGAATGAGAACTGTAGAAAATGTGATAGGATGGCTGATTACTAGGTTTGAATCTGCGACCCCGAGATTTTTTTGTTCCCAGTTGCACATATACTAGTGTTACAACATGAAATGTTTATGGGATACACTGTCCCTTACATTGATTAAATTAATTAGTTCACGGCCACCCAAACTACTGCGCACGTTCCACATCTTGTTCGACTTTGTTCATAATAAAAATTAATTACTACATTATGCAATATATTTAGCATAAGTATGGTGCAATATCCTGCAATCAATCACATAAAAAGTTTTGGAGTCAGTGGATACTTCTAGGATACTACTATTTTGGGATATTTATACATAGCATGCATGTGTGATTCCCCGAAACATCAGGGATGAGGGGACACTCAACCCTAATCCCTCGCAAGGGCGTATCCAGGTTGGGGGTCCAGGGTCCGGAACCATCCCCAAAATTCCTTAATTTTTTTGTGGATTCTGAAAATAACATCCACTAAGTTGTTGTTTTTTTTAAAAAAAACTCTTTTGGTACAGTAAGTGAAGTTGATGTGTTATTTTAATAATATATGCAGAGGTGAAATACTAAAAGCAAATAGATTGCATTACGTACAGACATTTAAAAAAAACTATTGTCAATGTGTGAAACTCGATTTTTAGAAAAAACATGATTCACTTCATGTATTTGTTAAATTCAGTCTTGTCAGTTAAGCAGAGCTGTCCAAGTGAACCATCTCAAGCAAGTGATCTTCTAGTCGCAGTCGAAAAGGGGGCTTTCTTAATTGTACTCCTTATCTGAGAAACGTTTTTCAGTTTTACTGAACATTTGTCAAAGCATGCCCCTCCCCTCCACGCGGGAGTACGATGCACAGGACTCGCGGGTCTGCGTTGTTTTCGTTCTACTGTACGTTTCCCATCGGAGCTCTGGCGCCTGGACCCGCAGCCAGCATAATGGACCATTTACACGAGGCCAATTGTGAAGACATGTCACTAAGCCAATCCAACATTGGCATCGTGTGAATGGAATGTGAATGAATGTCTCCAGCCATTGTCTCAAGCCACTCCACTAAATTAGAATGGTCTCAAATTTTTCATTGGATTGTCTTCAACTTTGTCATTGGATTGGCTTAGTGGAATGTCTTCACAATTAGCCTCGTGTAAATGGTCCATTATGCTGGATGCGGGCTTATGTGTTGTTCTTACTTGTGCTGAGTGTCTCCTTAGCGTCAGCTTTAAATAATGGGTTGGAGATTCTAAGAAAGTTTTATGGGTCTTAGGCTTGGTAGGGAGCTCACTTCCGATGAACGTGTTGAAATCAGAACAGTAATTTTCTATATTTAAATAGTAGTGGTATTGACTGTATTATAAACTCAAGAAAGTATGAACCCCCCTCAAGCAGATTTGGCTATACTTAAAACAAGCTCAACATGCCCATATGAGCTTTTTGCTCAAGTGTGGAACCCTGTCTAATCCAAGATTTTTGTAAAAAAGCCCTCATGGATTCCATGAGAAAGTATGACCCCCCTCAGATTGATTTGCCTATACTTATAAAAGGCACTTCTGTGAGATTGTTGTCCATAAATTTGTTAAAAATATGCCCCTCTTGATATTTTTTTTGGCCACACTTAAAACTAGGCCAAGCTGCTTATAAGAGCCACCTACACACATACCCATACATATTTACTTCTGGTTTAAGGTCAATTGGATACCAGCTTCAATTTGTTTATTAAAAAAAATGCAATATGCAGAGACCCTCTAGAATTGCTCTGTGACCCTCTCATTTCTTACATCATAAACATATGATTTTTCACCTATGAGAATAACACTACATATGGTGTCATCAGGTAATGCCTCATGGAATTCACAGATAATTTTAATGTTTGTCCTGTCATTCACCACAACTTGTTTCCTTTTTGAAGTGTTGATTACAAACATGGGTCTCTGTGCCTTGAATTCATCTGGTGTGTAATACATGTCAGTATTGCCAATTGTAGAAAACAGTAAACAAAATTTGCCTGTTTTAGAGATATTCCAAAAAAATATATATATTTGATAAGCAACAACAACAGGGCCATCTATGTGCAAATGTCTGAACTCGGTGAACACTTGGGAACAAGTCAATTTTTTTCAATATGTCAATATTTTTAACTCTTTTTGCCAGTAATAGGGAATGGTAGTAAGCATTAGACAAAGTACTTTGGAGCCGAATATGCCTTTCTTAAGACGTCGTATATTGCTAAAATATCTTTAATTCACATATTTCTCATACCGCCGTATCTTGTTCTATTAGGCCTCTTCAAGAAAATTGCCAATTAGTGAAAATTAATTGAGCACAACAGCAAAAGAGGTACTAATAGGGCAAGCATACAATGATATGAGTAGTTAGTGTACCGCCTTGGAGTCGATAAATCAATTGATTGGAAAAGATCGATCAAAGATCAATTGATGATGTAGTTGTGTGGGCAAGCAAGGGTTATTGTTGTTCGCGATGACGTCATAAAATGGGCGTGGCTTAATTTGCGAGGAGCGTTTTGATTGGTTGGAAAAGTATTCGGGTTTTTCCCGCGGCGTCTGAAAACAGATGGCGTTGATGATTCTGAAATTCTGGGAATTTGGGTTGGGGAGATTCTTGGAATTTCTGGTGTCTGAAAACAGATGGCGTTGATGATTCTGAAATTCTGGGAATTTGGGTTGGGGAGATTCTCGGAATTTCCGGTGTCTGAAAACAGATGGCGTTGATGAGGCTTTTAAGTGGTGCGGTGAATGTTAAGTGCCTTTTCTTGGAAAATGGGGTTTGTCGAGTGTTGTTTCGAGGAAATGTTGTGAGAATTAATGGATGTGGTTTGGGTAATGGGTTTGGAATGGTAATGCGTTTGCATTCCAGAAATTCTGAGAATTTGGTTAAGTGTTTTTGTTGTCTGAAGACAGATGGCGTTGATGATTCTGAAATTCTGGGAATTTGGGTACGTGTTTTTGTTGTTTGAAGAGAGATGGCGTTGATGAGTCATTCTGGGGAAGGTGGTGTTTTTCTCCGAGGGCCGTTGATGAGTTTGAAATTCCTGGAATTGGGTGTGGTCTGAAAATCATGTCCTAGCATGTTTTAGGTTTAACCTTCCAGGGCGACTGTTTGAAGTATGTTTAACGGAAATCGTGACGTAGAAAAAAGAAGGTATAAATAGAAGGGATACAGGATAATAAATCTTATCAATTTTATACTCTTCGTCAGGATCCGAATAAACTTTTTGCAGTTCATGTTTGTAAAATGTGCCTTTTACAGGTTCTTCGTTTAAATCGTCTAATATGTATACAGGTACAGGTGATCGCTGAACAAGGGAGTGGATTTTGAAAAGTTCTCGTGACCACGATTGTTCGTATCCCTTCTCAAAATGTCCTTTGACGACAGAGATTCGTACGAAATCACCAACATTCAGATCTGAAGACGGTTGTGAAATATGTCTGTCAGGTTTGTTGAGACGTTTCCACACGATGTAAACGTTAGACTCGTTCACATCTCGAGGTGCCATCCCTATGGAACTGTGGATAGTTGTATTGTAACCTTCGAGAAGTTGCGGTAAAATGTCTACGTAACGTCTTGTTTGTTTCGATGTGAAATATTTCCACATTCGTTCTTTCAATGTTCTGTTGAAACGTTCCACTACACTTGCTTTCACAGGATAATTTGAAGCGATCGAGAAATTTACATTCTCATTTTTTAAAAACTTCTGGAATGTAGAATTTGTGAACTCCGTTCCTTGGTCGGTCTGTAGTGTGACAGGTTTTCGTCTGCTTTGTCCGAAAATAATTTTGAAAGCTTCGGTTACCGAATTGCTTGTTTTATTTCTTAGTGGTAATGCAAAGGCATATTTTGAGAAAACATCGATCACTGTCAGAAGATATCTGTATCCATCGTTATGTTTTTGTATCGATGTCATGTCGTTGAGATCGGCTTCCCAAAGCATGTCTATGTTCCACACATTGTAATGATTTCGGGGGAACCTTTTCCTTGCAGGTTTGTGGAGAGTGTACGTTTCCTGGTGCATCAACCATTTTTTCACCGTATTGCGGGATATATTTTTATCCCGTACCGCGTTCCATAAACGATCTACAGATGAGAATGAAGCACGTTGTCGGGGATCGTAATATATTTTGGTGAGGATTTTATCGTGTTTTAACTTAGGGACTCCCATGACTGATCTCTCTGTCTACGGCTTTTTCTCAGAGGAACCAGCTTGTATGCGTCAGGTGTTCTCAGAAACGGTGTAGTTTTTCTGGAAACACGGACAGCCGCTTTCTTCTTCTTTTTCTGTTTCTGTCGATGAGACGGTCCAGGGCTTTCCGTTGACGACGCTGAGAAGTTCAACGTCTTCGGATCAGGAAGTGTTTTTTCCTGACGTTCGTCTATCAAATGTTGAGCCGTAGATTGGTACTCGTCGATGATATTTTGTAACTGATGACGTGTATTACGGGATAACGTCTCAGCCAGGTTCGGAGGAAAGAACGTCGATCCTGGCGAAATAGTAGAAGAACGGTCGTTATCTTGAACAATAGGAATTTGTAATGGTTCTTTGGATTTTCGACTCAGCCATAAATACTCGTCCAGTTCCTTTCTGTAAAGACGCCATTTCTGATCGTCTGATATATTTTTCATTTTTAGAATATCATTCATTTTTTTATCCAGAACGGATAATTTCTGAGTTACAGACGAGTCGGAACCGCGAATACGTGCTAACTGTTCCGGTGAAAGGACGATCATCTTTTTGTAGGAAGATGTCATTTCTCAATGAGGAATGAGAGTACCGAGAAGACCCGATAACAAAGAACCTAGAAGTAAGGGTAGAAATCCACCTTTTTGCACAAGTAGTTTTCTTCGTTTTTCGATGTTCACTTTCGGTTTCACGAGATTGCGTAAGACCGACTTGTAAGGTGTCAGACGACGTTTTGTGGACGGTTTAATTTTCACGTTTCCTTTTAAAACGTTCAGGCAGCATTCGCTGATGAAACGAATTGTCTTTTTCGTAGCACTTTTCAATAATGATTTACGGATTTTGGTCGGTGAATTTTTCAACACGTGCAAGAAAGGTGAATGTTTCTTGAAAGAAGACGAATGTCTATTCCTGTTAGAACGTGATTTGGTACGTGTCTTCCTCGTTCTCCTCATCTCGATGTTTTAAACATTCCTGAGGAAGATATGCAGTTGAGTAATTCTGGTTAAAAATGTCTGTCTGATAACGTAAAGGATCCGGTGTTGACTGTGAAAGATCAATATACAAATAACTGAAAGGTTGAGCGGTAGCATCTATATATACTTTTTCGAGTTCCTTCATGCGGTGAGGATGAAGTTGTCGTGCAAACACAGTGAATTGGTTCATATCTCGAGGGTTTTTAAAAATAACGAAATGCTTCACGTTCAGCGAAATGTCTCTGCAATTTTTCCCTTGATGAAAAAGATTCTGTGTTATGAACACCACCGAAATGTTTTTGTGATGACTGCCTTTTGTGAAAAGGTCGGCGACTTTTTCTCCTTGAGCAACCATCATAAGATCATCCAGGATTATGAGAGTAGGGGTTTTTCCGTTCCACGACTGCCAATCGACGATCCCTTTATGATATTGCACATCTCGAAGATTTTGCGGAATACTGTTTTCCTGATCGTAACACCATACGATTTTCTTGACGGATCCTTCGACAAGATGAACGATGGAGTCGACCATATTTGTCACAAAAGTAGTTTTTCCACTTCCTGATGCTCCGCAGACCATCATGGTGAAAGGATGGGAAAGTTTAGGAAACATGTTTTATACTGGAGATTTGAAGAAAAATGAAGATCTGGCACATTGTAAACACATTTTATACACTGACTGTCCGAAGAAGGGTTCAAACTCTTGACCTCTACAGACATATTTTAGTCAGCACAGTATCCGAAGGGATACGATAAATGTTCATCGTCGAAACGTCGTTTCAACAGTACCGGCTGAAACAGCTTTTTTTCATATGTACTGATTACTTGGAACTGTTTTGTTCTTCTGATCCTGAAAATATTTTCGACCATAACTTCAGGTTGCTCACTGTTTATCATGTCGCACATGGTATCAAAATTGACCAATTCCGATGTGGAGGTATTCAATGTGATTCCTTTCACTTTACAGATATACTGCGGTTCGCAGAACGGTTTTGTTATTTTCATGCTGTAACTTTTCGGTCCCGTTGAAACAAACTGTTCACAAACTGCACCGGGTCCGAAATCTGCCAATTCATCGGTGAGTTCTCCTAGTGCGTCACCTGTCTGGGGATGATATTCCATTTCAGGACTATCTACGTAAATTACAGAATCTGTATCACAATAACATATCCTGTCACCCAATTTTTCGAGAAGTTCGTACAGTTTCAGACGAGCATGGCATGTTGTGAAGGCTCCGATAGGAACATTTACTTTCCTGTTCAGACTGACAGCCTCTTCAACATATTTCCAGTTCACTAAAACGGTGTCCTGATTGATGAATACGACTCCTCCAATCATTATATTTGGATCAGTCATTTTATCGAGAAAATCTTTCGATTCCTTGATGATGGTCGTCTGGGAAAGGTTGTCCCGTTGACAGAACTTACCCCATAAAGAATTAAGGCAAAGTTTAGCCAGAGTACGTTTACCAGGATTGACTTCGATACTGTTTTCTTCCAATAGAATACCCTCCTTATCGAAATATTTCTGTATGTACTTCTTCTTATCCTCGTCGTTCTGACACCATGAAGGCCAGCCGCTCGCTTCCTGTTTTATTTTCAAGAAGGTGTTGACATAACCAGCAAAAAGTCCTCCAGTTTTTGTGGCAGGGTTGTACATCGATGTTTCATACTTCCACACTTCCGACACTGACAGTACTCTGTAGCCTAAACTACAAGCTTTACGCACCTCGGCGATGACCCAAGTCCCCGAAAGTGCGCGTTGTTCATCGGAATGGCTGCACGTACCTTCACATTTTAATCTGATAGCACATTCGTTACACAAGACAAACATCAGTTTTCCATGCATTTTTGTAGGTAGAACAGGATGTAAAAGGGCTTTTGGTGGCAGAACAGTACATTTTATGAGCCCCTCCATGTTCAAAACCTCATTTACCGAAGGAATAGAAGTTCCTAGAAATATGGCAGGATGTCCGACAGGATAGGCACAGTATTTGTTCACATAAGGGTACAAACTTGTAAAATCATAGTACTGTAATTTTTCATTTTCCTTGATTTTGTAATACGTCCTGACTGTTTCAACTCTTCCTCCATATAAGGCGTCTCGTGGATTTAAAGGAATGCAGCAAACGATAGGATGTGACGATAGATGTCTGTCGAGTTCAGGATCTGCTTGCAATATTTTTTTGAAATCGCATTCCCACATTGTGACAACATGGTATCCTTCAGAACGTAGAGCCGCAAGTTTACGACACGTTGTCTCGTATCTGAAGGCTGCAGTGTTCAACAAGTCACTATGTTTATCACTGTTACTATCCTGATCGGTTTCATCTTCTTCGTCACCTTTCGGATACATATCCCTGTTAATTGATATGCAGCGTTGACAACCATGCCAGTAGCAGCCCAGCGCCTCGTACACCGTCTGCGTCTCCTCGTGATAACCGTCCACTCTGTAACGCCCTCCTATGACATATTTTTCACGAGTACGTCCACCGTGAAGAAGTATTACATCATTTTGTTCTTCCACGTAGGTTAACCATTTCAATGCGAACTTGGACATCTTATCTGCATGATGGTAACCTTCTTTAGGTATTATTCCTATAGTGTTAGCCGGCATAAATTTCTGCCTGTAAATTAGTGAACAGGCAGATGCTATTGTGAGACAATCCTTGAAAATGTCGATCTTGCATATGTCTAGGAAATTCTGTCTCAGCTTCAAACATCCTTGTCTCAACAGGGTAACATCCTTGATGCAGTATTGAAGAAGTTGGTTTTTGTTGTTGAAAGGTACATTTTTGCTGCATTCAATGTCATACCAAGACATAAAACGGTGCTGATCTTCGACTGTTTTCATATATTCATAGCCGTATGCAGAAGGAGGAGGCATCGGTCCTATGTAATTTCTGTTCTTGTAGGTGTTCCACAGATGCGGATAATAGCCTTTCTGAACAGGCAAACCGAAAAGTTTGGAAAATCCAGCAAGATTTGTCTGAACGTAGTTGAGACTGTCCACAAAATGAAGATTTTGGTATGACATACTGATGATTTTGGTACCGTCTAAGATCACATGAGGTTTCATTTCTCTTTCCAACATTCTCCGTAGCAGAAATGTGCAATCATAGCCTCGTGCATTGTGTGCACAGATGGTTATGTTGGAAAACTTGTGCTGTAATTCGAGATAGGACAGAAATGTGTCCACAGGATCATCCCAGAATATAAACTCTCTGGTTCCACAAACAGAACAGGGAACTGTTAAATCCTCCTTCTTGTAACACGAGTGACAGGCTGTCTGTACTACAATAAGATTCGGAACATGAAGAAACGTTTTTTCTTTCTCAGAGTAAGGAATGTCTGTATAACATTCAAAATCGTAGAATATATATAGAAATTTCGAATTCACTTTACTTTTCGGTACAGCCATGTGACAGAAATGATTTATAGGTTTCACGCAGTTACATACAGTACAGAACTTCATATTACATTTATGCACTTTTTCATATGTATTGCTTGTTAGAATAATTCTGAAACATCTGGGGCACTGTTGGATTTCACTACAGACTGTACCGTTTCGGAATGGTGTAGAAACGTGATTCGTGAAGCAGTTTTCATTTTTGAAAATTCTGTGACATGTCTGACATATTCTGCGAACACCCTGTTCAGGCACACACGGCGGAGTTGAACGACACATAGAACACAATTGTTTACACAGATGATTATGCGGTCTATGAAATATGAGTTCGTTACACCCGCGACATTCTTGTTTTGCCGCAAATGCTCCAACACGGTTCACTATCACATCATAATGCTGGCGAGTGTTATCATAGAGAAGGTATATATATTTGGAAGCATTTTCAACCTGTCCTTCAAACAAAACATCTTTCACATCACGAAGATTGTTGTATACAACAATTTTATATTCTGCAAGAACTTGCTGAAATTTTCTCAGTTCAAGAATTCCGCTTCCTGCACACGTATTGTCTGTGAGATCTACATCTGCTTTACGCATAAGTTCGAAAACAGGTTTGAGAAGATTTCTATTTCTTCGATACTGTGAATAGGACGGATCATTATCAGCATGGGATTTTCCTATGATCAAAGCTTCAGCTAAACAGAGTGGTTTCCTTCTATTCGGCACACCGACGACACTTCTTTTTTGCGTGCTTAGCATGTAATTAGGTAAACAATATGTTTTTTACCTCCGCCACCTCCGACAGGTATGTCGACATGGTCGGCGCGCAAAATTAAGCGATCTGTAGCAGTGAATGTTTTCGCACTCTGCAATATTTTATACATGATATTCCACACCATATCACTGTGTAACTGGTCACATCTGTGCCACCCGACATAAATATCTTTCACAGTGGGGTCAGATATGTTAGACAGAGTTAAACCTATCTTGTCTTCATCTTTGGTGTTTTTTTTAACGTAGGTGAGAAGATTTTCGACACCTTCGCGGATCCATGTGTGAGGATCGACATTTTCTGGAGGGTGCGAGAAACTGAATTCCACACGTCGTCCTTTGGAACGGAATTTAGGATATTCACGTTCTTGAATGTTGTGTAATATTATATTCCCTATCTGTTCACGAGACACTGAAGCACGTTTTCTTTTCTTACCTCTTCTATCTGCTACAGAAACACTCTGGGATGACGGTTCTGCTGGGGGCAAGGGATCCGGTCTCCATGACGGTCCTGGCACAGGTTCCAAGCCTAATCCAGGTGCGACGTCCTGGTGATGTAACAGGCTCAAATGCGGTTGTCTGCTTCTCCTCGGTAGCTGGGGATACAGGATCGGGTGTTGATGAAGGACCTGGTGATTCTTCGGAAATACCTGCTCCATAAAGATCGGGTACGGATGTTGTCACTGTTTGTAGTAACCGGTCATACTCCTCGATCAAGGAGATTGTTTCTCCTGTTATGATTTTTTGCGCAATTTGCACCAACACTTCCCGTAACTGTCTAGGTGTTGTGAAATATCCATCACGATATAGCAATAACAGATCGTCAGCGGATAACTGTACGTCCATGATCGTGCGATGTCTGTGTCACGAAGACTGTCATGTGGAGAGAACACCGTACTTTATATACGCAAGCATACCAAACCAGTTATTTCCGTTCCTAACGGTTTTGCTGTCTGATCTGCAAACTCTCCGGAAATATGTAACAGTCCTCAGGTAACCGTCTTCGCCCTTTCTGGCTGATATGAATGCTCATGAAAAATTCTCGGAAAAGCTAACTGTCTTCACCAGATTTTGTCCTTTCTGATATCAAACCCAAGTAAAATTCTCGGAAATAGCTAACTGTCCTCACCAGATGTTTTCCTGATTGCTATGAAACCATGTAAAATTCTCGGAACTACTTAACACTCTTTTCCAATAAATCCCCGAACCATCCCTAACTGTTCTACTTTATTCCGAGTCCAACACACTATCACTCATCCTCCAAGCAAAGGTGGCGACCCCATTGTCACACCAGCATCAGAACCTGACATGACTACCAATTCTATAATATTACGTAGTATCCGTCGGTGATAGATATTGTCACCTATCTGTTGTAGGTAAATTGAAAAACTCGAAAAACATGTCCGGAAAGTTTCGAAGGGTCGTCCAGCCGTCCCTAATTGGACTAGAGTGAAAGCACTTGTAGATTCGGAATCTGTACGTCAACACCTTTAAATAGAGTATATGGACGGAGGTCTACGGTCAAAATAACAAAAACCAATATGGCGGCCAAGATGGCGGCCCCCATTGTCATGACGAGGTGAGATGACAATTAATTGTATAATATTACGTAGTAACCGTAGGTGATGTTTACTGCCACCTATCTGTTGTAGGTAAATTGAAAAACCCGAAAAACATGTCCGGAAAGTTTCGAAGGGCCGTCCAGCCGTCCCTAATTGGACTAGAGTGAAAGCACTTGTAGATTCGGAATCTGTACGTCAACACCTTTAAATAGAGTATATGGACGGAGGTCTACGGTCAAAATAACAAAAACCAATATGGCGGCCAAGATGGCGGCCCCCATTGTCATGACGAGGTGAGATGACAATTAATTGTATAATATTACGTAGTAACCGTAGGTGATGTTTACTGCCACCTATCTGTTGTAGGTAAATTGAAAAACTCAAACTCGAAAAACATGTCCGGAAAATTTCGAAGGGCCGTTCAGCAGGCCCCTAACTGAACTAGAGTGAAGGCAATTGTAGATTCGGAATCTGTATGTCAAAAGTATATGGAAGGGGTCTACGATCTGGAATACAGAAACCCTACATTGCCGTCAACATGGGGGCCCTATTGTCCGGCCCTGTGTGATTTAACATAAAATTGATTTGCCATATCTGTGCATTTTCAAAGGGCGATTCCGACTCGGTTTGGCCCCGGGAAGAAATAATAGAAATAACTTTGCATTTTGAAAGGGGTTCGACTCCCTCTGTGTGTTCTAAAAACAAAAAAAAAAAAAAAACTGATTGCTTTAATTTTGTATTTTGCAACGAGTCCACTCAAACCCTGTAAAAACGAATTTTCCCTATGTGTAGGTCGACTCTGATTCTGTTTATTTAAGAAACAGACGCTATTACAATAACACTGCATTTTCAACATCATCTATTTCACGATGCTCTTTCTCAGACGTTCTGTGAAGACCCAACAAGGAAGTTGGTTTTGCAATTATATCTCCATACTTTTATTATCTGTCTGGATGAAACAAGGAAGTACTATGTACATAACGTTATCAGAGTCAACCGGATGCAACAAGGAACTACTGTGAAACTCATCTCAGAACTGCAGGCCTCAGTCCAGCAATTTCCTCCTTGTAAATCTGTCATGATGTGATAAAGAACTCCAGCCACCGCAGTTTAATCTCTTCTACAGATTTCCGCGTAACACGCTTGCTAATGACTTAAGCATGTAAGGACGTCTGCAGAACTTCTGAAACAGATTTTCCTCCACTCATTCTGTTACTTCGTGCTGGATAAGAAGAACGTACGATGGCTGATGGAAATTTGGTACGTACCTATTTCATATTCGTATTAAAATAACATATTTTCTGTATACACCATATATTTTTATTACAAAAAACTATTATACATATTTCATTATACCCATTAAATGCAACACCTCTCAATGTAGACATTATATGTACAATCTCGGGTTCGATTCCCGATGGAAACCTATGGTTCTGTGCATAAATTTAAAATCGGATAGATTGTTTAATTATCCCACAACTGAACGAAACGTGTTAGTGTATTAGTAAGATTAGTAATGTTTATTCGTTCAGTTTTCTCTTTTTCAACATCTCCACCATCCGTTCCTCTAGCTCTTTCCCCGTTCCCCCTGTTTTTTTATTTTCTGCTCTTTCATTCCTTACACTTTTAAATAGTTCCATTAACTCGAAACAGATTCTTAACGATAAATGCGAGGGTACATATTGGACTCTCTGTATGTTTTCTACAAAATCACCAAACACTGCCGCGTTTCTTTTTTTTTCAATAATGAAGCTGAATATTTTCACCAATGTGTCCACCTTCACTTCAAAATCTTTACACGTTTCTTCTAGTCGGTGCAATAAATCTTCGGACAACCCGTTATCTTTGCAGAAATTGACGTAGCTGGCTACATGCTTTTCTACTTGTCGTGCGTGAACTTTGCTCCACAAATTTCTTCTCTCTTCTGTTGTAGTCCCCGTCTCCTCTTTTACGTCTCCATACAGCAGACTGAACCCTAGCGGAAGTGTAGTCATCTGAAATAGACAGAAAATATATTAGTTATGTATATATATATATATATTTCGGCCTCCCCGATGGCGCAGTGGTAGTGTCGTCGCCTTGTAATCAAGGGGTCCCGGGTTCGATACCCTGTGGAGGCACAAGTGGTTCGGATCCCACTTTAAACTGTAGGTCCAGTCCCAATTAGCCTTACCGTGCATAAAGTGGACTTCAAACAACTAATCAATCAATATATATATATATATATATATATATTTTTTTTTTTTTTTACACAAACTGTAATCACTGTTATATATTAATTCACACATATTTTCAGGAACGTAACATGCAGCAGGGGGAGGCTCTGCGGAATGCTTTTGATCAATATCAAATAGGAGTAGAAGAACAAGAGCACTTCGCAGAGCTCACCAGGGATGTTAGGCCTACAGTGGCCCCCCACCATAGGCTGTACATCTCTAAAATAAACCTCTGCTGCCACAGGTAATGATTTTTATTTTCTCACCTTTCAAGCTGTATCGTTTTCTGCTTCCGACGTGTCAGTCTCCTCTATTATTTCGGGGAACTCACGATGTGGGCCTGTACCTCTCGAAAACTGCTCTTCAACTTTATGGACACTAGAAATAAAAGCATATTTTGATCTTAGATCGTTACGCCGTAACGGGTTGTAACAATAGTCGGCTAACTCTTCTAAATCTAATGCAGTACCTTTTACTCCTAATGTATCGCTTACCGACTCCTGTAGGGGTACACTACTGTTAAACCACTGAAATATTTCACCCAGTGATAACATAGACTCCCGATATTGTTTTCTAAATATCTGCATCAGGGTTGCAACATCACTATAATCCACTATCATGTATTTTTTGTGACACCCCACTCGGTACAGCAGGGGAATCTCCTCATTCAGTAAATGTTCCAAATTTTCGTACCGTGTCAATTCGACAGCGGCACGCCCACAATTTAAACTCTCGTCCGTCATCATGATATATTTTGTAACCAGACAACGTGGAGGAACATGCAGATCGGATGTATCTACATGTTCCGAATTTAGTTCAGATTCTGTCTCCATACAGATGCAATCTTTTGAGGAAATTCCCGATACTACAGTAAAAGGTCCTGCATTATATCCGTGAGATGCTATCTCACCGGCTACACGATTGCTCCACACATGGTACGGCAAATGACCGTATACAGGTGCTCTCTCGAAAAGGTAATGTGTCTCGCATAATCCTGTTCTACGACTCTTGATGTACTGCATGCTGATCGGAAAACCATTACTTTCAAGTTCCATAAAATTCTCATTCACTAGATCTCTATTGTAAAATGTTATTAAAAGAGATTCCCTGTACCTTACCGGACTATCAAAAACCAACACTTTGGGACTATTACTCTCAAATATTTTCGATTTAACACCATGCAATCTTTTCGAATCGGAGACTGTTACAGGGTATGCAAAACACATCGCCTTCCTCGGAGAACGCTCTATGTAACCGTACAAAGGATTATACTGCATATTTTTATCAGCATCATGTTTTCTTTTCCTCAACGTTTCACCTCTACCACCACTACTTTTCTTTCCACAGCGTCTCAACTTCTCATATTTGTGTTGTGCAGCATTCTTTGCTTCCCACGATCTACGAAATTGCTGTTCCGTAAAATACTTACGAACGCTCACGTACGGGTTGTCATCCTTAAACATTTCAGGCTGTACCGACGACCGTGGTGTCCGTGGAGGAGACGGCAGTAGACGGCTACTTCGTGATGTCGTCGTCACTGGCGACAAATCTGGAGCAGCAGGTTTCATCCCCATTACACTGCCGACAAATTGCAATATCCAGCCCCCTATACCCATTTTACACTTCTACTCACCTCAAGATAACCACTATATGTATATATATATATATACCAGGTAGGATTGATCCGTTGAAACTGATCACTTTTCTCACTACAGTATCTGCAACCTGACAGCCGATTGTGCTGGCTGAGCTGTGGACAGTTATCTGGCGGACAGTTGTACCTCTTATGATGCATATCTGGCTCGTTCCATTTTAATACCTTCCTCCCGACGATCAACACAGTCATATTCGATACGTAATCTCTCGCGCAGAGCATCCAACGCCCACGTGCATCTCCTATCTTCTTCCTGTCCTGGTACACTGTACACACTCAACTCTTCCGAGAATCGTACTTTTTTTATTCTGTATAATTTATCTACATCCGTCTTCTCCGGCACTTTTTTCTCCTTATGCTCTTTCTCCATCACGTGCTATCCCACATGCTTTGCAGAGAATCCTCCTTCCAGCACAGCATTCAACCATTCCGCACATCATTCATCCTGTTCATGCATATCACCCTCAACCGTCCACACACACACATATCGCTCACCAATTCCTGGAACCACTTAACGATAATCTTTCTCGCAACACCAAACCAATTAACACCAGACATCAAACATTACTCATTCCCCCGAAACCCTACTCTCATCCCACACAATTCCTAGAACTCGAACACTCAACACTTCAACGCCATCTGCTCGAACATTCACCAGACCCTGAAATAATCTCCCGACAAAATTCCTTGAAAAACAGACCTTGAAACACTGGACTCAAAACTGCAAAAGCAATTACCATTCCCGACCCATTACACAAACCACATCCATTAATACTCACAACATTTCCTCGAACCAACACTCAACAAACCACATTTTCCAAGAACAGACACTTAACCTTCACCGCATGCCTTAAAAGCCTCATCAACGCCATCTGTTTTCAGACGCCGGAAATTCCGAGAAAACCAACCGTCACCGGATAATCGTCGATACTTATCCTCCTCCCCAACCCACATTCCCAGAATTTCAGAATCATCAACGCCATCTGTTTTCAGACGCCGCGGGAAAAACCCGAATACTTTTCCTCCTCCCCAACAACCAATCAAAACGCTCCTCACAAAATTAAGCCCCGCCCATTTTAAAACATCCCACCAATCAGAATCATCCTCACAATTAAACCCCGCCCATTTTATGACGTCATCGCGAACAACAATAACCCTTGCTTGCCCACACAACTACATCATCAATTGATCTTTGATCGATCTTTTCCAATCAATTGATTTATCGACTCCAAGGCGGTACACTAACTACTATATGGGGATATGTGAATTGTTGGTTTCTTCGATTCAGATAAATGGATTGAATTGAAACTGGGATATTTTGCATTTTTTTATACAAAATCTAATATTTGTTACATCCAGCTTGTTTGTTGTAATCTATTCATATTTAGAGTCAGGCCTATATCTGTCTAAGTTGTTATATAAAATCAATATACATGGCATTAGGTCAGTGCCTTCTGGGACATGCATGTCTGTGCAGGTATTTGTGCTAGGTCAGTGCCTCTGAAGGCCGCTGAAAAAAAGCCTGCGGCACGGCCAGTTCCTCTGCACGGATCAATACTCGGGGCAGTTTCTCAGATTCCCGCGCCGTGGAGTTGTGGGATCAATATTCCCCGCCCGGGCAGTTTTATTCCCGCCAAAGTGGTTCCTAAATACAAAATCTCAAGAACTAATTGACATAGAGCTATGCAGTTTTTTTTGTCTGTGCTGAACCCAACTGATATTTTTTATCCAGCATAGAGTTTTGATTTGAACCCCAAGAAATTGTATATAAATACCAAAGCCAAAAATATTAAGTGTATACACACATACACACATACACACACATACAAAGCACAGTGCTGAACCCAACTGATATTTTTTATCCAGCATAGAGTTTTGATTTGAACCCCAAGGAATTGTATATAAATACCAAAGCCAAAAATATTAAGTGTATACACACATACACACACACACACACACAAAGCACAGTGCTGAACCCAACTGATATTTATTATTAAGTATAGAATTTTGATTTGAATCCCAGGAAATTGTATATAATAAACAACAACAAAAATGCCAAGTCAAAAATATTGTAATCAATGCAATAAGAATATATCCAGCCCTAATTGGGCCAAGCACCAAAAGATTTGTAACCCGGACAAATACAGAACCCCCACAAAAATATGCCCCAAATGCCATAGAAAATATAACATGCAATACTTCACATATAAACATAAAGATACTTGCTCTGCACAGTTATCAACATTGCCCCCTCAACCATCTACATCTGGTCTGAAAAGGAAGCATGAAGCACCTGTTAATGCTTCACCAGCAAAGCAGCCACGCTATGCACCCTTCCATAGCAGTTTTAATGCCCAATTAAGAGATTATCGGTTTGTATCAGAGCCAAGATGTGGTATTAATAATTTTTTGAACAATATAAATCCTGATCTGCAGGCAATTCTAAATGCACAAAATGGCTCTTATAAGCTGTCCCTCAAATTGTTTGCACAATATAAGAAACCAAACGGCACAAAATTTACACAGCCCCACATAACAGAAACTGTACCTGTATATTCAAATACAAATTCAGACAAAATAATAAGCAATTTGATAGATCAACTGAATATTAAACACTCTGAATTTGCAGCAAAAGAGTCTGGATGGAGCCTATGCGGTTCATCACACAAGTTATATGTTAATATTTCTGAATTCAGCTCATTACAAGGATCTACTTATGTGCCATTACCTGCAAATATTAAAAACAAAAGAGCCGTGGTCAATATTGAAAATACCGACCAGAAATGCTTTTTGTGGTGTATTTTAGCTGCTTTGTTTCCAGTTTCAAGGAATCCTGAGAGAATAACTTATTATAAACAACATGAAAATGATTTTGATGAGGCAATGGAGGGTTTAGAATATCCAATGTCTGTTCAGAATATTGATAAATTTGAAAAAAAGGCCAGGAATATCAATGGCAAACAATTATCTATTAATGTATTTATTTGTTCCACTGGCAATTGCTCCATAGAACCTCTCAGAATTAGTACAATTGATGATGAATCTGCTGTTCCGATTGATCTGCTCTTAATTGAAGGGGATGGCACATATCATTACACTCTGATACACAGTCTTGAAGCTTTAGTGAGAACACAACTAGACAAATCCAATACAATATTCAAGTTGTGCAGAAGATGCTTAACTGTAATTTATGGTCAAAAAATGGTAAAAGGGGTTCGGGAAGAAAATGCAGAAATTGCTAAAAACAAGTTAATTGAGCATCTGAAATACTGTGGCAACCATAAACCTGTTCATATGGTGATGCCCAATCCAAGTGAAAATTGCAAATTCAAAAAGTTTGAAGCCTTGTCGGAACACCCAGCATATATTGTCTGTGATTTTGAATCAAATCTCAAACCTCTTGCATTCTGCAATCCAGATCCTGAAGAATCTGCAATTACACCATACCAGCTACATGAACCTTCCAGTTTTTGTTATATAGTTATACGGGATGGTGTAGCTAGTGAGCCACACTTATACATGGGACCAAATGCCATCAAAATATTTGCACATAGAATAGAAAATGAGTGCCGTGACATAGCATCTAACATCTTATTAAAATCAAAACCTATGTTGCCTTTAGCAGAGAAACACATTGAGGATTTCAACAATGCAGAAAAATGCCCGGTATGTGATTCTGAATTTTCAGATACAAATATCAAGGTTCATCACCATTCTCATACAGATGGTAAATTCTTAATGGCCCTGTGTAATAGCTGCAATATTCAGATCAAGAGACCAAAATTTGTCCCCATATTTTGCCATGGAGCATCCAATTATGATTTCCATCATCTGATCAGATACGAGGGGTTTGACAAGCAGAATTTAAACATTTTAGCTGAAAATGATGAAAAATATATATCTATTAGCAAGATAATTAAAGTTAATGGTGTTTCTATTCACATAAGATTTCTTGATTCTTACAGAATTTTATCTGCTAGCCTGGCTACACTGGCAAATCAATTATCTGATGATCAATTCAAAATCACAAGTGCCTTGTTTCCAAATCAGGACCTGAAATTAATTAGGCGGAAGGGTGTATATCCATATGACTATGTTACAGATTTTTCTAAATTTGATGAGTGTTCTCTGCCACCACAACAAGAGTTTTACAGCAAAATCAGAGCATCTGGAATCACTGATGATGATTATCACCATGCCCAATTGATGTGGAACAATTTAAATTGCCAGACATTTGGTGATTATCACATGGCATATTTAAAACTTGATGTCACCCTCTTAGCTGATATATTGCAGGCATTCAGAAAATCTTCCATGCAAAATTATAAACTGGATCCAATATATTTTTTTCAGTGTTTCGGGCCTAGCATGGGCCGCAATGTTTTTCAACACCAAAAAGCCATTGGATCAGATCCAAGATCAAGATACGTATCTGTTTATGGAGAAATGTATAAGAGGAGGCATGGTGCAATGTTCCCAGAGATATGCCAGAGCAAATTACAAGCATATTCCCAATTATGATCCAGCACGGCCATCAAATTATATAGAGTATGTAGATGCAAACAGCCTCTATGGTTATGCCATGATGCAAAAACTGCCATATGCAGGGCTTCAATGGGTTGAAAATTTCAATATTGAAGATCTTAAGGACTTTGATGACAGTGACTATGGCCTCTTCTTAGAGGCTGATCTGACAATTCCTGATGATTTGCACAATAAATTTTCTGATCTGCCCCCAATTCCCGAGGTTCAGTGCTCACCTGGCTCTAAACAGAAGAAGCTCATGATGACTCTGGAGCCGAAACAAGGCTATGTCATATATTACAAAAACCTCCAGTTCCTGATGAAACATGGTGTTCAAGTGACCAAAGTTGGCAAAGTTTTGAGGTTCAGGCACTCAGAATGGTTGAAACCATACATTGATACAAACACAGAGCTTCGAACATCTGCAAAGAGCCAATTTGATAAGGGCTTGTTTAAATTGATAGTGAATTCAGTGTATGGCAAAACTATTGAAAATGTCAGAAAACATACCGATGTTAAAATAATTACTGACCCCAGCCTGAGCAAAAAATTGGTTGCAAAGCCTAATTTCAATTATAGAAGAATTTATGATGAGAATATGGCACTTTTCAACATGAAGAAAACAAAGATTAAGTTTGATAAACCTATTTATGTAGGGGCTGTGATATTGGAATTGGCCAAATTACATATGTTAACATTGTATTATGATGTGCTGAAACCTTTTTATGGTGATAATATAAAATTGATGTACATGGACACGGATAGTTTTATTCTTGATATTAAAACAGAAGATGTTTATCAAGATATGTCACAGTCTGAATTGTTTCAATATTTTGATACCAGTGAACATACAATAATTAAACACCACAACAAAAAGGTGCCTGGCAAGTTAAAAGATGAGACACTTGGTGATGTTATTGTGAAATTTGCTGGGTTAAGTGCCAAGATGTATACTTTTAAAACATGTAGTGGCGCTGTTGCCAAAAAGGCCAAGGGCATTGGCAGAGTGACTGTGGAAAAAGAGTTTGTATTTGAAGATTATAAAAATTGCATCAAATCCCAGAATTTAATCAAAACATCAGAATCCAGAATTCAGAGTGTGGATCACTTATTGACTTCAAATATTGTAAGAAAAGTTGCCCTGGACCCACATGATGATAAGAGATGCATTTTATCATGTGGCATACATACTTTACCTTGGGGGCATTGTGATTTGAAAAATGGAAATCAATGCCCAATTACAGAGCATGATTTGAAATAAATAAACATGCCTATGAACTTATTTGGGTTCAAAAAACAGGCTATTATGGAGCTGCCAACACCACAACCCTCTTCTGATATGCTGTCTAAACTGAGTGGCTTGTTAATTATTCATCTGAACAGCATATTTACAGATAATGATGATAAAACAGGCAAAATATTGTACATATTTAACAATAATTTAAATCATTACCAATTACCTGTAGGTGGGCAATTGCAATTTATTACAACCCCTGAGGGTGATGTTAAAATTTCAATAGGGAGAAATATTTATAGAATTAAGCACTCAAACATGGTTTCTGGCACTGTATATACTGTTTCTGCTGGTGACTGCTTATATATTGAGGTCCCTGGATCATATGATAAACTTATACCTTTTTTT
Source organism: Lepisma saccharinum (assembly GCF_977018435.1). Classification (NCBI taxonomy): domain Eukaryota; kingdom Metazoa; phylum Arthropoda; class Insecta; order Zygentoma; family Lepismatidae; genus Lepisma; species Lepisma saccharinum. The sequence goes on from NC_139257.1 coordinate 12,234,025, forward strand.
ATAGAATTAAGAATCAGATACTCTATAATAAATAACCACTAAAACAAAAATGCCTAATGATATATTTGGCCATACAAGACATGAAGATCACAGTGATGAGATTCTTATGCTTGATGTCAGAGTCAAGAAATTAAGAAGTGATTTACAAGCTTTACAAACTACACTCAATGCCAGTCTTCAATTAGAAATTACAAATTTACAATCACAATGCATGGACCCTCTTCTTAAAATTGATTCTGAACTCAAAGTGCTGCTTCAGAAATATACTGATCTGGCAACATTGGATAATTTTCAAAGTTTAGAAGAAGCTGTAGCAGCTCTTCAAGCCAAATTTAAGACCCAGGCTACCAATTCTGAGCAATTGAAACAACAATTGGAAGAGCAGATAAATAATGTCCAGGCACAGCTCCAAACAATTGTCAAAAGCATAAAATCACAAGAAGATTTTGATCTAGTGATTTCCACTCTAAAAGAACAGATTCAGTCACTCCAGATACCTAATCTGGACCCCCTGAACAATACCATAGCCGAGGTTAAAGAAAAAATTGAGACACTTGAAAATTTTATGAACAACTTGCCATCTTCTGATGCTTTGAATGCAATAACTCGGAGTGTAGCAAATATTAAGCTGCAACTTGAAACATATGAAGATTTTGGAAAAATTCAAAGTTCCATAACCCATCTTGAAGGTACAATAGCAGCAGTGCAAAATGATTTGGCAAATGTACTAGAATCCCGATTGCCTGGAATTGTAGATACCCTTGTCAGTGTCCAGCAACAAATCACAAAGCTTGAAAACCTCAACACCGAATCTGAGCTATCTCATTTTCATCACTTGATCGATGATATCCAAACAAAACTTGAAATTTTACAACAATCAACACCCACTCAGGCAGATATAGCCCTGCTCCAAAATGCTATGCAAAATGTGGCTGATGCATCTGAATTAAACAATGTGAAATTGGCACTTGAATTTTTGCAAAATACAGTATCAAATCTTCCCACATCACAGGAACTTAAAAATATTAAGAGAGCAGTGAATCGCATATTGAAATCAGAAGATATCAAGAATATCCAGGCAGAGATCAAACATCTCACTCAGACAGTGGCCACTCTACCAACCAATCAACATATTAATGAACTGCATGCCCTGTTTGAGGATATCAGAAGACAGGTCCATGATCTTACTGCTCAAAATTCAAAATTGGCAGTTATTGAAAATTTACAGCAAATTGTAGCTAATATCAAGCAACAGCTAGGGACCATGGAATCCAATCAAGCAAATGCTCTGTCTGTTTTTGCCACCCAGCTTCAAGAGATTGTGCAACAATACAAGAAACTTGTTGTGGACATAAAAATAAAGCCAGGCCATGATGATGTTGTTAGGACCATCAATGAGCACCTTGAATCTGTAACAAGCAGATTGCTTACAGCAGAAAAAGAAATAACAGGCATAATCGAGAATCCAAAACATACAGTAATTCTTGAATTGTACAGCATCCCCAACAAAAATATGATTCACCATTTACACCAGGTGGCAAAATATATATGCTGTCCCCTGCACAATTTTATTACCAGTTTTTTGTTGGGGGCACACTGAGACCAATCAAAATCAAATATTGGCTTCAACCACAGGCACACCACTACCCCACCTTATCAATAACAAATGCTGACAACAAAGTGAAAATCACCAGTGTAGAATTGGAGGATTTTACAGATCCCAATACATTAGAAACAGCCTATACTGAAGATGATGGCTCTCTTGAATTTTATATACAAATAGGAGACAAATTATATTTAGAAAATCCTGCAGTATCAGCTGGTGAACACCCCATAGTTGCAATATTCTTGTTTACATATTACGTCTAGAAAAATTATTGTTGATGAATTACACAGACAAGCCAGACATAATTATAAGAGACTGCCAGTAGTCACAAAAGGCATAGATGATTTATGGCAGAGCGACTTGATTGAGATGGCAAGTGGACAGCTGAAAAACTTAGACAAAATCAACAAGGGCTACAAGTATCTACTCACTGTAATAGACACATTTTCAAAATTTGCCTGGGCTGTGCCACTCAAATCCAAGACTGGAACATGTGTTACAAAAGCCATCAGAACAATCATCAATCAGAGTGGAAGATCACCGCGCTATTTGCAAACAGATAATGGCAAAGAATTTTATAATTCAGTGTTTCAACAATTTATTAAAAGCCAGGCAATAAAACATTATTCGAGTTACAGTGACCTCAAGGCCTCAATTGTAGAGAGATTCAACAGAACCTTAAAAAATCTTATGTATAAACAATTTACCCTCCAAGGTAATTATAAATGGATTAATATTCTTCCAGAACTTCTACATAAATATAACAACTCGGTCCATTCCACAATCAACATGAAACCCTCTGAAGTAACTTCATCTGATGAGCAAAAATTGATCAGGACTGTTTATTATCCTAGATACCAGCCAACAACAAGAAAGGCCAAATACAGGGTGGGTGATCAAGTAAGAATCAGCAAATATAAGCACTTATTCAAAAGAGGCTTTACAAGAAACTGGAGCACTGAATTATTTACAGTGGTTCAAGTTAAACCCGGGACCCTTAACACATATATAATAAAAGACCACCGAGGAGAAATTCTCAAAGGCAGATTCTATGAACAAGAGCTCAGCAAAACTAAACAGCCTGACACATATCTCATAGAAAAAATCATCCGCAGAAAAGGCAGCAGGTTATTTGTCAAATCGCTAGGACTTCCGGAACACAGCTGGATCGATGCAGACAAAATAATAATATGAACACCTGGGATGTTATAAAAAGGCTGCCAGAACCTGAACAACAGAATAAGAGAAATGGCAACTTGCTGCCTGATAATATTAGGTGTCTTATTGTTGGGCCATCTGCTTGTGGTAAAACTACACTAATGGTTGATAATTTTTTATTGGCACCCAACTGGTTAGACTGGAAAAACAGGCACTTGTATGTCTTCTCTAAGAGCTTGGAACAATTAAAATATCAGCAGCTGATGAAGCTATATGATGGATTGGATATAGCCACTTTTGAATCAGATGTTAAGCCACTCCATGAATGTCTCGATAATTCTGTTGTTGTGTTTGATGACATTATACTGGATAATCAAAACAAGGTTAGAAATTTCTTTACACAGGGCCGACACAAAAACATTGATTGCTTCTACCTGGCACAGACTTTTTCTAAAATACCGAAGCAACTGATCCGAGACAACAGCAATTTTATATGTGTGTTTCATCAAGATCATACCAACCTCAAACACATACATGATGAATATGTAGGTGGGGACTTGAGCTACAATGATTTTTCCAAGTTTTGCAGCAGGTGCTGGAACCAGGACAGTTATGGGTTTGTCACTATTGATATGACAAGAACACCCAATAGTGGCAAATACAGAAATAAAATCAATAATTTTCTAGACATTGAAACATAAATAAATAACCATGAAAAGACCAATCATTGATGATCTTAAATTAAAAGATTATCTTGTAAAAAGATTTAAGGGATGGAAATCAGAGAACCGAGGAATTTATGAAAAACACAAACAAGCAGAACAGCCTGTAATTGATGCTATTAGTGAATTAGGTAAGAATATCAAAACTGTTACAGAGCAAAATCAAAATTTGATCACAGAGCTTGTACCTGTAGCTGCTAGGAACATATTAGATTATCCATTCACCCCACTTTCCAGTATTCATACACCTAGTCCTCTTGCTCCTAGAAGAATTCAAGCTACTCAGGATCCTATTGAATTGGGTCTTCTTGCTCAAAAATATTTAACCACACCTAAAGACAATAAAGATGAGGTGTTTGGCTTATATGCTGACACAGAGCTTGATGGCAGCATCATACATAGAATTGGCAATTTCAGAGTAACATTTATGGGAGATGATATAATTGTTTATTCAGAATCTCATCTCGGAGAAAAAGGTGCTTTTGTTAAGTACCCCGGCACACCTGGGTTGTGGGAACTGATGACTAGGAAAAGGCCTGGCAGCTATACAGATCAAGATTATGATTATTACAAAGAAATATTAATAAAATCAGATGCTCTATACCAGAACAATGATCCCACACAAAAAAGAGTCAAGTCTAGCAGTGGAGCAAAATATAACAACTTAATCAAGCCCATATGGTCACAGATCAAGACTGGCAGTGGAATCAAACAATACAACACCCTGCCTAAAGAATTTGTGTGGGTTGATGATGTCAGGAAACTTGTAGATAGGTTATTGGTGATAGCTGGGGAGGAAAATGCTGGGAACCACAATTTTTACAATGAAAAGGTTGGAATTATGGACATGATAAGCACCAAATTGTCTAATTTTATAGTGAATGACACTAAGGGGATTGGATATCTTATAAAAATTATTAATACTCTACCACCTAAATTTTGGAATATTTCTGAGGGTCGGGGTTTGGTTAATGACATTATAAACAAGCTGCCATTTGAACAACACATTCCAGGCTATCAGTATTGTGGTCCAGGCACAAAACTGGACCATAGATTAAACAGAGGTGATCCTGGTGTTAATCCCCTAGATGCTGCTTGTAGAGACCATGACATAGCATACAACACACATTCTGATCTTGACAAGAGACATGTTGCAGACAAGAAATTAGAAGAGGCTGCATTTGGTAGATTTGTAAGCAAAGATGCTTCTTTGAGTGAGAGAATAGCAGCATTGGGAACCACCATAGCTATGAGCACCAAACAAAAACTGGGGTGGGGGCTGTGAATATGTATATAATAAACATAGGATGAAGGCCAAGGGTGTTATGTATCAAATACCTTATGCAGGTCTCAAATCTCTTGGGCCTATTGATAGCCTTTTGACCAAAAAGCAGCGCAAGAAAAAAAGCTCTTGTCTTGCAAAGGGACATGGTATGAAATTGTTGCTTAGTACCCCCAATTTAAAAAATTACAACAATCTAGAAAAAAATCACATGTGGGGGGATTCATATTTACTATCCCGGCCATCTTAGCTGCTCTCGGGGCTGTGGGGAGCTTGGCCGGGGGATCAGCTGCCATAGCAAAAACAGTAATAGATGCCAAGAAGAATAAGGCAGAATTAGATGAGCAGAGGCGCCATAACCTGGCCATGGAGAAACAAGGCAAAGGTGTTAAGAGAGCCATGAATAAGTTTAAAAAAAACAAGAGCCGCTTACAAACCAAGATATTGAAGCTTTAATCAAGCCACTGGGCATCAAAAATTTTAGAGGTGTGTACATGTCTGATTCTTTACCAGAACAACAACTCAACAAAGAGTGTGGCATTGTTAATTTGGATAAGTACAAAAATCAGGGCACTCACTGGATCTGTTATCTTAAATATTTAAAAGATGAGGCATTTGTGTTTGATTCATTTGGAGGTGTTCCACCTGAAAATTTAATAAAATATCTAAAATCAGCTAATCTTTATTACAATAATGCCCGTGTTCAAAACTTCAAAGATGTTAATTGTGGACATTTGTGTTTATCTGTTCTCAGATATATGTCTCAAATAAATAAACCATCAATTGAAAATTTTCAAAAAGCCTTGTGGTATCTGAAACATCATGGGGGTATTCCATCTCACCAGCCAAAATTCAATATTGAAACTCAAATTGCATGATGACATAGTGTATCCCAAAACAATAGCTCTCAGAGCATTTTATGGCATGTACTTGATCCCTAATATTACTCACCACAACAACAACATTGCAGTAGGGGATCAAAAAATTGTCATCACTCCAGGACAATATAATCTGTCCACTCTAAATGCTCAATTACCCAGAGGTGTAGTGTTAACTCAAAATTCTGTCACTCACAGATTAGAGATTGTATCTGCTACAGAAACAGTGGATCTGGGTACTATAGGAGAACTGCTAGGATTTGAGAACAACACAAAACTTGAAGCAGGCATCAAACACACTGCTATGAATATACCTAAATTCATAGCCATAGAGACTCTGAATATTCACTGTAATGTGGCTGAGGGTATGATCACCAAATCAAATGGCATAGGCACTCACAAACAAACTGGCATCATTGCAACATTCAAACCTAATTCCGAATTCATGGAGCCAATCATCTACAATCCATCCCCAACATTATATTTTCCTGTGTGCCATAATAGAATAGATAACATTGAATTGATGGTCACTAATGAAAAAGAAGAATTAGTTGATTTTGCTGGAGCCACAACAACTGCAATCATAGAGATTAATATTTAAATAAAAATACATACAATGGAAAATATTGAGAGTTATGAGCTACAATCATTCCCCCCAAACAGGAGGACATTTGCAAATTTAAATCAACCCAACACAGAAATTGAGGTTGATCTTGATGTAGGGGATGGCTTTATACACCCTCACAGAGCAGATCTATACATCAAATTTGATGTTGTAAAGCTCGATGGAACAGATTATCCGGCAAATTCAAATATAAGACTTGTAGATAATTTTGTGCCGCATCTATTCTCTGAAATTGAGATCAGAAAGCATGGCGTTGTTATAAACAGAGTGGATTATCCCGGCATTACCTCCACAGCTTTGGCCACATTAAAATTATCCAAAACCGAGGCTTCTTACTACAAAATAGGTGGATTTGAGGCTGGTGAGAAAATATTATCTAAGAACCACACAGTGCTGTTCCCGATGCGCCTGTTGCCAGGATTCTTCTCAGATTACAAAGATATTATGTGGAAGGGTGGTTTAAGAATTACATTTAGAAGAGCTGCCAATGATAATAATGCTTTGATGAGTTACAGCACATTAAACCCTACAAGAGAAGCTCTGCCTAATACCCTACCTGATGAGGGCAAGTGCATTATTCAGACTATGGAGCTAAGAATCCCAGTTGTTGAATATGAAGCCAGTTATGCTCTTAAATACAAAGCTGATATAATAAAAAATCCACAGATTCCTCTGCAATTTTATACATATCAATGTGTACAGAAGCCCGCAACTGGTTCTTATTATGAGTTTGATGCTACAAATTCATTCTCCAGTATTCAATATGACATGCCGGATTTTGTGGTCGTACTGTTTCAGACTGGGAGACACAATAATCAGGAAAAAAATTCAAGTAGATTTTATAACTGCAACATCAAGAACATATATCTTAAAAATGGCAGAAATGAGGTATTCCCTAGAGAAAATTACAATTTAGACATGTCCAAGAATGATTTCCTCAAATTATATGAGGCATTTACGGCATTCAAAAGGGTCACTACTGGCAATACTGACATGTATTACACACCAGATGAATTCAAAGCACAGAGACCCATGTTTGTCATCAACACTTCAAAAAGAAAACAGGTTGTGGTGAATGACAGGACAAACATTAAAATTATCTGTGAATTCCATGAGGCATTACCTGATGACACCATATGTAGTGTTATTCTCATAGGTGAAAAATCATATGTTTATGATGTAAGAAATGAGAGGGTCACAGAGCAATTCTAGAGGGTCTCTGCATATTGCATTTTTTTTAATAAACAAATTGAAGCTGGTATCCAATTGAACTTAAACCAGAAGTAAATATGTATGGGTATGTGTGTAGGTGGCTCTTATAAGCAGCTTGGCCTAGTTTTAAGTGTGGCCAAAAAAAATATTAAGAGGGGCATATTTTTAACAAATTTATGGACAACAATCTCACAGAAGTGCCTTTTATAAGTATAGGCAAATCAATCTGAGGGGGGTCATACTTTCTCATGGAATCCATGAGGGCTTTTTTACAAAAATCTTGGATTAGACAGGGTTCCACACGTGAGCAAAAAGCTCATATGGGCATTTTGAGCTTGTTTTAAGTGTAGCCAAATCTGCTTGAGGGGGGTTCATACTTTCTTGAGTTTATAATACAGTCAATACCACTACTTTAAATGATATGATTTTAAAAAAAGTATTTAAGAACTTTTTTGATATATTATGGAGCACCTCTTCTAGATCGTGATTTGACCTCAATGAAGCTGGTATTGCCTCAATGTATACATACTATCACAGTTTAGCTAACAGTAAGAATAAATGGAATTAAATATATCAACAGAGCATCGATTGGCTGGTTACTAGGTGTATCAATGTTGATGGATTTTAGAACTTACCCCTCCCCCACTCCGAAATAAGTTCCGACGTCCCTGGTAAAAGGTGTGGCACTGGTTCAGTAAAATTTCAAAAAGCTTGTTCAGACTTTCACAAGCATTTTTAGGGCTTCTCTGATGGCGCAGTGGTAGCGTCGTTGCCTTGTAATCAAGGGGTCTTGAGTTCGATATCTGGTAAAGGCACACAGTTGTTCGGATCCTACTTTAAACTATATGTCCAGTCCCGATTAGTCTTACTTTGCATAAAGTGGACTTAAAACACCAAATCAATCAACAAGTATTTTTGACTAAACATAAACATTTGAAAAGGAAAGTGTCTTCGCTTAGAAACACAAAGGAAACAGGTGTAGTAAAAAGTATATTGTCTATTATTGAATTCAAATTTGTGAATCTTTGTGAAGAAAAATTTAAAAAAATATTATTTTTTAAAATTATTTCGTCCTACGTTTTTTTTTTACTAAAAGCTCTACACTATGGGATGGTAGGTCCTACTTTCTCCTAATAGGATCTGGTAACAAATGTTCTAAACTTTATCAAATTGGAGTGCTCACTCGAAACATAGAACATTTAGAATTACAGAGAGCAATATAGGGCAGAAGAGGAAGGAAGGAGATGCCGAGGTAAACAGGCCACCGAGAAAAATTCGTAAAACATAAAAGTCACAAGACACTGTGAAATGGAAGTAATGGTGTTATTTTTAATTAATAATATTTATTTTCAGTTTGCAAAGATATAACTCTAAAAATTTTCTTGCTCACTTCACTCGCAGTGCAGCCATTTCTTTAAGTCATATAAAATGTGTAGATGTTATCTGATTCAAAAAATTCTTAAGTGTTTTATTACCAACTCTCTGTATTCTGTAAAAAAATGTACTCATTAGTCATTACACGGAAATGTAACGCACTATAAATTACTCCATAAAGATAAAAAAAGGATGTCAAATGCGCATATTAATATGTTTGTTTTGCTTCAGCTAAGAAAAATCAGATTGTTACTGTAGAGCAGCAGTTCTCAACTTTTCAAATCATAGAGCCCTTTTCACCAGGGTTGACGAAATTTGTGTTTGATTTAAAATGAACAAAATATTTTTTTTCTTGCTCAAAACATGCTTTAAATGTTTTAAACAGTATTTTAATCAAGACTAAAAGACATGTTTTAAACAAATAAAACATTTTAAGACAAAATGTCTAAAAGACTCATTTTCTAAGAATAATGATTAATAACAAATGTGTTAAATCAACCAAAAAGGTCTGTATTTCTAGTTATAAACACTTGACTAACTTCTTAAAACACCTACTTATGTAGAATATTTTTCAGCGAGAAGTGAAGACTCGACCAGGACTCGAACCCGGGTCTCTGGCATACCGTGCCATTCCTCTAACCACTGAGCTACCGAGCAGGTCTGGCCTCGCCTGATTTTTCGCTCTCGCTTTTAACCTGCGTGGAATCGTCTCTGCCAGTGCTACCGCAATGGAAACACAGTAGACGTCCATGTTACCTGGTTCCTCCCAGTGTAGAGATGTTAATTATAACATTAACCTACTTATGTAACACTTAAAACTCGTATGTAAGCTGTTCAAGGAGGTTCAACTAATCCATAGTTGCCAGGCCCCACTCTACTCATGTGGTAGCTACTTTTTCCCGAAATTCAAATTTTCTAGGGAATGCAACAAAATATTGACGTTAATATCTTAGTACCGTATGTTAAGTGTGAAACCAATTTTTTTCATATATTTGGAAAGCAACAACATCCCAAACTTTTGTTTTGATATACTGTTAATATAAGACTGTTTACTGATATACATTCAATTGTTTTGATGGTGCATTGTTCCTTTCCATTGTTATGAGGTAACAAAGAGGGTCCAAAATGAAGTTTTTTACATGTTTTTGGCCCTTAATATCTTCGCTAAGCAACAGTACCCCAAAGATTTGTTTACTGGGCATTGAAGCTCACTATTAGGACAAGCTACCTGAAATAGCACATTACTTGGATATTGATGCTGTTAGCAGATCTGAATACTGAAAAATTACGAAATCCGCAACTTCAAAATTATTAATTTTTTATTTATTGAAATTTCCAGTACAGCAGAAGCCATTTTAAACCAGAAAGAAACAACAGTAAAATAATAGAGGAAGATTAAAAACACAAAAGAAGGATAACATAAAATAAACAAAAATAAACAAGCCTAAACAGTACCAAGGTAAACAGATCAATTTCACAAAAGCATTACGTATGTTCGATTTTTCTATGTTGCTGATAAAAAATTAATATGAAGTGAATATATCTATTTGGTTTGAGATTATATTGAACTGATTCGGTAACCTATGGAATAGTGATCGTTGTATGAGTGAGAGCCTTGGAGTTGTAGTGTGGAAAGTTTCCTTGCTCCGTGTTATATGTCTAGGCACTCTGAGTGAGAGTTCGTGGAGTGGGATGCTGCATCTTAAGTTTCCATTTATGATCTTATATAGCGATTTCATATCTGCAATGTATCTACGAGTTCCTGGAGTATTAATATGCAGTTTTAGAAGCAAATCTCTCTTAGGCAGGTGTCTCAGGGCAGGCACTTTATATCGAACGATGGAGAGGAAAAAGCTGAGAACACTGTTGATCTTGGAGGTATGAGAATGGGCAGCCATGTTCCAGATTGGTGAACAATATTCTAGAATGGGGGACACAAATGTCTTGAAGTAAATGAAAAGTGCTTTCGGGTTATTGATTTTGGTGAATTTATAAAGTAGGCCTAGCATACGCATTGCCTTTTTTGTGATGGTTGATATGTGATTATCGAAATTTAGTTTTGAATCTATGAGGATACCTAGATCTCGGTGTTGTGCTTCTTTTTCTAGAGGGAGGTAGGCGAGTGTATAATTACCTTCAAGAATGTTTTATTTCAATGAAATTGTTATGTAAGAGCATTTAGAAGGGTTTGTGGACAGTTTCCATCGCTTACACCGTTCACAGAATCTGTTAATGTCATTTTGGAGAATTTGCATGTCTGATGGCTGTTTTATTTCTCTCATAATCTTGCAATCATCGGAAAACATTAGAATTGTGCTTGAGAGGGGGAACTAAAGAGGTCTGTGATATCATCCAGAGCTGGTTTGAGCTTTGGTCGGATTTCTCCGAATATGAGTACTTGCTCAGAATGTACTAAACCTGTATCAAGACAGCATATTTCATCCAAAATACAGTGCAGTGGTTGTTGCAATTGGTATCATATGAAATGTGTGGAGTTGAAGGAAAGTGATGTAGAATATTTAAAATCTGAAAACAGGGAATGGCGATGTACAAAATGCATGAAAGAACGGCGCAGTAGTCTACTCCTTGAAAGTGCGGAGGAACCAGTTAAGGTAGTGAATCCATCCCTAACGGACATCTATGAACTGTTACAGGCTCTTACAGATGAAGTTCAAAACTTGAAACAGCAGCAAGAAGAAACAGAACGTAAACTAGGGAAATCACTAAACCTTGCTCACGAGAAATTGCATGCTTAGGACGGATAGAAGTATTGGAAAGTGAGAATCCGTTATTAAAGAAACAATTGAAAGAGAGACAGCTACAAGCAGATGATCTGGAACAGTATGGTAGGAGAAATACGCTTGAAATATATGGTGTACCAGAAAACCTGAATGAAGATCCCTACGAAATTGTAAAGAAAGTAGGACAAGTACTAGATATAAAGGTAGAAAATGAAATGATTGACGCATGTCACAGAGTGAAAAAAACTTCCGCAACAGAAATCGGCGGGCATTATTGTTAAGTTTGTTAGACGTGTAGTTAGAGTTAAGATAATAGAAAGACGTAAAGTTAAGATAAATCTAAACTGTACACATCTGGGCTACACAAATAACGATGTTGTACCAGGTGGTTATAATTAAAGTGACGGTGTTCAGAGTGGTACAGCACGGGCTGTAATGAGAGTAGCAGTCTGAAACTTCGTAGATATGCTAATGAAGCAATGCGCTCGCAAATTATGCCAAAAAAAGTTCCAATTCTCGCCACCAGGGTAAAAAACGGCGCTGTAAGCAGTCAAAACGTGGAATTTTCCATAACTCTGACGTCAAAGTCGGTGAAATTGCCTAACCATTGTGTGAGCTCCCTGGTTGTTGTTGGTGACGCTTGTTGCTTTTTCCTTTAGTAATGTTCATGTAATTCGAATAGTGAAATTGTAGCGATATTTTATTACAAAGAGTATTGTTTTCTGCGATTTATAGTGTTTTTCCTGTAACTATACCAAGTTTTGACTGCTTACAGCGCCATTTTTTACCCTGGTGGCGAGAATTGGAACTATTTTTTTTTCATAATTCGCGAGCGCATTGCTTCATTAGCATATCTACGAAGTTTCAGACTGCTACTCTCATTACAGCCCATGCTGTACCACTCTGAACACCGTCACTTTAATTATAACCACCTGATATATATTAATCAAATCCTCACTCCCCTCGGGAAGAAAATTTATGGTTATGCCAAGAAAGCAAAAAGAGAGAAAAACTACGCATACTTACAGGCTGATGGTTCAGGGTCTATAAAGTTAAGAAAAAGTGAAGGGGATAGAGATATTTTTTGTTCTGAAAACAATTGAAGATGTTGATAAGTTAGTATAATTTGGAATGGCTTCACAAAAGTATTTCGGGCCTCCCCGATGGCGCAGTGGTAGCGTCGTCGCCTTGTAATCAAGGGGTTCCGGGTTCGATACTCGGTGGAGGCACAAGTGGTTCGGATCCCACTTTAAACTGTAGGTTCAGTCCCGATTAGCCTTACTGTGCATAAAGTGGACTTAAAACACCAACTCAACAACAACAACAACACAAAAGTATTTCACAATTTATCAAAATGTGAGAGGGCTGATCACAAAAACTCGGGAATTTTATCTAAAAGTTTCCATGTGTAGCTATGACATAATTGCCATTACAGAATCGTGGCTACGTAGCGGTGTATATAGAACTGAATTGTTTACTGAGAATTATAAGGTATGTAGACATGATAAACAAAGTAATAACACAGGTGGGGAGTATTAATTGCTATTAAAATATAAAAACTGACAATGTTGTATTAAGCAATAATCTAGACATGATCTGTATTAAAGTTATCTTAGATAATAAGATCTACTATATAATTACTATGTATTGCACACCTTCCTCAGCAGTAGATGATTATATGTATTTCTATAACTTATTCGAGAACAATGAAGAATTACAAGGTAACAATATTATTATTATTGGTGATTTCAATTTACCATATATTGTAGACTCAAGTTATAATCTGCAGACAGGAGAACCTTCATACAGAGCTTTAGATATTTTTTTGAGTCTCTATGACTTGCATTCTATTAATAACATAAAAAATAAAAACAATAGAACACTTGATCTGATTTTAACTAACATATGGGATTGCGTTACAGTCAATACGGACGAATTAACTCTTACAGGAGAAGATATGCATTATCCGGCATTAATTGCAAGTGTGAATTATACAAAAACAAAACGAACTTCAAGAAGTAATCCACTTGTAATATTAAATTTTGAAAAAGCAAATTTCCTCCGAATGTATGAATTGTTTCGAGATACAAATTGGGAATCTATTAGTAGTATGAATAATGTAAATGACGCTGTAGAATATTTCAATGTTAAAGTTAACTCTGTTTTTAACTCTAGAGTACCAACAAAGAAAATCCACTCAAACAGTAAATACCCTCCCTGGTTTACCCGAGAAATAAAGGATATGTTAAGACTTAAAGAATGTTACAGGAAACAAATGAAATATGATAATGATAGCAGAATAAAATATAAAGATACCCGTAAAAGAGTAAAAACACTTATAAATAGAGCATACAACGTGTATATAAGGGAAACCGAGGAGAGTATTAAGAATAAAAGCAGACTGGGACAAACGTTAGAAATAATATGAACAATTATACCAGCAATTACTCTAGTACATATATTTTATGTACTAGAGAAATATATTTTAAATAAAAAGGGTAGAAAAATGATTCCAAACCAAGGTATGATGTACGGTAATACAATATTACAAACGAATCAAGAAATAGTAAATAGCTTTGATTCTTACTTTAAATCTGTTTAAACTGATTATCAAAGTGCATATGACATAACTGAGGAAGTTGAACTACAGGTATCTCATCCACTTTCAAATAATAAAATTGCCAAAAGGAATATTGGAACTCGATAAAAAAAAATTAAAACAAAAAAAGACCAGTAGACCAGACGGAATTGCTCCCTGTGTAATCAAAGCTTGTGCAGAGGTATTAGAAACACCTTTATGTCTGATATATAATTTAATAAAAAAGACGCAGAATTGTCCTAAGTTATGGAAATTAACAAGAGACTCTCCTATTTTAAAAACAAATGAAAATACAAAAATAGAGCATTATAGGCCAATGGCCATAATATGTGCATCAGCAGCAAAAGTTTTGGAACAAATCTTGTATTCAAGAATATTTCAACATGTTAAAAGTTACATACACAATAGTCAACATGGTTTCTATTCCTGTAGGTCTACCACAACAAATTTGGTAAACTTTGTGCACAATGTTTTCGATGCACTTTACTGTAGATCAATGGTGCATACAATTTATATCGACTTTGCAAAGCCTTTGACAAAATTAACCACGAAATTCTTTTCCGTAAATTATCAAGTTCTGGTTTTAACAACTAATTTCCTAAATCTAATGAAATCATATCTGCAAGGAAGGAAACAATATGTATCATACAAACAATCTACATCTGCTGAGTATGTAGTGAATTCAGTTGTTCCCCAAGGATCAAATCTTGGACCCCTATTATTCAGCTTTTTTATGAAGGATTTACCATCTCATGTTAAGAACTCTAAATGTCTTATGTACGCAGACGATATAAAACTATGCAAACAAATTGACAACAGAGAGGATTCGTTAAAACTTCAAAGAGAATTAGATGTGTTATATAAATGGAGTTGTGTGAACGATCTTAGTTTTAATATAAAGAAATGTTGTTTCATGCAGTTGACTAATAAGATGTTTACTTCTCAATCTACTTACTCTATTAATGGTCAAGAACTGCCACAGGCAGATATAGCTAAAGACCTTGGTGTCCATTTAGATTCTGGCCTGACCTTTAAACAACATTTTTCACATGTGATTAAAAAAGCGTATAAAACGCTAGGTTTTGTTATAAGAAGTACGAAGAACTTTAGAGATATTGACTGTATTTAAATCATATATAAAAGTATAGTGAGAAGTAAACTTGAGCATGTTCCCCTCTTTATAAATCTTATGAAAATAGTCTCGAACGAATCCAGAAAAGGTTTCCAAGATATTTATATTTTAAAAAATATAATAGACCACCACAAATGACAACGCCCTACAAAGACCTACTTCTGGAATTCAATTTCGTAACTCTCAGTAATAGGCGAAAATTGTTAGATGAATTTCCTATATAAACGGCATGCTAGATAATAGTTTATTTCTTGGACAACTTCAGTTTAATATAAGGAAGAATAATTTACGTTGTAGAAATATTTTCATGCCTAAAATTTCAAAAACAAAAAAATTTAAGAGCTGCCCGATTAATAGAATTTGTGATATGTATAATAAAAATGATAAATATAATCATTCCTTAGATTTTTCAATGCCATTTTTGACTTACAAGAAAACATGAGAGTTAATTCTGAAAGTTCAAATATGTGATAGTTAATATATGTATAATAACTGTATGTAGCCATTTATACTCAAGATTAGATGATTATTATTTTTCTTTATTATATTTATAGATTGTTCTATAACTTTTTATGTAATGAATACAATTTGTGACTGGATTGCATATGTATCTATTGTAATTGTAGTTGTATTGTAATTTTGTAACTTTGTAATTACTATTCATTATTATTAGTATTATTATGATTATGTACGCCTTCTGAAATTGGAGGATATACCTCTGTTGAAGGTAATAATACATAAATAAATAAATAAATATAATACAAATAACAGAGGGCCAAGAACGCTTCCTTGCAGCACATCAGATATAACAGGAAGCCAGTTAGAATGAGTTCCAGGAAGTATAATGCGTTGTTGTCTATTTCTTAGATAGTCTTTTACTAATTTTAACGTGTTACCAGAGATGTTAAATATGTTAGATAATATATGCAGTAAATAATGGTGATCCACTGAGTCAAAAGCTTTGGACAAATCAAAGTAAACAACATCTAACTGATTACGATTAGTAATTGTGTTTATGGCATAGGATTGCATAGAAGACAGATCGGTAAGGCATGAAGAATTTGGAAGAAAGCCCTGTTGTGCTGGGTTGATGTAAGGGGATGTGAATTTCGGAAGTCTTTTTTCAGAATTTTTCCACAGACAATAGCAAGTGTGGAAAGGAGAGAAATGGACCTATAACATGTAGTATAGTTAGCGTTTCCGGATTTAAAAATAGGAATGATATTTACTTTCTTCCATTGTGTGGGAAAGCAGCCATCAGAGAAGCACCTATTGTATAACATTGCAAGATGATTAGCTAGTCAGTGAGCTGTTTTTTTTAAGGAAATACTAGGAATATTTCTGGTCCAGTATCTCGGTGAGAAGAAATGAATGTAAAAAAGCGCAAGACTTCACCTGGTTCTGTAAAGACGGTAGAAAGAGAGTGAGAGCAGATAGATTTGATAGGCGGGTGATCTAAAACATAATTTGAAACAAAATTATTTTGAAATGTTAGATTGAATAGTTCAGCTCTATCAGCTGAAATGTCCTTGTGTGTTACTTCTAAAGGGATGCGTTTGGCTTGTCTTCGTGAATTTATTAATGTCCAGAATCTCTTTGAATTAGTAAGGAGTTCGTTTGTTTGGTTTGGTTTGAGTTGGTGTTTTAAGTCCACTTTATGCACAGTAAGGCTAATCGGGACTGTACCTACAGTTTAAAGTGGGATCCGAACCACTTGTGCCTCCACCGGGTATCGAACCCGGGACCCCTCGATTACAAGGCAACCACTGCGCCATGGGGGAGGCCCGGAGTTCGTTTGTGACTGTGTTGACATATTCGGTGTATTTCTGTTTCATAAGGTCTTTACTATGATTTCCAAGTACTTGAAAGTGTTGTGTGTGTGTGGGGATTGGGGAAACGTTTCCACAGTTGCCATGCTCTCTTTTTGTTGTGCAACAGATGCTGCAACTCTTTATCAAACCAAGGGGGACCTTTTAATTTTCATTGTTTTATGTGGCAGATAGTCCTGAATTAGGTCATGAATCACGTCCGTAAACAGTTCAACAGCCTCGGTCACGGTCCCTTCGGAGAGCAGGTTCCAATTGAAAAGGTCAGTGGATCGACAGACAGTGTCCCATGGCGTTTTCTTCCACAACAGAGTCTTATGCCTGGGGGAAGGGGGTGCAGAAGGGGAGGTTCGCGCTTTCGCTGGAATTTCGAAAATAGCACAAAGCGACTCGTGGTCTGACTGAACAAGATTCAACGAGGGCGTGACCTCACAGTTTTCAAAAGAGAAGAGATTGTAATCAAGGTTTTTGTCCTTCCTTGTGTTGTGCAAATTGTGTTGAAGAAGACCTAGTCCATGAATAAAATTGTCGATGAACCAGTCTTCGTCTCCAGTGGTTGGTATGCCATTTACAGGATTATTCCACTTTATATGCATATTAAAATCCCCACACAATATAATTTCGTGGCTGGATAGAGCTGCCAGAGTAGATTCATAGCAACACACTAAGAGTTCTTTGGGACTCCGCCTATGAGGCCGATAGAAACAACCTATAAGTATTTTTCTACGGTGGTTTGTACTTACTTCTACCCAGAGTAATTCGCAGTCTCGTTGTAAATCCAGTCGTACCTTGCTGGGCCACTTCTTGTTCACACACACCATAACACCAACACCCCGAACCCGGCATACCTGGCATCGTAGCACGATGTGCTAACCATTCCGCCACGGGGGTAGGCGAAGTGAAATTTCGAGTGTGAAGCTGCCAGCTCGTTTTCCTCTCGAAAAAATTGAAGTAGGATCGACTGATCGATCAAATGTACAACACAGTGACTTTCTAAATTGTTGTCCGACTACCACACAGAAGACCGGGTTTGACTCCCAGGGCGGTTGATCTCACATGTGATGAAGAATAAGTCACATTTCAATTAAGGAAGGAAACGAGGTATAAAGTCAACTTTATATAGTAGTGTGCATGCTCTAGAAATAATAAGTTTAAAAATTCTGCATATTTTGTGATTTTTCTTCATTTAGCCTTCACCTGGGTTGTCAAAGGTCCATCTACCCACAACTTCTATGGGTTTTATTGGGTTCCGTTGTAGGACCGGAACCTTTCTTCTCGCACAATTTAAATTCGGTCCTAGTAGTGTATTGTTCCATTGAAAAAAGGATACTGGATCGTATTTAAATTGATCCGGAAAATATTCCTGAGTTCCTACACCGCATTCAAATTCATACGAAAAAAAGGTTCCTGGACCGAATCGAGGCCTAGAACCCATTTACACTTGCTGATTTTCTCTCGGATGTGAAATGAATTTATTTACAATACCTGGACCATTAACAACCCTGGGATTGTTAAAGATTAGGGAACGCATACATTCTTATTTGTTCTATAGGATTCCGTTATAGGAACGGAACCTTTTCTCTCGCACAATCTAAATACGTACAAGTTGCGAATTGTTTCATTTCAATACGGAACTTTGACCCTATTTAAACTGATCCGGAAGAAAGTGTTCCTTGACCGTATTTAAATTCTTCAGGAAATAAGGTTCCTGGACCGAAATTAAATTCATCTGGAAAAAGATTCATAGAGCGAATTGAAAACGTTTACCCATTTACGCTTGCTCATGTTCTCTCCTGGATGGGAATTGAATTTATTTAAAATTCCTGGACCTTCAGCAACCCTGGCCTCCACCCGCAAATGCAGACCCTATGGCTGCTGCTTAGTGCTTAGGCGGGAAAGTTGACTAGACATACAAATAAAATTAATCCAGAGTTATATAGCGAATAATATACTGCTGGACAAAAAAAACCGGACACTTGCATTTTTTGTGATATCGCATAAATTCTGATTCGAAGGCTAAGTAAATGTTGCAGAAATTATTGGAAATAAGAAATCCTGAATATATTCAACAGAAAGCAAATTAAAATTTATTGTTAATAAGTTAAATTAGAACATAAACGAAAGTTACAGAAAACTACCAAAAAAAATCTTAGCAATATATTTTTTTTAATATTGTTAACTGGTACTGGTGGGTTCTAATAGCGGGTGTTAGTTCCCCTGCCATCAATTACAGCTTGTAACCGCCGTGGCATACTTCGAATAAGGTTGGCAATCACTTCTTGGTCCAATTGCTCCCATTCTTCTTGAATAGCACGTCTTAGCTCTTCAATTGTTTCTGGAACTATTGCGCGGTTTCTGATATGTCGTTTCAGTTGATCCCAGACGTGCTCTATCGGATTTAGGTCCGGACTTTGTGGTGGCCATTCTAATCGCGTAATCGCAACTTCGTCGAAGTACTCCGTGACAATATTCGCAATGTGAGGACGCACACTGTCATGCATAAAAACAAAGTCCGGGCCTATGAATGGTGCATATGGTACTACATGATCTGCCACACATTCTGTAATATACCTGCAAGCTGCCATTGCCTCATTATCTACAAGAACCAACTCTGTACGTCCTTGTAAAAAGATACATCCCCAGACCATGACACCACCACCTCCAAAGGGTGTTATTTCAACGAAACAACATTGTGCATAACGCTCATTAGGTCTTCTATACACATGTTCAAGCCCGTCTGATGAACGTAGGTTGAATTCTGACTCATCAGAGAATAAAACCTTTTCCCACTGCTCCACATTCCAACGTAAGTGTTTTGTAGAAAATTCCAGTCTTCGCTTCCGGTGACGTGCTAACAACCTGGGACCTGCAGCCGGCCTCCGAGATGATAAACCACTTTCATTCAGTCTTCTACGAACTGTTCGTGAAGAAACCACAGTTCTATGAACATTTCTCAAATGCTGTGCCACAATATTTGAAGTCGTACGACGGTCTCTTAAGACTATGATACGCATTAAACGATCTTCCCGTGCTGTTGTGCATCGTTTCTGACCAGAACCCGGTCTTCTACCATAGGAACCGGTTGCGTCATACCGTCTGAGACCTTCATGGATAGTACTTCGTGCTATATTTAGGACCCTAGCAATATAGTGTACACTACGACCATCATCGCGAAGAGCTACTGCTTTTACACTACCTCTTCACGTCTCATTTTCAAGCTAGCAGCAAACTTACAATACACTTGCAAGAAAAATACCAGCAATGACAATGTCAATAATATATGTTACTATGGTTACTATGAACCAAAATTCATGCCTCTCTAGACATTAAACAAAATAACATCAACAGGAATTGAAAATCAATAAATTAAAACAAAATTGCATGAAATTAATTTTGAGCCTACTAAGTGTTCCAAATAAGTAAATACGAGTAAATAAATAAATAAATAGATAAATAATAAACGGAAAACTGTGCAAAATGTTCAATAATGAATGTTCAATTGTTCAATACTTAACTGAGAGCGTAATTCATAAGTAATTGCAATTCAGATGTCAAATATTAAGGTGTCCGGTTTTTTTTGTCCAGCAGTATAGTTACTTACATAATAATATCATGAAATATGGAGGCCAAATTACTTATCAAGCATTTTCTGTTATTTGCCTATCCTAGTGGGAGCGAAAATATTTTGCTCTGGCTGGTGAACTCGGTTCCTGCAAATTCAAGACGGCATTTTCTAATTTTCATTTCTATTTGGACCGACAACTCCGTGGTGGAGTGGTTAGCAGTTTACGCTACGAAGCAGAATGTCCCGTGTTCGAATCCCGGCCTGAGAATGTGTCTTCTTTGTGATGGTCCTTTCATCAAGTTAATCTTAACTCATTCTCATCTTCACGATTAGCCGAAAAGTGTCAGAAAAGTAAAGTAAAATGAACCAAGTAAATCAATAATTTCTATTTCGTTATTTTACGCCGCTTTTTCTGCCTCTTGGGTTAAATGTGACGATGAGTTTGAATGATGATCCGACAGAATAGCGATGCAAGACAAAGGTCCGAACCTTGGACCTCTGGTTTCGTAGTGCGTCATGCTCATGCTTCGGGAGTGGAATCCTTTGAATGAAAAACTATAAAAGTACGGTGAAAGAAAACAACATTGTACTGTGCAAAAAAGCCAAGTTTAGATCCTCTAAAGAAAAAATACAGTTATTCAGTAAAATTAATTTTGAAGGACAAAGCCTCCGAAGTGTTTTTTTTTCCATTCGGTTACGCGTGGTCATCACATAGAGTCCCATCTAGTTTTGAGAGTGGAATTCGCATACATATTGATTTCAAGTGGCTTCTCAATTGTCCTCACGATGTTAGGCCATCACAGAAATTTTGGAGTTTCTACCAGGGATCGAACCTTGAAAGACTAGAGCGCAATAATTTGAGCGCGCGAGAATTTTGTTGTCTCTATTGCCATCATATATTCAGTTTTGCACGCGCAAAGAAGATTACTTTTAAGAAACTAGATGTGTGCATAAAATTTCATATATGTCGTCACAGTACGACCACAAAAGACTCGTGCATGTCCCATAGAATAGTGGTTAAGGGTGTCGTCTTGCACTAAAGGCCGCCGGATTCGATTCTGGTATAAACAATATACATGGGATACATGGACTCATTACACGAACATTTCATTTCCGCACCGTTGCCATACTTGTACGTACACCTAATACCAGCACCCTTTTATATCTAAACCCACGGAAGAGGGTTTTCTCTACTTCTCAATTTTCTTCGAGCAAATTTACAAATCTAAGGAGTAAGGACTAATGACATTGTTCTTGGTGTCTCAAAAATCTGACATAAGAGAAAATACATGGATTTTTAAAGACTGTCTAGATGCCATTAAGTTAAAATTTTCATTCTGCATTTAGATTCCCGAATAATGGCCGTGGATTTCGCGAGTCTATATCCGTAAATTTTTGGGGGCTACAGGAGAAAATAATGTTCTCTTCCAACAAGATTATATATATATATACTGTACATATACTTATGTAGGCCTATATGGTATATTAGTAGTTTGTTAGTTTTTAATGGTTTAATAGAAAAAAACATCTTAAGTTTCCCCCCCCCCCGAACTGATCAACCTAGCTACGTCCCTGGTACCGTGTCACACTAGTTTCAACACACGCGAGATAGCTATCTTATTAACGAACTTTGCGTACCCGTAGATATCACGTTTTGCGAGAATTTTCTTCTTCTCAACGTCACTTAAGGAAATTTAGTTACCTTACCTTGTGTCTCGGGGACGAAGAATCCGGCATGCACAAGTCCGCTTCTTTCCTCTATGGGACTCGAGAGTTCGAGTTTCTGCGTTGTACTTCTACTCCATGCTTTCATCCACAGTTTTATCATAACAGCAGACGTCGGATTCTCACAGAAACAACTGGAAACAATGACAATTTTCTTGACTACAATATCACTGAATTTGAATGAACATAGGAAAGTGAATAATTGAAGTATATGAAAGAATAACGTCATTGTGATGCATTTGTAATGCAAGTAAATTACTAATATGCCTTTATGGTTATATGTCTAAAGCGCCATGTCCGCATAATGCAAATGCACGTCAGTTTATAGAAGCTGGTGGTACGATTGAAACGGCATACGCATCTATGAAAATACGAAACTTTGTTCATGCTGTCATTGAAATATATAAACGTTAGCAAGAACTGTAAAAAGAAAAGTAATTAATTATAACAGAAAATACCAGCGCTATTGTAAATTAAAACCATTGATTGTTAACAATGTAGGATATGACGTACCGCCATAGCACTCAACAGATTGTGGTATTTCGCCCAAAAACATTGGAATGATGAGTGACTGATGAGCAGAACGTCCATTTATTGAATGCACTTAGTATCTCGTAGGATTAACAAGAGATGGTGCCAGCATGCAGAACACAACTGCGTTAGATGATTTGTTTTTACTTCCGGAAAACAATCAAAGTAAATTGTTTGATAAACAAATTTTACATTATCGTTCATAAGAATGAGTTAATAGTGATTGTCGATCCCACACATCATTGTTGTACTTGTTTTGCAACTTCATTATTAACATTGCCTTGGTTGTGATTAAATTTAAACTATCGTCCAGATGCGAGTCCGCGGTGATGGACAGCTCGGCAGACCATTGCATGAAAGTTGCGTTCTGCTGATGCTAAACCTTTATTTTAAAAGCATATCTAGGAATAAAGATCCAAGTGTTCTTATAATGTAAGTTTGAAAACACGATGGAACGTGTGTTTGGTTTAACAAATGATTCCTTGGTTCTTACGATCCTGCGCCGATGTTCGATGAAGGGAAGATATTGAAGGTTTCCAAAGTCCTTCACAAACCTGGACCAAACAGTATATCACGCCGGGCTGTCTTTTGCCAACCTGAACTCGATTCGAGAAACGATTCACTCCTTACGACTACAGCTGTTCCTTCATTATTCCCCCGTGACCTCCTTTCTG
The DNA here is from genome assembly GCF_977018435.1 of Lepisma saccharinum. NCBI lineage: Eukaryota > Metazoa > Arthropoda > Insecta > Zygentoma > Lepismatidae > Lepisma > Lepisma saccharinum. Next base: position 12,257,675 of record NC_139257.1, read on the forward strand.
GCTTTTTTGCGTCTGTTCAAACGTCCACGACGAAAGTACATTCCGGTCGGAATTGTAATTCGTATCCCGGAATGGGCCTGGTCAATGCCCTCCTTGCTTCCTCCCTTCCTTCGTCAATATGTCCCTATCACCATTAACCCTGGAATGGTACCTATGCGTCTAAGAGACGTAGTTCAGTGGAAGAACAGCGGCCATCTTGTTTCGGGGGGGAACCTTACTCCCGCCTCCCAGGTATGCTTCAACGGAAACTCTCTTGGCAAGTCAGTGTTCCTCAGATTGCCGAGCAGTTCACGTCAAGATCAGTGTTTTGTTTTTCCAAAGCCTAGTACGCCTGTGAGACGTATTGATACCATTTAACGTAAATTTTCCTACGCCTGTCAGGCGTATTGGTACCATTCATGTGGTAGTGTTCCTACGTTTGCCAGACGTATTAGTGCCATTCACGAGGTAGTGTTTCTACGTTTGCCAGACGTGTTGGTACCATTCATGAGGTAGTGTTCCTACGTTTGCCAGGCGTGTTGGTACCGTTGATGAGTTTATGATTACGTAGGTACCTACCTTATTGTTCCAGATGTCTGGCACAAACACAAACAAAACATTCACTACTGAAGATGAGATTTTACAAGAACTGCAACTTCAGTTAGATGAATCCGATTGCAGCGAGGTTGAAGACGAAATTGAAGTGGATCAAGATGCCTTTCCTGAGGATCCTGACGATACCGACTTGGACCCAGACTATGAACCTTCGTCAGAAGAAGAAGATATCGAGGAGGCCATCATTCAATCAGCAGCACAATCATCTCGGCCTTCAGCTGTTTCTAAATCAAGTTCGTCAAGAGCTGAAGGCAAGCAAAAGTCAGGACCTGCAAAACAACCTCCAAAGTCAGGTGAAAAGAGGAAGAGGTCAGCCGAAGGAAATGATGACCATTCAACAAACAAAAGATTAAAACCTGAATGTGACGATATGTTCGGGCGTAACGGGTTTGCTTGGAAAACTGTTCCCATTTCTAACACATCTGGAAAAGCCGCAGCTAAAAACATTGTACATGTCAAACGAAAAACAAAAAACGAAGCTGTAGATGTTTCTGACCCTGTTGAATGTTTTAACGTCTTCTTTACCTCAACAATGTTGGACATGATCCTGCACAACACAAATGAGGAAATTGCAAGACAAAGGGAGTCTTATAAAAACAAGAATGCTTCTGCTTTGAAGGACGTTTCATTGGCTGAACTGAGAGCACTCCTCGGTGTGACAATTCTCGCAGGGGCCAAGAAAGACAACCATATGAAGTTACAAACATTACATGACACAAAGGAATGCGGCGAAAAATATCATGCATCATTTTCTGTGCAGAGACATCACTTCTTGCTCAACACTCTTCGCTTTGATTCTCGAGAAACTCGTGAGGAAAGGAAGATAACTGATAAGTTTGCACCCGTACGAGATATATGGAACATGCTGATTGAGCAATGCATATCAAATTATGAACCAAGTGCCTACATGACAATTGATGAGCAACTAGTGCCATTCCGAGGACGAGTCGGGTTCAAAATGTACATCCCAAACAAACCAGCAAAGTATGGGATAAAAATTGTGATGCTTTGCGACCAAGGAACGAATTACATGGTAAATGCGATCCCGTACCTTGGTAAAGGAACTACACCTTCAGGCACGCCTGCAGCAGATTACTTTGTTGAAAAGCTAACAGACATCATCCAAAATTCAAGTCGTAATGTTACAATTGATAATTGGTTTTCCAGCATCCAGTTAGCTAAGAAAATGGCAGAAAGAGGCCTCACAATGATTGGGACGACGAAGAAAAATAAACCTGAGTTTCCTAAGGAGTTTGTGGACCCCAGTTATCTTTCACGACCTCCTCAGTCATCGCTCTTTCTTTTTCATGAGGATCCGACAGCAGTTTCATTTACTCCACGTGTTAACAAACTGGTCACTCTTATTTCCACGATGCAATAAATGAAAACAGTATGAAGCCTGAGGTAATTCTGTGTTATAATCAAACAAAGGGAGCAGTTGATGCCTTTGACCAGTGTGTCACGAATACTTCTTGCATACGAAAAACAAGAAGGTGGCCAATGAACCAGTTCTACAACATGCTCAATATTGCATGCTACAACTCTTACATAATATATGTGCTCAACTTTTACAAGAAAAAGAAAAAAGATGACGACGCAAAGCCTTTGTCGAGATTTCAGTTCCTCATCAAATTGGCAAATCAACTAACGTTTCCATGGATGAAGGAACGAATGAAACAGCCACATATGCCTCACACTCTAAGCAGCAGCATACAAATTGCCTTGGCGTTGTGGATCCACCTGTTGTGGTTCAACCTGCAGCGAAATCTGGAAAGAGGCAGTACTGTACTTACTGCTCGTATAAAAAGAGAAGGATGAGTAAAATGATCTGCTGTAACTGCAAAAAGCCTATCTGTGGCGAGCATTCTTTCATCGTTTGCCACATTTGTAAAAAATGATAATTTAAAGACTGATTTGTTTGTAACTATTTACTGTTCTGGATGTGGAAGGAGGAGTGAACATTTTTATTCATGAAGTTTTTTCTAGTTATTGTGGCGAGTCTAAATGACTGTTTGTTAGTGATAGAGAGTAAATTTTAGTTCATGTATTCTTCATTAATACTTTTACATCCATTTCCTAGTTAAAGGGATTGTCTTATACCTAAGTATAATCTTTATTTGTTTATTATTTTCTTGCTGTTCGAGTTACCTACTCGTATTTGCATATATATTATGACTCTTTCTATGCAACCTAGTTTATAAATGTTTAAAATGTATGAGTTTACGGAAAAATGTTATTTTAATTATATTCATTAACAATAAAAAGTATCTAAAATGCAGCGAGAAGAGTATGGAAAAAAATTAAATCATTTATAGAGGGTATAGTAACTTTTTTTTTATGTGTACGTCTATGGGACGTATAGGTACCATTAAACATAGATTTTTTTAGGTACTATTCCAGGGTTAAATAAGGAGATTTTGGACAACGGTACTGAAGGAATGCATCAGACAAAATCCGATAACATCCCGTGTTAAAATAAACTCTTCCTCCTATTTATCATTATAAATAGGTCCTTCGCAAATAGTAACACAAAACTCTTCCTCCTATTTACTTAAGTTAATAGGTCATTCGTGGTATGAATTGGACGAACACAACACAAACGTCCGCCCCACACCAAGGCACAAGGTGAACCTCCGAGAACTAGGCCTGGTCAAAGCAAACTATTGTAGGTGGCAGCAGCCCTTTTATGTCCCCACGCTTTTGATAGGCAATTGTTCTCCCATTTAAATACATGGAGAATTTGATGCTGAAGGTGCTGTTATTACATTAAATTGTAAGTTTAGTTTCATCTTAACGTCAGAAATTGTGTCCGAACATGATAGTTGAATAATAAGAGCTGTGAAAATATTTTTTTTTGAAATGACGATCGTCAAGAACAGAAAGGATATCGGAACTCACAAGAACCTTAAAATTTGATCAGCACTTGTTTACGCCACTTGTAATTTTCACAATTTAAGGGCCTTTTTGTTGTGAATACGGTAAAAATAATACATAATAATTCCGCGTGATTGTATTTTTATTTTTATAGCTGTTTTTAATAATTGATTTCTTCTTTTCACGTGATATCATACTTTTCCGCATGACTAGTAAATATGGCCCTCTGTTTTATATATACACATTTATCGAGAATAATAATTGTTACAAAAAAATATGTTCTGTTTCATGTCTCGCAACCTCTAGAGCTTTCATATTTACAAAAATTGTAATTTTAAAATTGTTGTTTCCAAAATAAAGGACAAAAATACGAGATAAAATGTCTGCTTGCTTAATACAATGAAAACATACGTTACTATTAAGTTATCGGATAAGGCATAGTGTCATAGTGTATAATAATAAATATCTTGCCGTTACGCACTTAATAATATATATCATATATTATAATTTTGGGAGTTTATCTGCTTTCACCCATTCTTTGAATTACACATACCCACAACCAGAGAAAAACATAGAATGTAGCGTAAAAATCTGAATTATTGTATTATCGACCCGTGGCAGTTAGGGACGACCCAGATGACGTCTAGTTTAGTGCTCGTTGTGGATAAACATGCCATATATTGCCCTTTTGAGCTACTCTGCCGTTGCGCTTTCATATATTAATTCTTAGTTTCAGGAGAATGTAATTTTCGGAAACGCATTACTTGCTACATAACCTTAAAGCTTTGCTAAACCCATTTTTATTATCGATTTACACGAGAAATTCTTATCTTCGTTGAAAATAACGTTTTAATAGCCACCCCTTTGTTTGACAAGACAAAGCGCCGTTATTAGTACATAATAACAATGTGTGTATTGAAACACCACAACTTTACATATTAATACATTCAAAATTATCTTGATGCAGTATTTTACCTAAATAGAAGAGTCCCGGCTAACAGAGGAACTCGAGACATCTCTCGGAATTTCTACAAACTACATCAAATTTTCAATCATGCGATAGCTGGTAAACATATGCCATCTATCATTCACATTACAACCTAAATGGTCGAGGATATCGTGGGCAAGCTTACTAAAGTGTAAATCATCAACCCAGAGACATACTGTAAACAAACCGTCTCACCGCGTCAGCTGATTCATAACCACCGACGGAGAACACGGAGACCTTCCCACACGCATAAAACTCGCCATGTTGAAAGTGACACTACTTCCTTGCAGTTCACATGATTATTTTTAGAAAATAACCAATGTTATAAAATATCATTATGTACACAAATCTCTAAGCTCATTCAAAGTTTCAATGCATATTCCTACAAAATGTTCGCACTTATCTTGCCTTGCCAAGTCACCAAGTTATTTTATGAAGTGCACTATATTTGGCGGAACAAAAATCGTTATTAGGATGCTTGTCAACGTTTCCAACCGCAATAAATTTACGAACTTTGTTTGTCTTGTTTTGATCATCATCATCAATATATTTATTGGACTTACAGCATTGCATATAGCTGTTTATACCCATTATATATTTTATTTACATAAGATACAATTTACATAAAATCTACAAATAAATTTCAAATACACTATCTATATCAAACCTTACAAATATGCAGTACCATGTTATATCATCTTGTCTAAAAAATGCAAGTAAAATATATTCAATTCGCATGTAAGAAAGAAGGCACGTTTATTTTATTTTTCTCGCTATCTTTATAATTACAGATATTAATTAATTTTCAAAACTATTTTCATCTTTGCACTTGTTCCAAATTTTATACATAATACCACAAACAAGATCTGTGATATTATATTGTTTTCGAAAAACAAAGAATAATATAAAAATTTATACTTTCATGGTAATAGAATCATCTTTCAGAAAATAACGTAAGGAAACTCGTGCATTCTTCGTAATTTCCTTGCCGCATTTCAATGTTATCCCTCGTGTCATCTATCTGATCTGTTCCTTCACTCACTGGTATACTCGTACAATGCCTCACACTAAGCACTTGGTAAACCTGCCCGCGCACGGCGCATCTGGAACTAGCCCCTTCTCTTGGACCTCCAGGAAAATAGGTAACAGTTTCACCAACTGCCCGTCGCCCCCGACACTTCCCAACCGGACCACTTCCCACCAGTGCCTCACAATCGCGTCAGTAAACATGAGGTCCATCTCGGGGAAAATAGATGAGTTCAGACACATTGTTCTCGAAAGCGAATTTGATGTAGTAATGTTCACAGAAATCTGGCTGAAAGACAACGATGACGCTTCCAGTTTTCACGTCGAAGGCTACACGGTACTTTGAAAGAATCGAGTCCACAAACGCGCCGGTGGCATTATTTACTGTCGTGCTGACATTCCTGCCCAGATGCTTGACTGCGAAAATGTTGCTCCTGGCGACGACATAGAAATACTATGTGCGTCATTGAAAGTAAAAACAAATTACTTGGCATAATTGCCGCATATAGATCCCCCCCAAATATCCCCTATACTAGGCTGTCAGTTCTTGAAGTTTACATTGCGCACATGTTTCCTACTGTGGATAATCTAATTGTATCCGGTGACATGAATAGCGATTATTTATCACCAAATAAACCAGAAACAGTTTCCTTCAAATCAATAGTAAACACCTTCGACATGACGCAAGTCATTTGTAAACCCACTAGAATAAAAAAAACAACAACTCTTAAACATTAGTGGACGTCATCATTGATGATGCATCCACTGTACACTCCGCTGACGTAACGGTGCCGATCAGTAATTCAGACCATTGTTTGACTTACATCACGGTCCTTCTCAAGAAACCCGATAAACGTTTCAAAATAATTTTGTACAGAAACTACTCATCGATCGATATGGAGAGTTTTGAAACGGACGCTAAACATTTTCACTGGGACAATATTAAGCATTTCGAGAGTATTGACGAAAAAGTAAACTTTCTTAATAATGGTATTAAGACTATTTTCGATAAGCATGCCCCTATACTTACTGCACGAATAACCAAGAAAAAATACCGTGGATAACCGACAATACCAAACTATTAATTAAACTTAGAGATAATGCTCTCAGAAAATATAAGCTGACGAACAATCCGTCACATTAGGATTATTATAAAGAACTTCGGAATGTCACCACGTCGGTTATAAGACAGGAGTAGAATTTAATGTGGAAAGAGATAAAGAAATGTGGTATTTACGGAAAGGTGGAGCCGAGTGTCCCACACTTTTTAAATGATCCACATCTGTTAAACACCCACTTTATTGACAGTTCCAGTCTCTTTAACCAAGAAACCGATCTTATCCTCGAAGAGGGCGAACGCTTCCTTACAACTACGTTTACTTAAAACGGCGACACCTTCTTCTTTCGGCCCGTCAAAGAAGCAGAAATTGCACAACTCGTGTCCAAAATCCATTCCAATTCTTGTGGCACAGACGGTTTAAACCTAAAAATGATAAAACTAATTCTTCCACACATTCTTTCACCTCTGACTCACTTGATAAATTTCTCGTTAGATAAGAACACCTTTCCCCTTTCATGGAAGGAGGCTAGAATCCTGCTCTTACCGAAGAAACGACACGTGACCGATATGATCGACTTACGACCAATTAGTATGTTACCTGTTTTATCAAAAGTTATCGAGAAAGCAATGTACAAGCAGATAGAAAGTTTTGTTACCAAAAATCAAATATTGCCTGCAATACAGTCTGGTTTCGACTTTCCCACAGCACTGCAACGGCGCTCATGAAAGTAACAGACGAGATTTTACAAACGCTAAACGAAAGTAAGGCTGCAGTCTTGGTGTTGCTTGACTTGTCCAAGGCGTTTAATCTTGTATCTCATCAGCTACTCCTTTCGAAATTGAGTTACTACGGTTTCTCGCCGGGAGCAATAAAATGGTTCCGGTCTTACTTTACTGGGCGAGTGACGCCTCCCAGTAGGTGAAAGGGAGAACTTAAGATCATCCCCCCAAAATCTAACAATTTTATAGTGAGCTCTCTAGTGTAATTTAACTGAAAATCAAGATTTTAGCTGATTTTCCAAGTGTAAAAAACTGAAAATTTGCTTCACGCAAGAGTTAAAATTCCAATTTTATTGTATAAAAATTCTAAGACTTAGATAATTTCCCCCTATGACACCCAATTTTTTAAATTTCACTTTTTCATATAATTAAAGCGAAATTCATTATTTTTCAAAGTGTTAAAAAAATAATTGAACGCAAAGTTCAATCTTAAATGTTTTTGCAAAATACCCCAGTATCAATTCGGTTCATTTATATCTGAACCGAAGATACTCCACCTGCATATTTCCATACCGCCATGTATACTAACTAATCTCTTACACTGTCTGTACTCGAAACTAATAGTTGGCTATCAGTATAAAAAGAGAAGTTACTGTCTATTATTCTTATTTTTTATTGATAGAAGCTGAATAGTTTTCATTTGAGCATCAAAAAGAGGTTTGTTAATCATTAATTACCAAAGAATGTATAGTTTTGTTGTAGACAAACATATAAAAAAAACAAATATTTATTACAGTGTATAGTATATTTTTATAATTTTTGTTTTTAAATAATATAAATTTATAATTATTTTAATTAAATATATGTTACCTTAAAAATATTTTTTTATATATGAAACCTAATTACAAAATTTATAATTTTTTATAAATTTTGAAAAAAATAATAATTAAAAAAATTAAAAAACAAAAAATGTATAAACAAGAGATTTTATATCATAATATATATCATACAACAGCTATAAATAATGAAGCTTCAGATATTTCAAATTTTCTAGCTAAACTTAAAACCAAAATTAAAAATGAAATTTGTAAAAAACTTACAGAATGTTCTCTCAAAATATATTTTATTTTAATATTAAATTATAGAAATTCTCGTGATGAAGAAGAACAAGAATTTTATCATTGTTCTAATGTAAAAATTCTATACTATAATGACATTTTTCAATTAAATGTTATTTATAATAGCATTTGGAAAGAACTTAAGTTAAAACATGAAAAGTTGCAAAAAAAAGGTTCGGGTTGGACACTTAATAAAATTGAATTAAAAATAGCAAAATATGTCCCCTTTGGGGGATCTAGTTATTTTAGATTGCCTGAGGAGATCAGAAACAAAAAAGCTGTATTGAATATTAAAAATGATGATATTATATGTTTTCGGTGGTGCATCTTTGCATATTTTCATCCAGTTAAAATTAATAAAAATCGTGTCTCCCAATATAAAGAATTTGAAACAAAGTAAAAAAAATTCATGAGAGGAATAAAATATCCAGTAGACATCTCAGCTATCGAGCAATTTGAAAAACAATACAACCAATACAATAATAGATAGCTGTACATATTTACAGGTATAATAAAGAAAATCATGATATTTGTGTACTCAGACAGAATCCACCACCATATGATGCACATATTATAAGATTATTATATGTTAAAAAAGAAATAAGAAACACTGTTGTCTCATACAGGATCTTGCAAAATTGGTAAGAAAACAAACAACACTACATCGTGGTAGAGTTACGATATATGATAGATGCTTGTCAGTATTTTATGGAAGGGGTTTCAAATCATGTGAACAGCAATTACATGAACATATTCGAAAATGTTATCTTTATCCTCATGTAACTTACAAATTTCCATCCAAAAGTATACAATTTTCTAATTATAAGCCACTGCTACGATATCCATTTGTAATCTATGCTGATTTTGAAACAATACAGAAACTAATGGCAACAAGTCTTCCAAATTCAAGTACATCATATACAGCAAATATAGCTAAGCATGAACCCTCTCGCTTTACAATAAAATTAGTATATACTTATGGAATAGAAATAAATTTAATTCCAATCTATTTATATATCGAGGCAAAGATACATCTCAAAAATTTATCGAAATACTTCGAGAGTGAGTAAAAATTCTTGGTCCAATTTTACATAAAGAAATACCAATGAAGAAACTTACACCAAAACAACAACAGGAATATAATAATGCTATGCGTTGCAAATACTGTAAAATAAATTTTAATTCATATAATCAAAAAAGAAACACCACAACCATTTTAATGGAGAATATATTAGTACAATTTGTGTTTTCTGTAATGTAATGTATTTAAATACTATGTTTTGTATATATGTATTGAATAAACTTTGAATACGTACATAATTTAGTGTTAGCATCTTGCATATGTATTTTCTTACTTTATGTCGCTCCATCTTGCATATGTGTAAAACATATGTTGTACATGAAAGTTATACATGCTATATATGTACAAAAAATAACTTCAGCATGCATTTATCATTCATTTTCTGCCATTCCTGCTTGTTTTCAATTATTAGCTAATGTAAAATTTCTGGTGTTGAAAAAAATATTTCAAATCGTTTGTTCCAAATAAATGCTTTAGCACATACATCTATCCCCCTTTTGCGTAATTTATGTGGATAATAACGTCTCTGATACTACTACTACTAGTAATAATAATGTCATTATTAATGTTATTATTACTATTATTATTATTATTATTATTATTATTATTGGTACGTTTATCCTGGTACTTGCCCCCGGAAGACAAAAATTCGTGGATGCGCCTCTGGCCTTACTTCCACACTCGCCTTCCATACGTATCATCACGTATGCAAATTTAAAAAACCTTTACACAATCGAAACTCAGTTTCTAAGTATTTCTTCATTGAATATTGAGGGCAAGATAAGATTTATTAGCTTTGAAGTTGAAACATCGCCCGCGAAAATAATACCTTCACCATCTCGTAGGTAGCCAACACTAATTAACAATTGCACTGTGTTACTTTACTTTATGTGCGTTTGTCGAGAAATTGTGCTGAAAATATAATGTACGACTTACAGGACAGACGTTTCTCCCCTGCACACCCTTTCAATCTTCTCGTCAATCAATGAGAAGAGCTGTCATGTAAATAATGACCAAAGAAGCTATTCAATGTAAAGCATACTTATCAAAGCAAGAACAATTTTATCAATGATTTTTGTATTATCAATATAATATGTTGTACACGTCTATTATATTATAATTTAAAGATATCGTACAAATATAATGCTATTTTGCTGGCTAAAATTTATTTTATATGTGCTTTAAAAAGCCTCGTTGGTTCAGTCGGTAAATAACCTGACTGTCACGCTGAAGACGAGGATTCTGTTCCCAGGGTGGTTGGTCTCGAGCCCCCTCAGCAACATCCTTGCATGGAAACTGCTTTGACGTTCACCATGGGGTCTAAAACAATTGTATTTTGGGGGCCGGAACGTGATGCTAACACCACCTTCATAAATGTCCGAGATGCCTCATATTCATTCATGGCATGTTACAACGCGCAGAACGTACTTTTGCTTTTAAAACTTAGTGCATATTTAGTCGCACACCGTGGCCGTTCGGTCTAAGACGTCATGCTTTGGGCTCTGGCTACGGAACGCGCAGGTTCGAGTCTCCTATGGGAAGCGTAGCAACTTTCCTTCTGAGGTTTCGGACTGTGTATGAGACCGGCGTCCACCCACCATTGTGAGGAAATTGGAGAGCTACGAATGAGTAGCGTAATCCGGTCATGGAAACTTACAAAAATGACTGGGGGTCGTCGTGCTGACCACACGTCACCTCGTTGCAGGTTGGATGATCTCCCGCCTCGGCAGATGGAAGTGAGGCCCGCAGTAGGGATTAGCCCTGTATTAGTACACATTTGAATACATGCCGCGAGAATACACATTATGAAATTTCTTTGACTCAACACAAACATACTGCAGAAACTCTTTCCAAGTAGATTTAATAGCCGGCATCCGTGGCAGAGTGGTTAGCACTACGACGCCAAGGATCCCAGGTTTGAATCCCGGCCGGGATATGGATGTTTGTGAGTGTCCATTCATCTATTTCATCATTATGACTCATCCCCATCTTCACAATTAGCCAAAAGTGGCAGAAAAGTGAAGTAAAATAAACCAATTAAAAAATCAGAAAACTAGATTTAATATTTCATATTTCTGTTGCTTGATTGAATTGGTGTTTTATGTCCGATTTTTGCACAGAAAGGCTAATTGGGACTGGACCTACAATTTAAAGTAGGATCCGAAGCACTATGTGCCTACACTGGGTATCGAACCCGGGACCCCTTGACTACAAGGCGACGGCGCTACCACTAGGCCATCGGGGAGGCCATATTTGTGTTGCTTCACAAGACTTATTTTCTAATTGCGAACTATATTACTAGTAAAACACATTTTATGTGTGTGTTGGATGTGGTATGAGATTTAATTAGGAAAAGCGATGGATAATGTAATATTTATACAAAGTAAATTAATGTATTATGTTCTTACAACAAATGTAACTATTACAGAATAGGAATCCAGTGCCGAAATTAGCCGTAAGTTTTTTTTTTTAATTCCTCGCAGTAGTAAATATTGTTACAAATAAAATCTAAAAATTTAGATCCTCAACTCAGGTGGATAAGAGACCAAATTATAATTCTCAGCTTGCATTTACCTCCCATTATTAGAAGTATCATTCGATCGAAAAGCAATCTCTGACTGTTGGCTGATAAATGCGACGTGCCTAAAATACAGGAAAACGTAACAGCATAATCGTTCCATTATTTTTGTTTTGTATTTGTATTGCTTTTGTTTTATTTTAAGTATAATTTACCACTTGGTTAATCGCAAAGATGAAAATGAATGATGAGTTGATGAAATGGATGAAGGGATGATCACAAATCCATGTGGATCGCAAACAGTACAGAGTAATACACAGATTGTTAGCTCACATGCCAGAGCCTAGTAAGCCCGCAAGAATGAAGTTCCTAGGATATATTACCTGGAAGAAATATTGCTATTTGAATGTTTCCCTTTATACAATAGCCATCATCTAATTCATTCACCGGCTCGGTAGCTGAGGGCGTTAAGTTGTCGACTTTCGATTTCGCCTCCGAAGTTCCCGGTTGAAGTCCCAGCATGATCAGGCACGTATCCAGGAATTACTTTCGTTGGGGGGGGGGGGTTAACGCCATATTTTTAAGGGTTATAGATAGAACCTCACAATTGTATGTTTAAGGTCAGTGGTGGCAATTGGGTTCCAAAACGGGGGTGAGGGTGCAAGAAAAGTTTACTTTCTATTGATAGACAAGGCTTAGCATTAAGAGGCCATAATGTGAAGGCAAAATAATGGGGAGCAACTATACCCAAAATCGTCGCCACTGTTCAAGGCTGCCAAATTATTCAGAAAGTGAAATCGGAACATTTCTTACCACTCAACTCTTCTGTTTCCATGCATTAACATTGTGTGCCGGAACCATCTCAGTATGTGTGTTTGTCCATTTCTTATCATCAAACATCAAAACATCTATGGCGTCTTCGAGTGTTTTTACGAAGCTGTTACACACGCACGGGATGGACAATCCATTCGACAACGCGAGATTCAAACTGTGGGCTGCGAACTGGACGCAGAAAGTTCTAGAATATTTCTCTCTGATTCGAGCCTGAACACCACTACTGTGTCTTGTTCTCCAATGTTTGCAGTTCTTATGAAAGCCGAAACCCAGCAAATTATTCATATTGAGGCGTAAGCACTTGCAAGTGTTCTCAATTGTCTGTCACAGCTTCCGCAGTCTTGTCATGGCACGAAACAAAGTAAGTCTCCTCGAATACAGTTCGAAACAATTAATTCACAGTGAAAACCCTTCCGCTCCCAACACATCTAGTATTTCTTCTCCCAATATGATTAAATGCTTACTCATTTATCTCCAGTCACGTGCCCAAGGGAGGGTTCGTGAGGTCATAACCCAATTTCAAAAAGTATTCCTTAAAAAAAAGAACGTCAAAGAGAGGAAAAGATGGCAAAATGAGAACTGACCGCCAAAAATAGTATGCATAACCCTCCTCTCCGAAAGTCCTGGAAAATTTGATTTTCAGTTGATCTGTGCATGCAGCTTATTTCTATTTTAATTAACCACTCCAATACCCGTTAGTGCTTAAATATTCACTTTAGAGAGAGACCTTTGATCTCTTCGGCCCTCGACCAGAAATAGTACTACACTCAGGCTCTAGAAATTCCGCTGTCGTTAATGTCTTCAGCTTTGGACCCAAACTGGAACTAGTAATAGACTTCGTTACTTTACGGTATTTAGTCATTTTCATCTTCGAATCACTAGATCTTATAAAGCCACCAATGGACACTGACTGATCACTAATCGACTGTATGAACTGTCATACTTACCTTTGAATTCTCATTAACCGATTCTGTTGTACAGATTAACCTGGAAATTGAAGCCGCGTATTTTAACCTCATTATATTCTAGAACGTTCCGCAGATAAACGATTAGTTAATGTTGCCAGTAGTTCGACTCCTTATCTTATTCAAGAACGTTCCCTCTCGCGCTTTGCAGAGATTAAAAAATTACAATGAATCGCCCTACGTGTGGCGCTACGTTTGCAGTTTTCAAATGCTAGCAAGTCTTTGCGTAGTGCTGCGACAACACCGAAAGCGCAAGAAAAGTTTTAATGCAATATTATCAACAAATGGGTTATAGAACATTCTCCGTGTTGCCTTGGTAAGTATTTCTCTCATTATATTATCGGCACACTATTCAAGAAAACGAAAACCTAATTTTATGTAGTGTAAACTGAAAAAAGGGGGGTTCCAGCCACCTGATCTCACCTTGGATACGCGCTATCAACAATAACAGGGTTATAGAACATGCTGTATCTTGCGTCGATAATTATTTCTCTGAAATTATCATCACATTATTCAAGAAGCCATGAACCTAATTTTATGTAGCGTAATTTCCTGAAGGGGGTGCTAGAGCTCCCTGATTCCTACCTTGGATACATGCTTGACTCGATAATTATTTCTCTCCTTAAAGTATCGTCACATTATTTTATTTTACACCACAAGAAACCAAAAACCTCATTTTATCTATTGTAAACAGAAAACTTTCTGGAGGGCTCGAGCCCCCTAAGCCCCTCCTTGGATACGTGCTTGCTGCGAGTGTCCCTTCATTAATTTAAACTAATCATCACTCATCCTGTTCGTCGCGATTAGCCAAAAGTGGAAGAAGACGCTAAATAACAAAAACAAATTTATCCTCATCGTGGCGATCAACTGGAGAATCTGAAAAGTAACGTAAAAATATTAAAGGGAAAATCCAGGATATTCAGTAAAAATTCATATCAGAATATGCCCGGACAAGAACTTTCCTTAGAACTAGACATTTAAAATAAATGCAATAGGTTAGCTTGAAAGAAAAGCCGACAGTGGACTACAGCCTACAGGGACAAGATATCACGCAAATAATGTCTGAAAAATAAACTACGCATTGTTTCGAAATAAGTGTATTTTTCTATCGCGTATTTGATCTCTTGTTGTCAAATTAAATTAACAGCTTTAGTGTATAATATCATAAGATTCATGAAAACACAGCGTTTCATGGACCATCTGCTACATTCTACGCATAGCTTTCTTGCGCACGTGTCGTCTTGGTGACGTCACATGCTCTAGCCAATAACGTGCAAGTCGCGGAGTGGCCCCCTCTGTACAATAGCTTTAAAAGGGCAATAACAAAAGAACTTTTACATGAGCAAGGACTGAGCGGGGCCTCCGAGATGCGTATACTTCGTGTATTCTCCATATACGGGCATTACCTTCTCAATCTGAAAGCCTGATGGCTTGCTCCGGTCACGTGACTAAACGTCATCAACTGGAGGCGAGATAGCTGCCATGTTTGATTTGCTTCTTCGGAATCAATGTTGGACCTTTTTAGTGAATATGGAATTGTAATGCAAATTTAAGAACTGTAATCAAGTTTACATGACGTGTAAATATGCTTAAATGTGGAAGAGGTATGGTGTATAAGTCTTGTGTACTCAATTGCAGAGGCAATTACAATGAAAAAGGTAAGAGTAACATTCACATTTCTTCAAGATGTTGTTAAAAATGAGAAATTTGTAGGGCAATTCCATGTGATTCAGTCACTACGAAAATATACAAGTAACAAATGTATTATACTAAAAAATAAATAACAGTAATAGTTCATGATGTAAACATTTCATGTGTCCGAAATAGGCATCAAATATACTCGTAAATGTGGACAACATGTCAACATTTTTTTTGGAATTATCAAATAATTTACCCTGAATTACAAACGTTGGTTAATATTACGTCTACCAAAGCAATTTGTTAGTGTAAATTTTATGCAAGCATTTGATAAATTATTCATATTATTTACACAAATTTTCACTTTCAAAATGTGCTTAATGAAAGAAAGCTATACAACGGGGCAAAGTTGATACATGTGTACATTTATTCTTATTTTATCCCGCTTTATGCTTCTTTATGCTAATCGGAGGCTAATGGAAGATATGTTGTACATTTAAATACAAAGGTGCGATGTGTTACAAGAACGTCGATGAAATATTCGTGTGTAAAACTATCCAAGAATATATAGAGGAGAGGAGGGTATTATGGAATAGTCGGGAAATATGGAATACCAAGGTTTTGGCTCTATTCGGTGCTGCTATCACGTGAGAATACCATGAACTACTCAAGAAAGACTCCCATGATGCAGTGCAGTGAGAGCTGACCGCTTGTTGTTGTGTTACCACTCGCTACAGAACAAAGTGTGTTTCGTGATTTTCAAGAGTTTTTGCAGGTAAGTTTTCAAACATTTTAACCTACTAGTACACATGTGACTGGAACATTGATGTTAAGCATAATATACACTAAAAGAATTGTAGTTTGTTATACTGTGGTCGTTTTTTAGCTGACAATGTTTTGTCCATCCGTTTAAAGGTTCATTTTCCAAGATGGCGTGTCGGGTATTATAGAATACTAGGTATATCATAATACCCGACGTAAAAGTATAGTATTCCATATAACCCGACAAAATATACTGAATAAAAATTTAGTTAAAAAATGAGTTTTGCGTATAATATTGATAGCTAAACAATAATTATTACTACTTACATAAATAGTAATATAGCCTAATTTAAAACCAAAGTACATTTTTTTAAAAGCTAAATCCATTTGAATGAGTTGAGTTTGAGTTGGTGTTTTAAGTCCACTGTATGCACAGTAAGGCTAATAGGGACTGGACCTACAGTTTAAAGTGGGATCCAAACCGCTTGTGCCTCCACCGGGTATCGAACCCGGGACCCCTTGATTACAAGACAATGACGCCACCACTACGCCATGGGGAAGGCCCTCATTTGAATGAAAACAAAACACAATTTTTCTGTTATTTGAAAATTAGTCTACAGTCTAGACCTACAAATAATTTGTTTTAAGATGTGTTTTATCTATTTAAACCTACCCCCCCCCTTAGTTGCAAGAGTTCTAAATAGTCTGGGTTTTTTTTTCAGATATGCCTAGAAAGAAGGAAGATGAGGGAAAGAAGCGAAAGCTTTGGTGTGAGACACAGATGGTTAAGGCTATAGAAGCTGTTCGTGAGAAGAAGATGGGGTACCTTAAGGCGTCCAAGGAATTCCAGGTTCCCAGAGCGTCTCTCTTCCGCCTTGTCAACAGTAAGGAGAAAAATTCAAAGGTAGCAGCCTCAACTACTCTTGGCCGTAAGCCAGTTTTTCCTAAACAACTAGAAGACAAGTTACAAACATATTTAGTTGAGATGGAGGCCATGTTCTATGGGCTCACAAAAAGGGATGTCTGCAGTCTTGCCTATCAACTTGCGGTTCGCAATAACATACCCCATCCATTTAAGGACGAAACTGCTGGCAAAGACTGGTTCTACGCTTTTATGAAAAGGAACCCGAAACTTTCAGTTCGTAAACCCATGGGTACATCTTTTGCCAGGGCCAGGGGATTTAATAAAGAAGAAGTAGACAAGTTTTTTGACCTGATCGATGTTGTTTTCAAAAAACACAACTATCCTCCTAACAGGATATTTAATGTAGACGAAACTGGTTTGTCTGTGGTGCAAAGTAAAGTTCCTCATGTAGTAGGCCTAAAAGGAAAGAGACAAATTGGGTCCCTTACTTCAGCCGAAAGAGGTTCTCTCGTAACCATCATTCCCTGTATGAGTGCAGGAGGTGACTTTGCCCCGCCTCTTGTGATATTCCCGAGGAAGAACATGAATGAACAACTTCTTAGAGGTGCTCCATCAGGGACCATCGCATCGTGCCACCCGTCTGGTTGGATACAGACAAACATTTTTACTAAATGGTTTAAACATTTCATTGATGTAACAAAATCCTCAGCTGAGTCACCTGTCCTGCTTCTCCTTGACGGCCACACAACCCACAAGCGTAACATTGACGTAATTAGTTTAGCAAGGGAAAGTCATGTTACGATTGTATGTCTACCTCCCCACTGTTCGCATAAAATCCAACCATTGGATAAAACCTTTATGAGTCCATTAAAGTCTCACTATAGTGAGGAAGTGAGATCTTTTTTAAGGCATAGCTCAAGGCCCTTGAGTATTTTTGATATGATGGAACTGTTTGGCAGGGCCTACCTTAAAGTACAACGTGGGGACATAGCAGTAAACGGCTTCAAAGTGACTGGTATTTATCCTGTCAATAGAAATGTTTTCAGCAGTGAAGATTTTATTGCTTCTACACTCACTGTTCCTAGGCCTCAGACTATGACACCCACAACTGACCCTCTTCCATGTTCGTCTACCAGCTCTGATTCACCTCAACCCTGTTCTCCCAAGAGTCCTGATGTGGTTGTCCCTGGTACGTCTAAGTCAACAAATTTTGTCCTACCCATAGAGATATCACCACCACCTCCAAAAAAGCAAAAGTCAAATAGAGGCAGGAAAGCTGGATCTTCTTCTATAATAACCTACTCCCCATATAAAACACAGTTAGAGGATGAACTGAAAGAAAAGGACAAAAAGAAGGAACCAGAAGCTTCAAAACAACAAAACAAACCGAGCATTCAAAGACCCCCCGTTCAGAAATTAAACTTAGACCGACCTTCTAGACCTAAACCTAATAGAGATGACTCCAGTGTTAGCAACGATGCATCGATCCATTCTGATGTATCATCTGTAATGGACTTCATGCCCTCAACTAAAGAACCGGAAAACAAAGACGCTGAATGTATCTTCTGTAACGGAAAATTCTCCGAAGATCAACGCGGGGAAATTTGGATTCAATGCTTCAGCTGTTCTCTGTGGGCTCACCTTGACTGTACCGGAGCAGAGAAAGAAGATTATATCTGTGACTTTTGTAAATAGACTCGAAGCAAAAATGAGTTGCACATAATCTTAGAAATATGGTTTTTATAGTTCAAAATAACTATGTTTTATGAAGTCTCATTAGTTTTTCAATGGTTTAAACCACCTATTCCATATTACCCGACTATTTCATATTAGCCTCCATTTGTAACTTTTTTTTAAAATATGTTTTTTTTTATAACAGCAAAATAAATTGTATTTTTCTTACAAGTGACACGTCATTACAATTAGTTATAGTATGTACTCATGATGATTTTGGGTATTTTATTCAAAAACTAGTGCAGCTATTTTTAGAAATGTAAATGGTATTCCATAATACCCTCCTCTCATCTATATATAACTTATGTTTCAAATACAAATGTTTTCACACAGAAAGCATTTTGTTACCTAGCTATGTTAATATGAACTACAAATGTATTAAATTTTTAAAACTGTTTCATATGAACTGCTTTTTATTTTTTGTCTTTGTGAAGCTTCAATGTTCGTAACTTTAATTATTAAATCAGTGATAATGTTTATTGTTTCATAATTTATTAACATTCTTCACGATTTTTCTAACGGCATGTAAAAAACAGTGTAAGTATTTCCCAAGTGAACGTTAAAATGGAAATATTAATCTGCTTTTTTTCTCAATGAAACTCTTAAGTTATTGTCACAAATCTTACTAACGACAATGAAAAGATTCAATTTGTTTATTATCTTTCGTTCAATAAAGTCAATAGGATCGAAATTGCAATGTGACAAATTATTTACGTTTAGACTTCATACACAGAAATGTAACATTGCCCTTGTACCAATTTCTTACGCTTTTGCTGCAAGAATATAGAAATTAAAGTTTTGTATTGAGATTGTATAGCTACACAGAATATCTGCATTATCTGGTTGATTAATTTTGGGTAAACTTAAAGACAATTTAATTGATTAGGTAACTTGGAAAGTTTACGGTGAACCTAACATGTTTTTTTTTATTTAATCAATTGATTTTACATACAAAAGTTCATACAAAAGCGGTTACGAGTTTTACCGTAGCTGACCAATATTCCCGATAATATTTTTCAAAGATATACAATGTTTAAATATTTCCGACAGGAAGTTTCTAACGGTTTTCAACTCTTTCTTTGTGCTATGGTAGGAATTTTTGTGGTGGCCATAGTGACTTCCTGAATGAAAATTTTGGTGTAAATATTCAATATTATACATTTTTCTTCTAACTATATTCGTCGGGAGGGTAAATGTCAAAATTTAACTTCGTAAGAGAAATAAATATACCTTAATTATCTACGGTAAAATTACGTCAAGGAGTTTACAGCGTTAAGACGATCGCCTCCGGATGATGACGTCTTGACTGAGCGCTGTGGCCTGAACCTCGAGATGGTCTTGATACGGGCCGCAATCTCATGACGTCAAAGGATTAGTCGTGTGTTTTGGCGAAATACATGTATTTGAATGAGAGATTTATACTATAAAGAGTTCCTGTAAATCTATTCATTTCAAAGTAACAACAATAATTGTTATCGCAAACTAAACATTGTTGTTTCCTGATCAGTTACAAGTAAATTTATGCGTTTGTATGTAGTACAACATTTAATTAGATGTTGGTAAAAAAAAAAGTCTGTGTTCAATTCGTGCGATGTGTACGATATTTAGGAATTTGTGAACATAGCTGAATGGTAATATTAATTACATGAATGCCGACTTTGTAACTATTATATTACTTTATTTATCACGAAAAAATGTTGATTGTTATTAATATGTCCGTTTTATTGCTCATACGTTGTCTGAAATTGTGCAGTTTAAAGTGCAAGAAGAGTTAAGTCTTCTTTTTCCATTGGTAATTTGAAAAATAAAGGTACTTTATGCAGAACGGTAAAGATTGGATTTTATTTTTATCAATATTATTTACGTACTTTCCAATGTCATATAACATTTGAAACGTTCTTCAGGTGAATTCAACGTTCTATTCACTCAGAAAACTAAATATTATACTCTTACAATGCACTTTGTTAAATGTTGTAAATGGACTATACTTGACTAATCCTGTGACGTCACGAAAGCTGGTGTGAGGCCCGTACATAAGTATAAGTATCTCTCAGAGGCCCCGGCCAGATCCTCAGTACACATGACTAGATTCAGCATGCTTACGTTGAAATAAAAAAAATGAGCAGATTTCAAACCAAGTCGAACATTTTGATGTGTGTGAATGAATAAAATTGTTTTTATCTTTTTAGAGCATTAATTACTAAATGCATAATTATAATTTATTCATTATAATTCATAAATACTTTGATGTGTGTGAATGAGTAAAATTGTCTTTATCTTTTTAGAGTATTAATTACTAAATACATAATTATAATTTATTCATTATAATTCATAATTACTTTGATGTGTGTGAATGAGTAAAATTGTCTATCTTTTTAGAGTGTTAATTACTGAACGCATAATTACAATTCAATCATTATAATTAATAATTACTTTGATGTGTGTGAATGAGTAAAATTGTCTTTATCTTTTTAGGGTGTTAATTACTGAATGTATAATTATAACTCATTCATTATAATTCATAATTACTTTGATGTGTGTGAATAAGTATAATTGTTTTTTTTCTTTTTAGAGTGTTATATACTGAAATATTTACAAGTGAAAATGTAATGGAATTTTTGTTATAGTAGTAATTGTATTTTGTTTGTTTTATTGTACTAGATTTTGGGGGTTAAGTGGTAGAGCAGCCACAGGCTGAACTTCGCCCATGAATAAAGAAGTTCTAAATTCTAATTCTAATGCCAATCTTCTGTCAGTCAATTCCGTTTTCCATGATTTATTTAGAAATGTCATTTTGTTGATTTCACGGGGTGGAAAGACAAATTTTTCACTTGTCCTGACCCACAAAACTACGAAATTGTAACGACCGCCATGTTAGGCAAATTTCAGTTGTATATTGGCATTTATCTTATTCGTATACTTTCAAGTTAAGAACTTGGATTAAATTATGAATACTTAATTGTTTTCATAATTTATGTATATATTTATGTTCTATCTTATGTTATTGTATTGTTCCCATTTTCTCGCAACATCTAATTCAGATTTTATTGGCTAATAATTATCCCAAACAATATATGCAACATTTTCATTACTTGTGAAATCCAAAATGGCTAGGATTAATTCTATATTTCAATCAAATCTTGTTGTTTAAGCACAAGTTAATATCGATTTTTGTTCAACAATGTACAAGATTGAAGTAATTTGTCTTCTTTACAAATACGTAAACTAAATCTTTATTTAATCATTTTCATGTGCAAGGACAAATATGAATTTCTTTATAAAATCAATTTCGCTATTTCTTGCCCTAGTTAAATATTGTAACATGTAAGCATATAATTCACTATCTCACTTTCAATAATATATCGTTTTTTTATTGGCTGTTAATTTTAGGAGTAGGGGAACCATGCTACGTGTTCTTGGCGATGTAAAAACTTCCACGTTGGCAATTTTAATTGCTGCCAACCTGCACTTTAGCTTACTGTCGCTAATTAACATGATATGTTATATAAATTATCAGTTCTTCTTGTGATATTTTTATGTTATGAGTTGTTAGCATTGTAAAAAGAACAATCTGTTATGCTACGCCTCACGCTTGAGGTAGGCAATTGAGGTCTCGCTGTTAACAGTGAAGCCGGTGCGCGGATTCTGTCGTGTTAAATAAGTTGCTTCTCACCAGAGGTGTTCACCCTCCGGAGGGTGACCCTCTTGAGGGCAGACCTCACCCTCACCCTCTGGAAGACTTGTGAGGGTGGTGGAGGGTGAGGGCGACTGCGATCTCGGAGGGTGAGGGCGGTGGAGGGCGACTGCAGTCTCGGAGGTGAGAGCGTGTGGAGGTTGTTGGATGGTGAGGGCAAGTGGAGGGTGAGGGTTATTGCGGGGCCAGATCGAGACACGAGGAGATATGACTATTTTTTTTTCAAGAATAATTATAAATTTCCTTTACCCAATATAATACATATATCAATTTTTCGATGATATTTTGTGCCCGTTGTAACTTACATTGAATACTAATTGACCTGACATCGAATGGAATTGAAGATCAAAAGAGATATTACGATTTATTCGTGATGATCTCGTACAAATTTCTATGAGTGTCAAATGTCTATTTCTGAGGCATTAAGGCATTAATGGAATTGGAGCCTAATTCCAAGAATTACCTGCACATTCCACCCTGCTAGTAGACAGTGTGCGTGGCCTATGGAACCATGAAGAATGCGCTGGCTGGATGATTCATAGAAAGCGTCCGCGGGAAGGGAACACTGCTGGTACTTTATTTAACGGCAGATATTTTCACTTGACTAGAAGAGCTTTACTTGCGTTAGACAAAGAAAGAACAATCCAATACGTTTAAAGGAATTTAGGTAAAAATGGCAAAGGAAAAAATGGCAAAGTCAAAAGGGCAAGCGGAAAAAATGGCAAAAGTAAAAAATGGCAACGGTAGAAATGGCGAGATTAAAAACTGCAAATACAATATATTATGTATTATGATTTTACACAAAAATTGAGAAATTAAATGTCTTGCATTTCACAGTTTAAAATTAAAAGTTAATATAATTTTGGTGTCTTTTAACACTAATTTGTCTTTGAATGGATACATTTTATTTGACGTTTCCAAAAATAATGATAATGCCGTTTATTTCTTTATTTCTTCTGGCAGAAGTTACCGCCGCTATAGAGTCACATGTTAGTAAAGGTAACCTTTGTAAATAATTTGAAGTATGTGTGATTCATGAAACTTAAGGGGGCGGGTGTAGCATAGCATGGGTTTTCATCTTGACTGAAAACAAGTTTACGCCTTGGGACACCTGCTGACAAATCAAACTAGCAGGACTTGAGGCCAGCCCTTATCTACCCCCTCGCCCTAATTTGTGTCACTGATTTCTCTGAGAGAGACGAACTTGTTTACTTTTTCAAAATCAAAATTGTTAAATCTCGGAATTCAAAACAAATTTATTGAAACAACATCATGTGTGTTCCTACAACCATAATCATCCACCTGATTACGATGCTGTAATGATAGCCAAGTGTTCTAATGATATGAAGATTCGATTTTGGATGATATAAGAGAACATTTCATACAATATACTTGACAACTGCCAAAGAAGAAATCTAGGATAATTTATACCGACAGTGCTAACAAAAGAACAATGCAGGATTTCTTACGAGGAGTAGCACATAACCCAAAGTAGCAATGCATGTAAAGTGACGATATCAAAGATGAATAAATACTGTTAGCTAAATAGTGTAAAAGGTGACGAAACCCAAGATGAATAAATATTATCCTGATTAAATACGGTATTGTAAAGTGACAAAATCAAAGGTGAATAAATACTAATTTTGTTAAACACAGCATCAATATTTTTCTTGTTTACAATTTACATATGAATTATATTATTATTATTATTATTTATTTGTTCAGCACAGGATACATTTCCCAATTATGTTGAACATAAAACATTGTGAATAAATAATAAGATAGAAGAGAGAGAAAAATACATGAAAGTATGAACGTCTATGTACACAATATTTACATCAATTTATGAACTTATTGTTGTGATTATCTTTTTTTTCAGCACACTACGTGAGTCTGTGAACATATCGAAGTCTACAGTTTTTAATAGTTCATTCACCGTGTCCTGCATGAGCGCTGCAGGTGAAAAGCTATGCGTGTTGACCCTTGACCTATCCGTGCAGAATAATTTTGATTTCTTGCACTATGTCGGCTTACATTAAAGTTTATACTTTCTAACAGTGCATAACACTCACAGCCGTGATTAATCAGTTTCTGTAAAAAAAAAATGACGTCACTGACGACCCTTCTGTTGAACAAAGTTTCCAGACCGAAATGCTTGCATAAAGATGTATAGTTCTTTTTGTGATATTCAATGTTCATCTTGAAGCACAGCCAATTCACAAACTGCCTTTGGACGCTCTCCACTTCCTCTTGCCATGTTTTGTACCGTGGATTCCATATGGGACTGCTAAGTTCGTGGTTGTGGATCTGCCCTGCACGAAACCATGCTGCTGAGGGGCTATGACACTTCTTAGATTCCATCTGAGGTGATCGAAAATGAGTGATTCGAGTACTTTGGAGAATATTGGCAGAAGGGAGATTGGACAGTAATTGCTAATATTGTGTTTGTCTCCTAATTTAAAAACTGGGATCACGAGAGCTTTTTTCCATCGGAGGGGGAAGAAACCTGTTTCCAGGATTTTATTGTAGAGGATTACTAACGGGGGAGTGAGTTCATTTGCACAAGCAGAAATGAAGTGTGAGGGAAGAAGATCTGAACCTGTGGATTTGCCTTTTTGTACGCCCTTCAGCTTTATGTTATTACCCCACTGTCAGTGTGAGTTGCGGTATCGCGAGCAGGTTGTTAGTTTCCAGTGTGTTATCTAGCAGCTAGCGTTGCTCGGGAGAATAGAAGCTAGAAAAATATTCAGAGAAGAGTTCACATGAGGATTCTGGATGTGTTGATGATGTTTCCTGGTAGTAAAGATGGAATGGTATTCTACTCATGCGGGATTTGCTTTTAAGGAAGTTCCACATCATTTTCGGGTTTCTGTCAATTTGTTGATCCATGCTGGTTAAATATTCCGTATATTTTGGTTTTTGCATCTTTTTAAAGTTCGATCTGTGTGCGGAAAATTCAACATAGTCACTCTGTTGTCGTGATTGCTTCCATCTTCTATGCGCACGTTCTTTTGCTTTTAAGAGACATATTAATTGCCCATCGAACCTGGCCGGAGTAGTACAGGTGGCCCGGTTCTAAGCCCTCAATTGGGGCTCGAATCATCATGTGGGGCTCGTCGTAGCCTTAATGGATTTTTCTCGTAAGGCATGATCTCCACTTGATGGCGCAGTGTTGCCAGCTCCTCACTCGAAAAAATCACCAAGGTTTTTGGTCTAACCTAACCTAAAGCATGGAGCTGGCAACCTTTTTCTCGCAGTGTTGCCAACACTACACCCGAAAGTAAAGCTCGGTGGGGCTCGCCTTAATGGTTTGCTCTTGTAAGGCATAAGCCCTATTTTCTCGCAGTGTTGCCAATATTTTACTCGAAAAAATCACCAAGTTTTTTTTGTCTAACCTAGCCTAAAGCAAGGAGCTGGCAACCTTGCTTGAGGCTTGCCTTACAGTGCATAAAGCAAGGAGCTGGCAACCTTGCTTGAGGCTTGCCTTACAGTGCATAAAGCAAGGTTGCCAACCTACTGGTATTTTTGCCATAGCCTTTTACAAAAAAGAGAGAGGAGAGAGAGAGGGGGAAGAGTTAAACAACCGACAGCTGCCAATACCTACCTACAGCCTTTTTTTTCTTGGTCTAACCTAACCTAAAGCAAGGAGCTGGCAACCTTGCTTGAGGCTTGCCTTACAGTGCATAAAGCAAGGAGCTGGCAACCTTGTTTGAGGCTTGCCTTACAGTGCATAAAGCAAGGTTGCCAACCTACTGGTACTTTTGCCATGGCTTTTTACAAAAAAAAGAGAGAGGAGAGAGAGAGGGAAGAGTTAAACAACCGACAACTACCAACACCCACCTACAGCTTTTTTTTCTTGGTCTAAACTAACCTAAAGCAAGGAGCTGGCAATTTTGCTTGAGGCTTGCCTTACAGTGCATAAAGCAAGGTTGCCAACCTACTGGTATTTTTGCCATAGCTTTTTACAAAAAAGAGAGAGGAGAGAGAGAGGGAAGAGTTAAACAACCGACAGCTGCCAATACCTACCTACAGCCTTTTTTTTCTTGGTCTAACCTAACCTAAAGCAAGGAGCTGGCAACTTTGCTTGAGGCTTGCCTTACAGTGCATAAAGCAATTTTTGCCAACCTACACACACTGGGCAAGGAGAGCCGGCACTGCCGTAAAAGAGAGAGAGATGGGTGGATGGTAATATAGTATGTGTGTGCGTGTGTGCGTATAATATGTAGCATTATTAACTAGAGTGTGTTGGCAATTTACTTACAACTAAAAAAAATAGAGATGCCAACTTTGCTGTAAGATGAAGAGAGAGAGAGATTTATGGCTGGCAACAGTGGTGAGCGATGTCCTCCCTCTTCTGTGCAATATGACATTATGATGTTACTGTAGTTTTTGACGAGGATTACGAGTTAACTAAAAAACCTGCAACTAGAGAGAGTTGCCAGCACACACACGCTGTTGTAAGAGAGATGGATGACTGGGGGGCAGCATTTCTGGCTATTCACAGTGGCGGATGTATTTTCTGTTTTTCAAAAGCTAACAATAATGATGGAATTTCATGCTGACCTATTTATTTTGTTCAAAAATTCGCGTTCAGCACAGATGATGCTATGTAATTTTCACATCAGCTCAGCCAACTGTTGAGAAATAATGACGTCAGGTAACAGTATTGGTGGGGGTGACGTGATGAATTTACGAAAGTAGGAAAATGATATTGCTAAAAATTGAAGTATAGAACTATTTTCTAGAGCGGATTTCTACTAGTCCATGTTGTTAACCTACATATTACTCCTCGACTAATAAAACTAGAAGCTCGAGGGCATCAGGTCTTATTTTTATTGTGAGCTGCAAGGAGAATATTGTGATTGTGATTGAAATTAACTAGCGTGAGTAAATTTGTTTGTTAGCTTGCATGAGTTGGCTTTGTGTTATAAGTAGACCCAAATGGAGAGTTTACAAACCGAAAGTAAAGCTCGGTGAGGCTCGCCTTAATAGTTTGCTCTTGTAAGGCATAAGCCTTATTTTCTCGCAGTGTTGCCAACATCTTACTCGAAAAAAATCACCAAGGTTTTTCTCCACGTTCCGCGCCTTATTTATTGCGCTGACACAGCGTGATGAGTAAATGTACTTTCTCATCCTTGAAGGATGAATGCATTTTATCGTAATTTTTTTCCAAGTCCCGGGGACCAAAATGTTTATATATTGTGATTTTTGTAAACCTTTCTCTCTTGGGGGGGAAACGATGTGCCACACACGCGCGCGTATGCTTCTTATTATTTCCGTATTGTGACGCAAACCAAACAAATAACATGCTATTCATCATCAATTTAGCTGTGTTCTGTTTGGCGTCTATTTCGAGCAGTTTGCCCGGCGGTAAAGTCTTATTGTAACAATCGGTGGGAGGGGAGGGACGATGATCATGATCATGTTAGTTTACTCATGGTGGATGGTATTGACGCGTGTATTCTGGGTTGGATTTGTTGTTTTAAGTCTATTTTATGCACAGTAATGTTAATCGAAACTGGACCTACAGTAAAATCCGCCGGGTATCGAACTTTGGTGTTTTAAATTATACAAGTACACAGGGGGAAACTTTATTTTTTTTAATTTGTTGATACTCTGGTTTGGATTTGTTTTTTTTATGTCTATTTTATGCACAGTAAGGCTAATCGAAACTGGACCTACAGTCACCAAAAAAATCGGCAAGGGGGGAGATTTTTCGATAACTCT
This sequence comes from Lepisma saccharinum, assembly GCF_977018435.1. NCBI lineage: Eukaryota > Metazoa > Arthropoda > Insecta > Zygentoma > Lepismatidae > Lepisma > Lepisma saccharinum. Next base: position 12,285,873 of record NC_139257.1, read on the forward strand.
CTCACTGTTTCCAACGTACTTAGGTTTTTTTGATAGACGACAACGACGGAGTCGTCAATGAGTAAACATCTGTGAACTCGGTGAACAAGTCAATTTTTTTTTTCAGTACGTCAATATTTTTTTTCTTATTTCTTAGTGAATGGGTTATGGATGACTTGCAACGACGAAGGCCTTCTAGCAACACGTACTTAGCTTATGCCTCTTCCACCGAATACTCAACACAAGAGGGCTGTGTTAAATATACAGAACAGCGATAACAAGTGTTTTTTTGGTGTATATTGGCTGCACTGCATCCTGTTTATTGCAAAAATAATCCACAGTGGGTTGGATATTACAAACAATACGAGTCCGAGTTTTGAAAGTGTAATGTCTGGCATCGAATACCCGGTGACTATTTCTGATACAACAAAATTCGAAACACGAGCACGAGATGCAGAAGGAAAACGCTTAATCATCAACGTGTATTCCTATACATTAAATAAACATGTCATACATCCCGTCAGGATAAGCGATGTCGACGATGATGATACTCGTGTGATTAATCTTCTTCTAATTTCAAACGACAGTGTTCACCATTACTGTCTCAGGAATGTTATGCTTTTTTTTCTCTATAAAAAAGAGAGATTTGTGTTGATTGTTTGGTTAAAAAGAATTTCCTAATTATTTGTTTTTTGTCACAAGAATTGTTTGAATTTCAAACATTCCTAAGTGTTTGCTTAAAGATTGATGCATTAACCTGTTAAGAATGTCATATTAATAATACCGGCTCGGAAATGTTATGTCCTCTTCCTCTATAGAAGGTCATATAAATGTGCTAATTGGTTGGTTAGGGGGGATTTTTTGATTAGTAAATTGAGGTTATAAATACGTACGTATAAAGGTTTTGCTAATATGGAATGCTAAAGCTTAGTACTTGGCTTTCTCAGAGATTCGAATTCTATTAGGTTAAACAGCATAGAAATTTCACAGCAAGAATTCTCATATTTACTGACGATATTCTTAACAACCTGTGTTTTGATTCCACTACAAAAACTGTATACAAAAATATGCAGTCCCTAGAATGAGATGGATGAGGCTTATGAACCTCGACCTATACAGTTGTACAATCTGGCAATGAATAGATGTTGTTTTTTATTAAGCATAGCAGAGTGTTTTCGCTTATTTTAATATCAGGCAACAATGTTAGAAAGTGGCCCCAAGAATAAAATTTAAAATCACTAATGTGATATGAACTTTTTTACTTGTGTGTATTTGAATATGAAAGTGAGGTATTTTGAATAATTGAGGGGGACAATCACAAGTAAGCTTGCAATGGTATTGGGAGGTGTCACGAGTTCAAATTGTAGACGATTTCTGTTAATCTGCTAAGGCGATATCAGTACGAAAAAAATTGTAAAAAAAAAGAGGCTAATGGCAACGATGAGGATGAATAATGATAATTATGATGAAATTGATGTGTGGCACTTAGAAAACAAAAACTTCAAAGTGTATTGCACCAACAGCTACAATTGTCCCCCTCTCCTCAAAATACAAGGCAGTTAACAGAGGTGTGTATATTTGTTGGTTTACGAGTCTGAGGGCTTAAGTTAGTATATTCACTATAGCTATACATATTAAAAAAAATGAAATGACCTGAGCAATAAAATATAACAATACCGATTCTGGCTTTTTGTCGGATGACGTAGTGGTAACGTTTGTTGCAATCACACCTCTGATGGTGTATAAAACTTAAATGTTTTGCATAACATGAAATATTGTTAATGGGAATGTGTTGTTTCTAATGTTAAATATAGAAAGCAGATAACAAGAAAAAAGAAGAAAAGAAATAATGTTGCAGGTAGATACGGAGCCTCAGCCCAAACACATATATGATCAGACAGGATGTCAACGATGCATTCATAACTAACATGTGATTATTCAAAAATTGAAATAGTACAGTGGGAAACAACTAACTAACTAACTCTCTATGTTTTTTTTTTAAACCGGCACGAATGAAAAAGGAATAAAGGAGATTTTTACAGGAATCTTGTTGGGAAACCTGATGGTAAAGGACCAAAACAAACATGGAGTTGAATCTAAAAAAAATCTGTAAAGATTGGAATAGAATATATATAAATTTTGCTCAGGATAAGTACAAATTGAACTGTAACTACGAATTTTCAGAATCAAGAGTGCTAGAGAATTAATTAATTAATTAATATTTAATATAATGAAGGTAGTAATATAGTATTCTTATTGAGAAGAGAATTTCTACAAAACTTATTTTTCCTCGTACGTTTACTAATAGCAGTTACATTTGACATGTTTGACTAATCGCGAATCAACGTACGGAAGCCGTTGGAAGCAGTTTGAAGACTGAAATGGCTATGGAAGGACACTTATTATAATGTTAATATCTTAGTATAATGTTTTGAGAATTGCTTCTCGATAATGTTTGGTATATAATTTAATCTGTTGTTAGATAAAATACATAATTATCAGAATTTAAGGATGGAAAATATGAAGAGCGAATGAATGATACGTTTGACTAATCGTGAAGATAAGTATCACAGTACGTTTTATCGTTTCTTATATAAACGTTGAAACGTTTAAGAACGTATAAGAACGTTTACTGAAACGTTTCAACAACGTTGTTGATAAATAAATCTGGCTTGTTTAACGGAGCGCACGACTCACTAGCTCAAATACAGAATGCGGTTTCAGGCTTTTAAAAAAAAACAACTATAAATGCTTTCACCGTAAATGGTCCCCTCTCTTATAGTCAAAAGCAACTAGTGGTCAAAGATTCGACATGGTAACATACAGACAAGACATTAATAATAAAAGATAAGGAGTGGGGCGCTACGGCTCCATAGATCCACGATCTCGACCATTTGAGGAGGAGATGTGATCAGCACAACGCTCTGGCCACCTCTATACTGTTTATGTCAATCCTGTACTTCACCCAGACAAAAAAAGGTATTAGAAGTTGGTGCTACTGATTACCAGGAACCTCTATTCAGTTACTCACAAGAAAAATTGATTGATTGAGTTGGTGTTTTAAGTCCATTTTATGCACAGTACGGCTAATCGGGAATGGGCCTACAGTTTAAAGTGGGATCCGAACCATTTGTGCCTCCGCCGGGTATCGAACCCGGGACCCCTTGATTACAAGGCAACGACGACTCACAAGAAAAAGTTCTTCTCCGTGTACAATCGCTTCGGACTTGAACTGCGAGACTACAGGTTAACCAATCGGAGCAGTTAGCACAGCGTGCTACGACGACAGGGATCGCAGGATCGAATCTCGGCATGTTCTCTGTGAGTGTCCCTTCATCATAGCATCACTCATTCTCATTTTCGTGATTAGACAAAAATGGGAGAATAGCGAAGTAAAATCAACAAAAATCAACGAATCGAAGTTAACCAAGAACGGACCCTCAGTTTCACGTGGGACTCGAACCTATGAACGACGTCAAGCCAAAGTTAACAATACTGTAGTTGCTAAGAAGTGAAAATAATGCAATAATGCATGCAAATTGGTTACGACAGTTAAGTTTGTGAAAATAATGCATGCAAATTGATTACGCTGGTTACATTTGTGAAAATAATGCATGCAAATTGGTAACGACGATTAAGTTTGTGAAAATAATGCATGCAAATTGGTTACGACAGTTAAGTGTGTAAAAAAAAATGCATCCAAATTAACTACGCTACTTACGTTTGTGAAAATAATGCATGCAAATTGGTTACGCTGGTTAAGTTTGTGAAATAATTCACGCAAATTGATTACGCTGGTTACATTTGTGAAAATAATGCATGCAGATTGGTAACGACGGTTAAGTTTGTGAAAATAATGCATGCAAATTGGTTACGACGGTTAAGTTTGTTAAAATAATACATGCAAATTGGTTACATGGTTAAGTTTGGTGCTATCAGTTTCTTTGAGAAACTTATTTTGCTAAGTGTTAGCAGCTGGATGTGGCCAGCACTAAACCCACCTGCTGTAAGGGGTTCTCGTTACTGCTGCGTTGTAAGATGTGTAGATGTTGTGAGCAAGGCTGGAGGATTCGTCGATCGCGCTCGTGCAACGCTCGCTAGCCTCCACAAACGCGAACGAGTTGCCCAAGACTGCCGCAGACAAACAAAAAAACTGGATCACCCTTCTGTTGAAACAATAACAATAACCATCTCATACAAACAATCAAACAAGATTGTACTCATGCTTTAAATACGCTGAGATCAAACAGGTTATTTCAAGAAGTTATAAACACAAGAGAAATATTATATATAATAATACCGTACATAATTTCTTGAATTAGGTTATCAAAACAGAAAGGTATGTTGCTAAGACGCTCGATTATGTTCAGTCCTTGACTGTTTTGACCACTTTACCGTCTATGCTGCTTTATTGGGCCTTCTATTCAGTGTTGCCATCTCCAGACAGCGAAATTTCGCCTAGTACTCAAGAAATTCCGGAATAATCGCCGGTGGATGAAAATTGCACTTTAAACTGTTGTTGCCCTAATCCTGATTAACTTATCTGAATATAGACTCCTCACAAAAAGTTTGGATTATTATTATTATTATTAGGCGATAGCTTTTGATTGATTGATTGATTTGGTGCTTTAAAGTCCACTTTATGCACAGTAAGGCTAATCGGGATGAACCTGAAGTTTAAAATGGGATCTCTACGTGCCTCCACCGGGAATCGAACCCGGGACCCCTTGAGTACAAGGGAACGACGATTCGAGAACGTGCAGATACCATATGTTGTTGAATTACAAGATCTTGCCTAATGTAACAATATTCCAAGCTTTTTGTGAGGAGTGTAAAATAGACAAAAAAATTATATGTTTTTTAAAAAACTAAGCATATTTTGTAACAATAAGCACAGGAAGTCGAACTTCAGTATTCCACAGTGTTGAGTATTTTTTCTTGAAAGAATTGCATTTTTTCACTATTGTAGTTCACAGTGACTACTGGTGTGGCAATAATTTTCGTGTATTGTTCAGTCGCTTGTTTATGAAAACGGCTACAATTGGTTGTGGCCCTTCTAAGCTCCTACAATGGTTGTACTCTCCCTTCACGTGACTGTGTGGTTATTCACTCGCCTGATTTTTATTGAATGGTTTCACAAGAATCGAACCTCGTATTTCTATTGTATTGTTCGCATTTGCCATCGCTTTGTGCCACTCTTGCTTGCTTGCTATGACGACGGTGAATGAAGAATGGATGGTCTTGATGAAACAACATCGTCAATCCTGAATCGAACACTCAACCTGCTCTGTTAGCCACCGTTAAGCAAGCTTACCCAAAGTTGGATTGTTTGATTTGGATTATTTTACTTCGCTTTTCTGCCACTGGCGGACACTGGCGTACGCAGAGCGAGGGTGATGGGGCTACAGCGCCCCTCCAAAATTTTGAGAAAAATTAACATTTTCAAATAAAAGCAGTGAAGAACTCGGTGGGAGGGGGAACAGAGTGGTACATGTAAACCCCCTTTAAAATGAGCCCCCCCGATCGCCATTCTAAGAGAGGAAAGATGTAAATGTACGTAATATCTCACTGTGCATTAAGGTGTCTGATTTTTCGTCTATTTCGTCCATCTCCTCCTCAAATGGTCGAGATCGTGGATCTATGGAGCCGTAGCGCCCCACTCCTTATCTTTTATTATTAATGTCTTGTCTGTATGTTACCATGTCGAATCTTTGACCACTAGTTGCTTTTGACTATAAGAGAGGGGACCATTTACGGTGAAAGCATTTATAGTTGTTTTTTTTTAAAAGCCTGAAACCGCATTCTGTATTTGAGCTAGTGAGTCGTGCGCTCCGTTAAACAAGCCAGATTTATTTATCAACAACGTTGTTGAAACGTTTCAGTAAACGTTCTTATACGTTCTTAAACGTTTCAACGTTTATATAAGAAACGATAAAACGTACTGTGATACTTATCTTCACGATTAGTCAAACGTATCATTCATTCGCTCTTCATATTTTCCATCCTTAAATTCTGATAATTATGTATTTTATCTAACAACAGATTAAATTATATACCAAACATTATCGAGAAGCAATTCTCAAAACATTATACTAAGATATTAACATTATAATAAGTGTCCTTCCATAGCCATTTCAGTCTTCAAACTGCTTCCAACGGCTTCCGTACGTTGATTCGCGATTAGTCAAACATGTCAAATGTAACTACTATTAGTAAACGTACGAGGAAAAATAAGTTTTGTAGAAATTCTCTTCTCAATAAGAATACTATATTACTACCTTCATTATATTAAATATTAATTAATTAATTAATTCTCTAGCACTCTTGATTCTGAAAATTCGTAGTTACAGTTCAATTTGTACTTATCCTGAGCAAAATTTATATATATTCTATTCCAATCTTTACAGATTTCTTTTAGATTCATCTCCATGTTTGTTTTGGTCCTTTACCATCAGGTTTCCCAACAAGATTCCTGTAAAAATCTCCTTTATTTCTTTTTTATTCGTGCCGGTTTAAAAAAAAAACATAGAGAGTTAGTTAGTTAGTTGTTTCCCACTGTACTATTTCAATTTTTGAATAATCACATGTTAGTTATGAATGCATCGTTGACATCCTGTCTGATCATATATGTGTTTGGGCTGAGGCTCCGTATCTACCTGCAACATTATTTCTTTTCTTCTTTTTTCTTGTTATCTGCTTTCTATATTTAACATTAGAAACAACACATTCCCATTAACAATATTTCATGTTATGCAAAACATTTAAGTTTTATACACCATCAGAGGTGTGATTGCAACAAACGTTACCACTACGTCATCCGACAAAAAGCCAGAATCGGTATTGTTATATTTTATTGCTCAGGTCATTTCATTTTTTTTAATATGTATAGCTATAGTGAATATACTAACTTAAGCCCTCAGACTCGTAAACCAACAAATATACACACCTCTGTTAACTGCCTTGTATTTTGAGGAGAGGGGGACAATTGTAGCTGTTGGTGCAATACACTTTGAAGTTTTTGTTTTCTAAGTGCCACACATCAATTTCATCATAATTATCATTATTCATCCTCATCGTTGCCATTAGCCTCTTTTTTTTTACAATTTTTTTCGTACTGATATCGCCTTAGCAGATTAACAGAAATCGTCTAAAATTTGAACTCGTGACACCTCCCAATACCATTGCAAGCTTACTTGTGATTGTCCCCCTCAATTATTCAAAATACCTCACTTTCATATTCAAATACACACAAGTAAAAAAGTTCATATCACATTAGTGATTTTAAATTTTATTCTTGGGGCCACTTTCTAACATTGTTGCCTGATATTAAAATAAGCGAAAACACTCTGCTATGCTTAATAAAAAACAACATCTATTCATTGCCAGATTGTACAACTGTATAGGTCGAGGTTCATAAGCCTCATCCATCTCATTCTAGGGACTGCATATTTTTGTATACAGTTTTTGTAGTGGAATCAAAACACAGGTTGTTAAGAATATCGTCAGTAAATATGAGAATTCTTGCTGTGAAATTTCTATGCTGTTTAACCTAATAGAATTCGAATCTCTGAGAAAGCCAAGTACTAAGCTTTAGCATTCCATATTAGCAAAACCTTTATACGTACGTATTTATAACCTCAATTTACTAATCAAAAAATCCCCCCTAACCAACCAATTAGCACATTTATATGACCTTCTATAGAGGAAGAGGACATAACATTTCCGAGCCGGTATTATTAATATGACATTCTTAACAGGTTAATGCATCAATCTTTAAGCAAACACTTAGGAATGTTTGAAATTCAAACAATTCTTGTGACAAAAAACAAATAATTAGGAAATTCTTTTTAACCAAACAATCAACACAAATCTCTCTTTTTTATAGAGAAAAAAAAAGCATAACATTCCTGAGACAGTAATGGTGAACACTGTCGTTTGAAATTAGAAGAAGATTAATCACACGAGTATCATCATCGTCGACATCGCTTATCCTGACGGGATGTATGACATGTTTATTTAATGTATAGGAATACACGTTGATGATTAAGCGTTTTCCTTCTGCATCTCGTGCTCGTGTTTCGAATTTTGTTGTATCAGAAATAGTCACCGGGTATTCGATGCCAGACATTACACTTTCAAAACTCGGACTCGTATTGTTTGTAATATCCAACCCACTGTGGATTATTTTTGCAATAAACAGGATGCAGTGCAGCCAATATACACCAAAAAAACACTTGTTATCGCTGTTCTGTATATTTAACACAGCCCTCTTGTGTTGAGTATTCGGTGGAAGAGGCATAAGCTAAGTACGTGTTGCTAGAAGGCCTTCGTCGTTGCAAGTCATCCATAACCCATTCACTAAGAAATAAGAAAAAAAATATTGACGTACTGAAAAAAAAAATTGACTTGTTCACCGAGTTCACAGATGTTTACTCATTGACGACTCCGTCGTTGTCGTCTATCAAAAAAACCTAAGTACGTTGGAAACAGTGAGAGAGTTATCGAAAAATCTCCCCCCTTGCCGATTTTTTTGGTGACTGTAGGTCCAGTTTCGATTAGCCTTACTGTGCATAAAATAGACATAAAAAAAACAAATCCAAACCAGAGTATCAACAAATTAAAAAAATAAAGTTTCCCCCTGTGTACTTGTATAATTTAAAACACCAAAGTTCGATACCCGGCGGATTTTACTGTAGGTCCAGTTTCGATTAACATTACTGTGCATAAAATAGACTTAAAACAACAAATCCAACCCAGAATACACGCGTCAATACCATCCACCATGAGTAAACTAACATGATCATGATCATCGTCCCTCCCCTCCCACCGATTGTTACAATAAGACTTTACCGCCGGGCAAACTGCTCGAAATAGACGCCAAACAGAACACAGCTAAATTGATGATGAATAGCATGTTATTTGTTTGGTTTGCGTCACAATACGGAAATAATAAGAAGCATACGCGCGCGTGTGTGGCACATCGTTTCCCCCCCAAGAGAGAAAGGTTTACAAAAATCACAATATATAAACATTTTGGTCCCCGGGACTTGGAAAAAAATTACGATAAAATGCATTCATCCTTCAAGGATGAGAAAGTACATTTACTCATCACGCTGTGTCAGCGCAATAAATAAGGCGCGGAACGTGGAGAAAAACCTTGGTGATTTTTTTCGAGTAAGATGTTGGCAACACTGCGAGAAAATAAGGCTTATGCCTTACAAGAGCAAACTATTAAGGCGAGCCTCACCGAGCTTTACTTTCGGTTTGTAAACTCTCCAATTGGGTCTACTTATAACACAAAGCCAACTCATGCAAGCTAACAAACAAATTTACTCACGCTAGTTAATTTCAATCACAATCACAATATTCTCCTTGCAGCTCACAATAAAAATAAGACCTGATGCCCTCGAGCTTCTAGTTTTATTAGTCGAGGAGTAATATGTAGGTTAACAACATGGACTAGTAGAAATCCGCTCTAGAAAATAGTTCTATACTTCAATTTTTAGCAATATCATTTTCCTACTTTCGTAAATTCATCACGTCACCCCCACCAATACTGTTACCTGACGTCATTATTTCTCAACAGTTGGCTGAGCTGATGTGAAAATTACATAGCATCATCTGTGCTGAACGCGAATTTTTGAACAAAATAAATAGGTCAGCATGAAATTCCATCATTATTGTTAGCTTTTGAAAAACAGAAAATACATCCGCCACTGTGAATAGCCAGAAATGCTGCCCCCCAGTCATCCATCTCTCTTACAACAGCGTGTGTGTGCTGGCAACTCTCTCTAGTTGCAGGTTTTTTAGTTAACTCGTAATCCTCGTCAAAAACTACAGTAACATCATAATGTCATATTGCACAGAAGAGGGAGGACATCGCTCACCACTGTTGCCAGCCATAAATCTCTCTCTCTCTTCATCTTACAGCAAAGTTGGCATCTCTATTTTTTTTTAGTTGTAAGTAAATTGCCAACACACTCTAGTTAATAATGCTACATATTATACGCACACACGCACACACATACTATATTACCATCCACCCATCTCTCTCTCTTTTACGGCAGTGCCGGCTCTCCTTGCCCAGTGTGTGTAGGTTGGCAAAAATTGCTTTATGCACTGTAAGGCAAGCCTCAAGCAAAGTTGCCAGCTCCTTGCTTTAGGTTAGGTTAGACCAAGAAAAAAAAGCTGTAGGTGGGTGTTGGTAGTTGTCGGTTGTTTAACTCTTCCCTCTCTCTCTCCTCTCTCTTTTTTGTAAAAAGCTATGGCAAAAATACCAGTAGGTTGGCAACCTTGCTTTATGCACTGTAAGGCAAGCCTCAAGCAAAATTGCCAGCTCCTTGCTTTATGCACTGTAAGGCAAGCCTCAAGCAAGGTTGCCAGCTCCTTGCTTTAGGTTAGGTTAGACCAAGAAAAAAAAGGCTGTAGGTAGGTGTTGGCAGCTGTCGGTTGTTTAACTCTTCCCCCTCTCTCTCTCCTCTCTCTTTTTTGTAAAAGGCTATGGCAAAAATACCAGTAGGTTGGCAACCTTGCTTTATGCACTGTAAGGCAAGCCTCAAGCAAGGTTGCCAGCTCCTTGCTTTATGCACTGTAAGGCAAGCCTCAAGCAAGGTTGCCAGCTCCTTGCTTTAGGCTAGGTTAGACAAAAAAAACTTGGTGATTTTTTCGAGTAAAATATTGGCAACACTGCGAGAAAATAGGGCTTATGCCTTACAAGAGCAAACCATTAAGGCGAGCCCCACCGAGCTTTACTTTCGGGTGTAGTGTTGGCAACACTGCGAGAAAAAGGTTGCCAGCTCCATGCTTTAGGTTAGGTTAGACCAAAAACCTTGGTGATTTTTTCGAGTGAGGAGCTGGCAACACTGCGCCATCAAGTGGAGATCATGCCTTACGAGAAAAATCCATCCAAAAATCTACGACGAGCCCCACATGATGATTCGAGCCCCAATTGAGGGCTTAGAACCGGGCCACCTGTACTACTGGCCGGATATTTCCTTCGCTTATTACGAGCTAACGGGACAGTGTCATCAAATGATGAGAATAACAGTTCATAGAAGGTTTTGCACATTTCGTCAACGTCGTCTGTCAGCTGCATAATGTCCCACGGCACGCGTTCAAGTAGGCTCTTGATCTAAGAAATACTCGCTTTATGCCAAGCATACGAGTGACCACTTTTAATATTAGCGGCCTTGGTGACACGAGACATGGCAACACTGCATTGTACCGCTACGTGGTCAGAGCTAACTGCGGGTTCCTGGAGTGACACGCTCGGGTGGGTTTCCATTGAGTTCACAAAGATAAGGTCTAGAAACCGGTCCTTGCGGGTGGTGAAGGGGTTAACTTAAGGTAGGCCTGCTTCTGATACTATATTTATCATTTGTTTTTGCTTCTTGTTTGTGATTTCTACTTTCGGAATTTTTCCATTTGCAATTTTCATTTTGGTCATTTTTTCCGTTTGCCATTTTTTCCATTTGCCATTTTTACTTGGCCATTTTTTCCGTTGCCAAATGGATAAAGACCTTATAAGGGTAGTAATATTCGAAGTTATTTGAATCCATATGTAAAGTAAAACCACACACAGATACCAACTAACTTCTAGCAATGATTTTGAAACAAAATATTCAATGTTGAAAAAACACATGCCTTTGTTTTAATTTTTATTTTCAAATTTTTTAATCTTTTAAAATCCGTGTTTTAAATGTGCTTAAGTGCTTAGAAATCCGTGTCCCTTCTGAGTAAATTTGGAAGATTTATGGGTCATTTCATGTTAGTTCAAGCAGACCATGCTACCCATGATCTCAAAGTTCGATGAAATTTGACAAATTTAATCCTTTCATGATGGTGAGAAACTACATTTCTTTTGTCTCTTACTTGCCTGGTTTCATATTTATAGCCCCTCGAACTTTCAGCGATTCATCCTTTCTTCAGTTCACATAGCCTCCAAGTATGAACTGCGCTGTCTTGGAGAAATAATCCTATCCCTCTTAAAAATTATTCAATCTTTTTTAAACTATACAACAATGTTAACCAAACAAAAAGGATTCTAGAAAAATATATTTCAACAGCTAGTACACTAATGAATTAATAAAATAGTATTTTCTATTTTTCTTTGGACCGAAAACATGGTTTACTAAAATTTCAATTATCATGGAGAGGGAAAGGTGCAACACCAACACAAGTATTTTTATAATGAACTTATATGATCTAACTTATCCAGAAATAAAATTGACATCTTTTTCATTCCTTCTGAAAATTTGACAACTTATTTCTGAAAATTTTTAAAAATGGCTACCGGATTATATATTATTCAAATTAACTTAAAATCTAAGATTTTAGCTTCAAAATATCATTGAAGGAATCTTTTACAGTATACAATTTTAAATAATTCCCAGAAGGCAGGGCACAGGAAGGTGTGCCCCCTTCTTTGGAAAATGAAGGTCAACCTAAAAATATATATATTTCGCATATAAAATTTTATTTGACATGTCGTTTGTGTTTATTATTAAATGGATATCGCAGGGACATATGATAACTTGATATCAGTGTTCGGAAAGTTAATTTTTTAAAACTGTTACAGTTAAAAAGTAACTGAGTTACTTGTTTAAAAAAAAACATTAATTCGAATAAACTAATTTGTGAAGACTTACACGCATTTTATTTATGATTCTGGCTGGTTCGAAAGTTTTAATAAGTCTTAATTGTGTAAGTCTTCATATATTTATATTATTCATAAGAGGCGGAAAGTATTCCTGTAGGGAGGGGACAAATTATAAATTATTTCTCGTGGAGGGGGAATTGAGTTTCAAATACGAAAACCACTTTCTTCGAATTCCCCATAACAACAATAAATAACATGACATAATAATTTTCTTCAATATACTACAAACTCATTGTAAATTTTAAATTGGAATTAGGAATCCAATCCTCGAAGCTGGTATCGAGATGAGACAAGACTTAGCATAGTCCTCGGTCTCGGCTCTAGTTGTAAGCACCAATCTCGATCTCGAGGGGCAAAATTTGGTCTCGTCTCAAGTCTGAAGAGCTGCTCGATGTGGGGGCCCTGAAGTTCGTTGCAAACAGTGTACCTCCGAAGGATGTTTGCATACACACGCTAAAAAATACCTGGTGTGTGCTGAATCGTGTCTGCTGCAGCCAGGACTCCTGCAACCAGGTTCTCTGACACTGCAGGAGTCTCATAAACAAGACTCTTCATGTGGCCCCACACGAAAAAGTCAAGAGGAGTTAGATCCGGCGATCGTGGTGGACAAGGAATTGGTCCACCGCGACCTATCCACCTGTCCCCGTATGCTTGATGGAGATGTTGTCGGACGTCATGGGAAAGTGTGCTGGTGCGCCATTATGTTGGAACCACATGTGCTGGCGAATGTGCAGCGGCCAATACTTCTTGCAGGAAGGTCAAGTACCTCGGACCCGTTAGGTGGCCCGGAAGAAGGTAAGGCCCAATCAGACAACCATCGATGATACCAGCCCATACATTGATGCCAAACCGTTGCTGAAATCCATGAGAATGTATGGCACGAGGATTTTCGTCATCCCAAATGTGGCTGTTCCGACTGTTGAAAACACCTTCCCTGGTGAAATGAGCTTCATCCGTATAAGGAACAAGCCGAGGAAACTCGGAAACTTCCACACAATGGTGTAGAAACCATGCACAGTAATTGACACGTGGTACAAAATCTGCCGGATCCATTGCCTGTACCCTTTGGGGGTGGTACGGGGGAAGCTGCTGGTAATGAAGAATACGCCAGATGCTGCTCTGAAACACATTCATGTGACGTGCAATGGTGGGAGTACTCGTCGACGGGTTCTCGTCTCCTCTTCAACGTCGAGAGTTCGGCATGTCCGTGGAGCACCATTGTCGGCCCTGTTAACTTTGAAGTTACCTGTTTCTCGCAGCCGTTGCTCTAACCGGGAAAAAATGGTATGTGATGGAATGACACGATGCGGAAAACGATCTGCATACAGATGTTGCGCAGCTCTACCATTACGTCAAGCTTCGCCGTAAAGTAACAACATGTCGGTGTTCTCGGCAAAAGTGTATTCAACCATACTGTCGTGTCTTCCGCAACGACTGAATAGCAACTGACGTACACCGGATTGTAAACAGAGGACGTTGGAAGCAGAACACATGACATCAGGTGACTGAAGACGTCACCCTCCGTCAATGTGGGTTGCCTACCGTGAAGCGGGAGATCTGAAATTATGTGATCTTGGCATCTGCGTAGTACCAAGACGGTACGTTTCCGGACATGGGTTTCTCATCAAAACTTGATCTACTAAGTTCCTTCTACAACTCCTAGAAGTGTGTGGAATTCTGAATCACCCCGTATACATTCCATCTGATAAATTAGACCATACAGAATCACAACAATCAAAATGTGGAAAAACAAGTGTTTGACACTAAATATAATAAAATATATAAGCTTCAAAAGAGTGCAATATCCAAAAGCTCTTTTACATACTGACATTGTACGCGTGCGCAGCCCCTCTGATTGGGGGGGGGGGGGGGGAAAGAGCCTTGAGGAAAGTTCAGTCGGGAAAGAAAAGCCTCATTTTATCTCACTGTTTTAGTTTCATTACATACATACATACATACATACAAACACACACACCTTATACAGGGTGACTGGTAACACTGGTCAACATGAAATTTGTTACAAGGAATGTGAATGGTGTTCTAAGGGAAGTCGATGGTGCTGAATTCGAAAATGAAATCCGTTTTTTCCTATCGGGCTCAGTTTTCTTGTTACACACTAACCTGTACCTAATGCAATGCGTGAAAATTCACCCTATTGGGCTGTGACTTAACCTATATTTACTCTACAGATATTGTTGAATAACAGTCATTATATGACCATAGAATGATCAGCACGTTCCTAAGGCCAGGTACCTTCCTCCAAGTGCAACAAACCAAATCGTGAATAAGAGAGAGGCATGGCAACACTGTCGATGAGTCATGCCCAAACACGTAGAATCACAGTGTTGTTTGTTGTCACGTGCGTCTCAGCATTGTGAGTTCTGACAGAGTGGGAAGTGACTGCCTTTGATTAGGTTGTGATTCGAAGTTTCAGAAGTAGTGTGTACTGTTAGGGCATAAGAAAATGCCTCGTATCTGCGTAAATAGCCCCAATTCGTTTTGTTATCTATATATGTGGAGAGTTGACATTTAAGTCACAAGAGCGACGAATTACCCTCTTATAAAGAAGTGCTATGAACTTTATTTTGGGTGTAAAGTTGGGGACCAGGACAAAACATGGGCCCCCCCACATATGCTGTTTGACCTGTTACACTTATGACAAGCTGGTTAAAAGGATCACATCACATGTCGTTTGCTGTTCCCATGGTTTGGAGGGAACCATCAGATCACACAACAGACTGTTATTTCTGCCTGACCAAGATAGCTGGAATCACGTCGAAAAGAAGGAACACTGTGCAGTACCCAAATTTACTATCAGCCGTGAGACCTGTATGTCACAATGAAGAATCGCCGGTACCAAAGCCTCCTGAGAATGTGACTGTGAGTGAAGATGATTTTCGTGACCAACACGGGGAAGAAAGTGCAAGAGGTGAAGAAACTGCCGACCCAACATTTAAAGTGTCCGGTTCATCAATAGAGCCACACTTATTGTTACAAGGGGATCTGAACGATCTTACGCGGGATTTAAATTTGTCTAAGCAACAGTCTGAACTTTTAGCTTCGCGACTGAAAGGTTGGAATCTCCTTGATTGCGATACGAAAGTGTTTTTTTTTCATGACCGCCATAATATTTTCTCAGAATATTTCTCCCACGAAGGAGACATGTTTTTTTGTAATGACATCTCATCCATTATGGATTGTCTTGGCCATGAATACAGTTCACACGATTGGCGTCTTGTCATCGATTCCAGCAAAGTTAGTATGAAAGCTGTACTTCTCCATAATGGAAACAAATTCCCATCAGTACCAATTGCTGCTCATGCTGTTAACATGAAGGAGACGTATGAGAACCTGAAACAGCTTCTGACAAATATCCAATATGAGTAATACAAATGGAATATATGCGGAGATCTGAAGGTAATTGCAATTCTGCTTGGCATGCAGCTTGGGTACACAAAGCATTGCTGCTTCTTATGCGAGTGGGACAGCAGAGACAGAAAAAATCACTATTGTGGGAAAAATGGCCTCTTCGCAGTGAATTAGTGCCTGGACAGAAGAATGTGGCGAACACTCCTCTTGTTGGCCCCAAAAAATGTGTATCTCCTTCCTCTGCACATAAAATTGGGACTAATTAAAAACTTTGTGAAAGCCATGGAAAGAACTTCACGTGGATTCATGTACTTGCAACAGAAATTCCCAAGAATCAGCGATGCCAAAATTAAAGAAGGAATATTTGTAGAGCCTCAAATAAGGGAATTGATGAATGCCGAGAATTTCATTCAACAATTAACAGATGTTGAAAAAATGGCATGGTTGTCATTTACAAGTGTATGTAAAAACTTTTTAGGCAACCATAAAGCAGAGAAGTATCGCGATATTGTGCATGGACTAATTAGATCATACCAACGTATGGGATGCAACATGTCTCTAAAATTACATTTCCTGAATGATCACCTGGACTTCTTCCTAACTAACCTTGGTGCCGTTAGTGACGAACACGGTGAACGGTTTCACCAAGACATTGATTTAATGGAAAAGTGGTATCAAGGCAAATGGAGTGCCGCAATGCTGTCCGACTACTGCTGGACCTTACGGCGAGATGTTCCTAGGCAAAGTTTCATAGGAAATCGGGAAGGAAACATCTTTAGGTATGTTTATACACTTTTATGTTACTCATTTACTTCATTCCTTTGTATACTGACAAAGATTTATTACCTTTTACGTTTGTAGCACTTTTGTGAAAGCGAGTCCTTTCGACCAATACATATAGAACATAGGCTGAGGTAGGAAAATACAAAAAACATTTTTACAGGAAATCTGAGCCCGATGGAGAAATTCTGAAATGAGATCTGCATTCAGGGGCTCAGCAACTTCTAGAAACAGCTTGTTTTGTTCTTGTAACATTCACAAATATTTTTTTTGTAGACCAGTGTAATTAGATGTATTCCCTGAAAGGGGTTAAAGTAGAGACAATTTGCAATAAATTTGACCATATGAAACCCCGTCCGAAAATTAGTAGTTTTCGAGATAATCGAATTTCTTTTGTTTCTTTAAAAAATGACAATTTTCCACATAAAATGATGAATTGAAAAAATACTGCTCATTGTATGGAACTTATTTAAGCGTTTTCTGATAGCTAACAAATAAGTGGTTCGTTGAAAAAAAAGATTTTCCCAAATAACAATCACATGTAAGTAACGGGTGGGTCTAAACTTACAAGTGATGATAAAAAATGCACTCTTAGTTTACTTCGCAACGTATTAATAACAAAAATGGTATGACACGAAGCGTACAAATTACTTAAATTTCTTGCTTGTGTCATCTGCTATCCAACAAGGTACAAATGTTGCTAACATTCACATATGTGTACAAGAAATAATATTTCATTCATCTCCATGTGAATGGAATCAATGAACAATACAATTAAAGAACATTACACGTCTTGCTCAAAGTGGGCACCTCCCTTACGAATGCAGGCACGGAGGTTTTTACGGACATTTGTTCTCTTAACTTGTGATGTGATGGTGTCCTTGATGTGTTGACCAGCTTTTAAGATCCTCTCCCTGAGCTCTTCTTGCGAGTTTACCGGTGTCTTGTCATGTGGCTCCAAATGTAAAAGTCGCAAGGCGTCAAATCGATCGGGGGATCTATCAGGGCAGCCATCATGCTGGTAAATCATGTCACGTCTTGTAGCTAGAGGCACATCATCCAACAACATTGCCATCCCGTTCCTCAAAAAATGTTCATAAGTGATGCCATTTAAGATTTGAAGCTGCAAAAATGGCTCGATCAAATGATTGTTGATGACGCCCATCCATACTTCTGCCTGGGCGTGCGACAGTGGCTGGATGAAAATTACCCAAAGAAATGGATTGGCCGAGGCGGCCCGATTCCCTGGCCGGCTCGAGCCCCCGATTTGTGGCCTTGCGACTTCTACACTTGGAGCCACATGAAAGAATTTGTTTACAAGACACCGGTAAACTCGCAAGAAGAGCTTAGGGAGAGGATCTTACAAGCTGGTCAACACATATATATACACACCGCGTGAGGCACCTAAAAGTACCACCTGAAATAGCGAATAAACCAGAAACAGTAGCGATGTGAGGTTTGCGAGTAGTATGATTGGTGGTACTACTGGCGCACTTATAGCGTACAAATGATGAGCTCATATAATTAAACAGCCCGATTTGCCCACACTTAAAATTATGCCAAGATCCTCTTATTCCCCATTTCTTCAAGTGTGATATGCTCTTAATTCCAAGAATTTTGAATCCTAGTGTACAAATGATGAGCCCCCTCAGATTGATTTGCCCACACTTAAAATTATGTCAAGTACCCATATGATTTTATTGTTTATAGTGTGTTATTCTGTCAAAATCCCAAGAATCTTGAATTCTAGTGTACAAATGATGAGCCCCCTCAGATTGATTTGCCCATACTTACAAAAGTTGCATCAGCCAGATTTTTGTCCATAAGCTTGTTAAAAATATGCACTTTCTTGATATTGGTTTGGCTACACTTAAAAACTAAGGCAAAATGCCACTCTCACCCACCCACACTCACACACATATTTACTTCTGGTTTATTTCCATTGCATCAGGCTATGCAACAAATTATTATCCAATATTATGCAACAAATTATGATGCAAGAGCTATTACATCATGCTGTGCAACAAATTATTATCCAATATTAAGCAATAAATTATTAGGCATGTGTTGTTTTCTGAATGGTTAATTATGACACAATGTGATGATGTGTTATATTCTGATTGCTTCATTGTTTCAGATGTTTTTATCCGTGCTTAGGGTATATAAAGAGATTTTGCATTACTCCTCATCCAGTATTGTGAGAGTGGCTGAGGAGAACACATGTGTTGTTACAGTGCTTCTCATACTTACAGGCCTGTTTGGTTTAATTCTTAATATTCATATTAAATATATTTCTGGTATATTGAACAAAAGGGCTTATATTTTGTATAAAAAATCTGTTATTTGTTACATCCAGCTTGTTTGTTGTAATCCACTCTTATTTAGAGTCAGGCTTATATCTGTCCCAGTCTGTTATACAAAAATCAATACATAACACTCAGCGCTAGGTCATTGCCATTCTAGGACATGCATGTCTGTGCAGGCATTTTCGGAAGGTCAGTGTAGATCAATATTTATTCTTTTTTTCCACTTGTAGGCTATTAGCTTTACAACCTGTCATAATAAGCATAGAGTTTTGATTTAAAACCCAAGAAATTTTATATAATAAACCGAGAATAAAAATTAATAATATGAACATATTAAATATACACAAGAAATATACAAAGCACACAGCTGAACAAAATATATATATATATATTAAGTACAAAATTTTGAATTGAAGCCCAGGAAATCTTATATGATAAAGCAACAACAAAAATGACAAATCAAAAATATTGCAATCAGTGTAATAAGAATATATCCAGCCCCAATTGGGCCAGACACCAAAAGAATTGTAACCCAGACAAATGCAGAACTCCCACTAAAATATGTCCTAAATGCCATAAAATATTTAGCAAGGCATATTTCAATAGACATGTGGGCTCTTGTTCTGTACAGTCATCAACATTGCCCCCTCAACCATCTATATCTGGTCTGAAAAGAAAGCATGAAACACCTGTTAATGCTGGACCAGCAAAGCAGCCACGCTATGAACCTATCCATAGCAGTTTTAATGGCCAATTAAGGGATTACCGGTTTGTATCAGAGCAAAAATGTGGTATTAAGAATTTTTTGAACAGTATAAATCCTGATGTACAGGCAATTCTAAATGCACAAAATGGCTCTTATAAGCTGTCCCTCAAATTGTTTACACAATATAAGAAGCCAAATGGCACAAAATTTACACAGCCCCACATAACAGAAACTGTACCGGTATATTCAAATGCAAATTCAGACAAAATAATAAGCAGTTTGATAGATCAATTGAATATTAAACACTCTGAATTTGCGGCAAAAGAGTCTGGATGGAGCCTATGCGGATCTCCACACAAGTTATATGTTAATATTTCTGAATTCAGCCCATTACAAGGAAGTACATATCTGCCATTACCTGCCAATATTAAAAACAAAAGAGCCGTGGTTAACATAGAAAATACCGACCAGAAATGCTTTTTGTGGTGTATTTTAGCTGCTTTGTATCCAGTTTCAAGGCATCCTGAGCGAATATGTTATTATAAACAGCATGAAAATGATTTTGATGAAGCAATGGAGGGTTTAGAATATCCAATGTCTGTTCAGAATATTGATAAATTTGAAAAAAAAAAGGCCCGGGATATCAATGGCAAACAATTATCTATTAATGTATTTACTTGTTCTACTGGTCGTGGCAATTGCTTGATAGATCCTCTCAGAATCAGTATATTTGATGATGATTCTGCTGTTCCGATTGATCTGCTCTTAATTGAAGGGGATGATACACGCCATTACACTCTGATACATAATCTTGAAGCTTTAGTCAGAACACAACTAGACAAAACTCATAAAATATTCAAGTTGTGCAGAATATGTTTGTCTGTATTTGATGGTATAAAAATGGTGAATGGGGTTCGGTTAGAGAATGCAGAAATTGCTAAAAACAAGTTAATTGAGCATCTGAAATACTGTGGCAACCATAAACCTGTTCATATGGTGATGCCAATGCCAAGTGAAAATGCAAAATTCAAAAAGTTTGAGGCCTTGTTGGAACACCCAGCATATATAGTCTGTGATTTTGAATCAAACCTCAAACCTCTTGCATTCTGTAGCCCAGATCCTGATGAACCTTCAATTACATCATACCAGCTACATGAACCTTCTAGTTTTTATTATGTGGTTGTACAGGATGGGGTTGTTAGTAAAGAATATTTATACATGGGAGCAGATGCCATCAAACAATTTGCAGATAGAATGGAAAATGAGTGCCGTTGCATAGCATCTAATGTCTTATTAAAATCAAAACCCATGTTGCCTTTAACAGAGGATCAGATTGAAGATTTCAACAATGCAGAAAAATGCCCAGTATGTAATTCTAAATTTTCAGATGCAAATATCAAGGTTCATCACCATTCCCATACAGATGGTAAATTCTTAATAGCCCTGTGTAATAGCTGTAATATTAAGATCCAGAGACCAAAATTTGTCCCTATATTTTGCCATGGTGCATCCAATTATGATTTTCATCATCTGATCATGTACGAGGGGTTTGACAAGCAGAATTTAAATATTTTAGCTGAAAATAATGAAAAATATATTGCCATTAGCAAAATAATTAAAGTTAATGGTGTTCCTATTCACTTAAGATTTCTTGATTCATACAGAATTTTATCGGCTAGCCTGGCTACACTGGCCACTCAATTATCTGATGATCAATTCAAAATCACATGTGCTTTGTTTCCAAATCAGGAGCTGAAATTAATTAGGCGGAAGGGTGTATATCCATATGATTATGTTACAGATTTTTCTAAATTTGATGAGTGTTCTCTGCCACCACAACAAGAGTTTTACAGCAAAATCAGAGCATCTGGAATCACTGATGATGATTATCACCATGCCCAGTTGATGTGGAACAATTTAAAATGCCAGACATTTGGTGATTATCACAAGGCCTATTTAAAACTTGATGTGACCCTCTTAGCTGATATACTGCAGGCATTCAGAAAATCTTCCATGCAAAATTATAAGCTGGATCCAATG
Organism: Lepisma saccharinum; assembly: GCF_977018435.1. NCBI lineage: Eukaryota > Metazoa > Arthropoda > Insecta > Zygentoma > Lepismatidae > Lepisma > Lepisma saccharinum. The sequence goes on from NC_139257.1 coordinate 12,307,711, forward strand.
TATTTTTACAGTGCTCCGGGCCTAGCATGGTCTGCAATGTTTTTAAACACTAAAATGCAATTGGATCTGATCCAGGATCAAGATATGTACTTGTTTATGGAGCAATGTATAAGAGGAGGCATGGTGCAATGTTCTCAGAGATATGCCAGAGCAAATAACAAATATATTCCTGATTATGATTTAGCATTGCCATCAAATTATATACTGTATGTAGATGCAAACAGCCTCTATGGTTATGCCATGATGAAAAAACTGCCATATGCAGGGCTTGGGTGGGTTGAAGATTTCAATATTGAAGATCTTAAGGATTTTGATGACAGTAATTATGGCCTCTTCTTAGAGGTTGATCTGACAATTCCAGATAATTTACGCAATAACTTTTCTGATCTGCCCCCAATTCCCGAGGTTGAGTGCTCACCTGGCTCTAAACACAAGAAATTGATGATGACTCTAGAGCCGAAACAGGGTTATGTCATATATTACAAAAACCTCCAGTTCCTGATGCATCATGGTGTTCAAGTGACCAAAGTTGGCAAAGTTTTGAGGTTCAGGCACTCAAGATGGTTGAAACCATATATTGATACAAACACAGAGCTTCGAACATCTGCAATGAGCCAATTTGATAAGACCTTGTTTAAATTGATGGTCAATTCAGTGTATGGCAAAACAATTGAAAATGTCAGAAAACATATTGATGTTAAAATAATTACTGATCCCAGCCGGAGCAAAAAATTGATTGCAAAGACCAACTTCAATTACAGAAGAATTTATGATGAGAATATGGCACTTTTCAACATGAAAAAAACAAAGATTAAGTTTGATAAGCCTATTTATGTAGGGACTGTGATATTGGAATTGGCCAAATTACACATGTTAAAATTGTATTATGATGTGTTGAAGCCTTTTTATAAGGATCGTGTAAAACTGATGTACATGGACACAGATAGTTTTGTTCTTGATATTCAAACAGAAGATGTTTATCAAGATATAGCACAGCCTGCATTGCTTGAATATTTTGATACCAGTGAACATAAAGAGATTCAACACCACAACAAAAATGTGCCTGGCAAGTTAAAAGATGAGACACTTGGTGATGTTATTGTGGCATTTGCTGGGTTAAGGGCCAAGATGTACAGTTTTGAAACATGTAGTGGCGCTGTTGCCAAAAAGGCCAAGGGCATTAGCAGAGTGACTGTGGACAAAGAGCTTGAATTTGAAGATTACAAAAATTGCCTCAAATCATGTAGCACAATCAGAACATCAGAATCCAGAATTCAGAGTGTGGATCACTTGTTGACTAGCAATATTGTAAGAAAAGTGGCTCTGGACCCACATGATGATAAGAGATGCATTTTGTCATGTGGCATACATACTCTACCATGGGGTCATTGTGATTTGAAAAGTGGCAAACAATGCCCAATTACAGAGCATGATTTGAAATAAATAAACATGCCTATGAACTTATTTGGGTTCAAAGAACAGGTTATTATGGACCTGCCAACACCAGCACCCTCTTTTGATATAATATCTAAACTAAGTGCTTTGTTAATTATTCATCTGAACAGCATACTTACAGATGTTGATGATGAAACAGGTAAAACATTGTACATATTTAACAATAATTTAAATTATTACCAATTACCTGTAGGTGGTCAATTGCAATTTATTACAACCCCTGAGGGTAATGTCAAGATTTCAGTAGGGAGAAATATTTATAGAATTAAGCACTCAAACATGATTTCTGGCACTGTATATACTGTTTCTGCTGGTGACTGCTTATATATTGAGGTCCCTGGATCATATGACAAGCTTATACCTTTTTTTTATAGAATTAAGAATCAGATATTCAATAATAAATAACCACTAAAACAAAATGCCTAATGATATATTTGGCCATACAAGGCATGAAGATCACAGTGATGAGATTCTGATGCTTGATGTCAGAGTCAAGAAATTAAGAAGTGATTTACAAGCTTTACAAACCACACTCAATGCCAGTCTTCAATTAGAAATTACAAATTTACAATCACAATGCATGGACACTCTTCTTAAAATTGACTCAGAACTCAAATTATTGATTCAGAAATATACTGATTTGGCCACATTAGATAATTTTCAAAGTTTAGAAGAAGCTGTAGCAGCTCTTCAAGCCAAATTTAAGACCCAGGCCACCAACTCTGAGCAATTAAAACAGCAATTGGAAGAGCAGATAAATAATATCCAGACACAGCTCCAAACAATTGTCAAAGCATAAAATCACAAGAAGATTTTGATCTAGTGATTTCCACTCTAAAAGAACAGATTCAATCACTCCAAATACCTAATCTGGACCCCTTGAACAATGCCATATCCGAGGTTAAAGAAAAAATTGAGACACTTGAAAATTTTATGAACAACTTGCCATCTTCTGATGCTTTGAGTGCAATAACTCGGAGTGTTGCAAACATCAAGCTGCAACTTGAAACATATGAAGATTTTGGAAAAATTCAAAGTACCATAACTCATCTTGAGGGTACAATAGCAGCAGTGCAAAGTGATTTGACAAATGTACAAGAATCCCGCCTGCCCGGTATTGTAGACACACTTGTCAGTGTCCAGGAACAGATCACAAAGCTTGAAAACCTCAACACTGAATCTGAGCTATCTCATTTTCATCACTTGATTGATGATATCCAAACAAAGCTTGAAATTTTACAACAATCAACACCCACTCAGGCAGATATAGCCCTGCTCCAAAATGCTATGCAAAATGTGGCTGATGCTTCTGAATTAAACAATGTGAAATTGGCACTTGAATCTTTGCAAAATACTGTGTCAAATCTGCCTACATCACAGGAACTTAAAAATATTAAGAGAGCTGTGAATCGCATATTGAAATCAGAAGATATCCAGACAGAGATCAAACAACTCACTCAGACAGTGGCCACTCTACCAACCAATCAACATATTAATGAACTGCATGCCCTGTTTGAGGATATCAGAAGACAGGTCCATGATCTTACTGCTCAAAATTCAAAATTGGCAGTTATTGAAAATTTGCAACAAATTGTAGCTAATATCAAGCAACAGCTAGGGACCATGGAATCCAATCAAGCAAATGCTCTGTCTGTTTTTGCCACCCAGCTACAAGAAATTGTGCAACAATACAAGAAACTTGTTGTGGACATAAAGATCAAGCCAGGCCATGATGATGTTGTTAGGACCATCAATGAGCACCTTGAATCTGTAACAAGCAGATTGCTTACAGCAGAAAAAGAAATAACCGGCATAATCGAGAATCCAAAACATACAGTAATTCTTGAATTGTACAGTATCCCCAACAAAGAATATGATTCACCATTTACACCAGGTGGCAAAATATATATGCTGTCCCCTGCACAATTTTATTACCAGTTTTTTGTTGGGGGCACACTGAGACCAATCAAGATCAAATATTGGCTTCAACCACAGGCACACCACTACCCCACCTTATCAATAACAAATGCTGACAACAAACCAAAAATCACCAGTGTAGAGTTAGAGGATTTTACAGACCCCAATACATTAGAAACAGCCTATGCTGAAGATGATGGCGCTCTGGAATTTAAAATACAAATAGGGGAGAAATTATATTTAGAAAATCCTGTAGTATCAGCTGCTGAACACCCTATAGTTGCAATATTCTTGTTTTCATATTATGTCTAGACAAATTATTGTTGATGAATTACACAGACAAGCCAGACATAATTATAAGAGACTGCCAGTAGTTACAAAAGGCATAGATGATTTATGGCAGAGCGACTTGATTGAGATGGCAAGTGGACAGCTGAAAAACTTGGACAAAATCAACAAGGGCTACAAGTATCTACTCACTGTAATAGACACATTTTCAAAATTTGCCTGGGCTGTGCCACTCAAATCCAAGACTGGAAAATGTGTTACAGAAGCCATCAGGACAATCATCAATCAGAGTGGAAGATCACCGCGCTATTTGCAAACAGATAATGGCAAAGAATTTTATAATTCTGTGTTCCAACAATTTATTAAAAGCCAGTCAATAAAACATTACTCGAGTTACAGTGATCTCAAAGCCTCAATTGTAGAAAGATTCAACAAAACTCTAAAAAATCTTATGTATAAACAATTTACACTTCAAGGTAATTATAAATGGCTTAATATTCTTCCAGAACTTCTACATAAATATAACAACTCGGTCCATTCCACAATCAACATGAAACCCTCTGAAGTAACTTCATCTGATGAGCAAAAATTGATCAGAACTGTTTATTATTCTAGATACCAGCCAACAACAAGAAAGGCCAAATACAAGGTGGGTGATCAAGTAAGAATCAGCAAATATAAGCACGTATTCAAAAGAGGCTTTACAAGAAACTGGAGCACTGAATTATTTACAGTGGTTCAAATTAAACCTGGGACCCTTAAGACATATATAATAAAAGACCACCGAGGAGAAATTATCAAAGGCCGGTTCTATGAAGAAGAACTCAACAAAACTAAACAGCCTGACACATATCTCATAGAAAAAATCATCCGCAGAAAAGGCAACAAGTTATTTGTCAAATGGCTAGGACTTCCAGAACACAGCTGGATCGATGCAGACAAAGTGATAATATGAGCACCTGGGATGTTATAAAGAGGCTGCCAGAACCTGAACAGCAGATTAAGAGAAATGGCAAGTTGCTGCCTGAAAATATTAGATGTCTTATTGTTGGGCCATCTGCTTGTGGTAAAACTACACTAATGGTTGATAATTTTTTATTGGCACCCAACTGGTTAGACTGGAAAAACAGGCACTTGTATGTCTTTTCTAAGAGCTTGGAACAATTAAAATATCAGCAGCTGATGAAGCTATATGATGGATTGGATGTAGCCACTTTTGAACCAGATGTTAAGCCACTCCATGAATGTCTCGATAATTCTGTTGTTGTGTTTGATGACATTATACTGGATAATCAAAACAAGGTTAGAAATTTCTTTACACAGGGCCGACACAAAAACATAGATTGTTTCTACCTGGCACAGAATTTTTCAAAAATACCGAAGCAGCTGATCCGAGACAACAGCAATTTTATATGTGTGTTTCATCAAGATCATACCAACCTCAAACACATACATGATGAATATGTAGGTGGGGACTTGAGCTACAATGATTTTTCCAAGTTTTGCAGTAGGTGCTGGAACCAGGACAGTTATGGGTTTGTCACAATTGATATGACAAGAAAACCCAATAGTGGCAAATATAGAAATAAAATTAACAATTTTCTAGACATTGAAACATATATAAATAACCATGAAAAGGCCAATCATTGATGATCTTAAATTAAGAGATTATCTTGTAAAAAGATTTAAGGGATGGAAATCACAGAACCGAGGAATTTATGAACAACACAAACAAACAGAACAGCCTATTATTGATGCTATTAGTGAATTAGGTAAAAATATCAAAACTGTTACAGAGCAAAATCAAAATTTGATCACAGAGCTTGTACCTGTAGCTGCAAGGAACATATTAGATTATCCAATCACCCCACTTTCCAGTATTCATACACCTAGTCCTGTTGCTCCTCGAAGAATTGAAGCTACTCAGGATCCTATTGAATTGGGTCTTCTTGCTCAAAAATATTTAAGCACACCTAAAGACAACAAAGATGAGGTTTTTGGCTTATATGCTGACACAGAGCGTGATGGTAGCATCATACATAGAATTGGCAATTTCAGAGTAACATTTATGGGAGATGATCTCATTGTATATTCAGAATCTCATCTTGGAGAAAAAGGTGGTTTTGTTAAATATCCCGGCACACCTGGATTGTGGGAACTGATGACTAGGAAAAGGCCTGGCAGCTATACAGATCAAGATTATGAGCATTACAAGGAAATATTAATAAAATCAGATGCTCTATACCAGAACTATGATCCCACACAAAAAAGAGTCAAGTCTAGCAGTGGAGCAAAATACAACAATTTAATCAAGCCCATATGGTCACAAATTAAGAAAGGTAGTGGAATCAAACAATACAACACCCTGCCCAAAGAATTTGTGTGGGTTGATGATGTCAGGAAACTTGTAGATAGGTTATTGGTAATAGCTGGGGAGGAAAATGCTGGCAACCACAATTTTTACAATGAAAAGGTTGGAATTATGGACATGACAAGCACAAAATTGTCTAATTTTATAGTGAATGACACTAAGGGGATTGGATATCTTATAAAAATTATTAATACTCTACCACCTAAATTTTGGAATATTTCTGAGGGTCGGGGGTTGGTTAATGACATTATAAACAAGCTGCCATTTGAACTACACATTCCAGGCTATCAGTATTGTGGTCCAGGCACAAAATTGGACCATAGATTAAACAGAGGGGACCCTGGTGTTAATCCCCTAGATGCTGCTTGTAGAGACCATGACATAGCATACAACACACATTCTGATCTTGACAAGAGACATGTTGCAGACAAGAAATTAGAAGAGGCTGCATTTGGTAGATTTGTAAGCAAAGATGCTTCTTTAAGTGAAAAAATAGCAGCATTGGTAACCACCATAGCTATGAACACCAAACAAAAACTGGGGTGGGGGTTGTGAATATGTATATAATAAACCTACAATGAAGGCCAAGGGTGTTATGTATCAAATACCTTATGCAGGTCTTAAATCTCTTAAAACTATTGATAGTCTTTTAACCAAAAAGCAGCGCAAGAAAAAAAGCTCTTGTATTGCAAAGGGCCATGGTAAGAAATTGTTGCTTAGTACCCCCCAATTAAAAAAATTACAGCAATCCAGGAAAAAATCACATGTGAGTGGATTTATATTTACTATCCCTGCCATCTTAGCAGCACTTGGGGCTGTTGGGAGCTTGGCTGGGGGATCAGCTGCCATAGCAAAAACAGTAATAGATGCCAAAAAAAATAAAGCAGAATTAGATGAATTGAAGCGCCATAACCTGGCCATGGAGAAACAAGGCAAAGGTGTTAAGAGAGCCATGAATAAGTTTAAAAAAAAACAAGAGCCGCTTACAAACCAAGATATTGAAGCTTTAATCAAGCCACTGGGCATCAAAAATTTTAGAGGTGTGTACACGTCTGATTCTTTGCCAGAGCAACCACTCAACAAAGAGTGTGGCATTGTTAATTTGGATAAGTACAAAAATCAGGGCACTCACTGGATCTGTTATCTTAAATATTTAAAAGATGAGGCATTTGTGTTTGATTCATTTGGAGGTGTTCCACCTGAAAATTTAATAAAATATCTAAATTCAGCTAATCTTTATTACAATAATGCCCGTGTTCAAAATTTCAAAGATGTTAATTGTGGACATTTGTGTTTATCTGTTCTTAGATATATGTCTCAAATAAATAAACCATCAATTGAAAAATTTCAAAAAGCCATGTGGTATTTAAAACATCATGGGGGTATTCCATCTCACCAGCCAAAATTCAATATTGAAACTCAAATTACATGATGATATAGTGTATCCCAAAACAATAGCTCTCAGAGCATTTTATGGCATGTACTTGATCCCTAATATTACACACCACAACAACAAAATTGCAGTAGGGGATCAAAAAATTGTCATCACTCCAGGGCAGTATAATCTGTCCACTTTAAATGCTCAATTACCCAGAGGTATAGTATTAACTCAAAATTCTGTCACTCACAGAGTAGAGATTGTATCTGCTACAGAAACAGTGGATCTGGGTACTATAGGAGAGCTGTTAGGCTTTGAGAACAACACAAAACTTGAACCAGGCATCAAACACACTGCTATTAATATACCCAAATTCTTAGCCATAGAGACTCTGAATATTCACTGTAATGTGGCCGAGGGTATGATCACCAAATCAAATGGCATAGGCACTCACAAACAAACTGGCATCATTGCAACATTCAAACCTAATTCCGAATTTATGGAGCCAATCATCTACACTCCATCCCCAAAATTATATTTTCCTGTGTGCCATAATAGAATAGATAATATTGAATTGATGGTCACTAATGAAAAAGAAGAATTAGTTGATTTTGCTGGAGCCACAACAACTGCGATCATAGAGATTAATATTTAAATAAAAATACATACAAAAAAAATGGAAAATATTGAGAGTTATGAGCTACAATCATTCCCCCCAAACAGGAGGACATTTGCAAATTTAAATCAACCCAACACAGAGATTGAGGTTGATCTTGATGTAGGGGATGGCTTTATACACCCCCACAGAGCAGATCTATACATCAAATTTGATGTTGTAAAGCTCGATGGAACAGATTATCCGGCAAATTCAAATATAAGATTGGTAGATAATTTTGTGCCGCATCTGTTCTCTGAAATTGAGATCAGAAAGCATGGTGTTGTTATAAACAGAGTGGATAATCCCGGCATTACCTCCACAGCTTTGGCCACACTAAAATTATCCAAAACCGAGGCTTCTTACTACAAAATAGGTGGATTTGAGGCTGGTGATAAAATATTATCCAAAAGCCACACAGTGCTGTTTCCTATGCGCCTGTTGCCAGGATTCTTCTCAGATTACAAAGATATTATGTGGAAGGGTGGTTTAAGAATCACATTTAGAAGAGCTGCCAATGATAATAATGCTTTGATGAGGTACAGCACATTAAACTCTACAGGGGAAGCTCTGCCCAATACCCTACCTGATGAAGGCAAATGCATTATTCAGACTATGGAGCTAAGAATCCCAGTTGTTGAATATGAAGCCAGTTATGCTCTTAAATACAAAGCAGATATAATAAAAAATCCACAGATTCCTTTACAATTTTATACATATCAATGTGTACAGAAGCCTGCCGCTGGTACTTATTATGAGTTTGATGCTACAAATTCATTCTGCAGTATACAATATGACATGCCGGATTTTGTGGTGGTACTGTTTCAGACTGGAAGACACAATAATCAGGAAAAAAATTCAAGTAGATTTGATAGCTGCAACATCAAGAACATATATCTTAAAAATGGCAGAAATGAGGTATTCCCTAGAGAAAATTATAATTTAGACATGTCCAAGGATGATTTTCTTAAATTATATGAAGTATTTACAGCATACAAAAGGGTCACTACTGGCAATACTGACATGTATTACACACCAGATGAATTCAAAGCACAGAGACCCATGTTTGTCATCAACACTTCAAAAAGGAAACAAGTTGTGGTTAATGACAGGACAAACATTAAAATTATCTGTGAATTCCACGATACACTCCCTGATGACACCATATGTAGTGTTATTCTCATAGGTGAAAAATCATATGTTTATGATGTAAGAAATGAGAGAGTCACAGAGCAATTCTAGAAGATTTACATTATCTTAATACTAGATATACAAGTTGAGCCTGGTGCCCAATTGAACTTAAACCGGAAGTAAATATGTGTGTGTGGGTGTGTGTGTGTGTGTGTGTGTGTGTGTGTGTGTGTGTGTGTGGGTGTGGGTGGGTGGGTGTGGGTGGGTGGGTGTGTGTGTGTTAATACGTTTGGCGTAGTTTTAGGTGTGGGCAAAAAAATATCAAGAGGGGCATATTTGTGACAGGTTTATGGACAACAATCTGACAGAAGTGCCTTTTGTAAGTGTAGACAAATCAATCTGAGGGGGGTTATACTTTCTCAGGAAATTCCCGAGGGCATTTTTACAAAAATCTTGGATTAGACAGGGTTCCACACTTGAGCAAAAAGCTCATATGGGCATGTTGAGCTTGTTTTAAGTGTAGGCAAATCTGCATGAGGGGGGTTCATACTTTCTCGCGCTGGTTATAGGTCCAATTACACTACTTTTGCGGGAAACAATAATATCAAATGGGGCTCGTAAATTGGAGGTATGGGGTGGGTCGAAAAATATCGACAAATGGGGCATCTGGAGCAAAGTCATATTTTTTTTAATGGAACGATATACAATAACATGCATAATATAAAAGAGCACACGCAGAGAATCACAACGCCGTTGGTCTCATGCATCTACTGCACATAGGAAGATATGGCCATGTGAAAATATGTAAACAAACTAACAAGTGGCCCACTTGACCGTCAGTACCACGGCATGTAAGACTTCTCAGGTGCCTGACAGAACTGCCTTTACGCAGAGCAAGTTTTGATAGCAGGTCCACGAGATCGTGTTAGTTCATAGCAAGCAGTCGTAGTGGTAAGAGCGAAGATTATGGTGTACACAAACATAGAAAAAACGGACATGATCCTGATTTATGGGGAATGCCGAAAGAATGCCTCAGAAGCCTACCGTGTGTACGCAGAGAGATATCCGGACAGACGACAGCCATCTCGACGTCTGTTTGGTAAGTTATTTATTAAATTAAGAGACACCGGAAGTGTAACACCACGAGCAAGCACGTGTGCGGAACAAGCCAACTACAGGTGAGGCAGGTGCAACAAATGTTCTCGCCGCTGTTGCTGTGAATCCGCACGTTAGCTCCCGTGAAATTGCCAGGGATGCTGGATGAGTCAGTGAAGTGTATTGCGCATTCTGCACACAACAAGTTTCACCCATATCATATCTCGCTCCATCAGGAACTTCACGGGAATGATTTTGTGGACCGTGTTCGGTTTTGCACATGGATGTGCGACACGACACACCCGATTTGTCACGTATCCTCTTCACTGACGAGGCAACTTTTACCAATCATGGAAATGTCAACCTAAGGAACATGCACTATTGGTCGGTGACAAATCCACATTGGCTTCGCCAAGTGGAACGCCAGCGCCCATGGAGAGTGAACGTGTGGTGTGGTATAGTGAGTGAACATCTTATTGGCCCTTTTTTATACAAGGGACACTGAATGCTGACCGATACATACAGTTTTTACAATATGAACTGCCTGTACTATTGGAGGACATACCACTTCAGACAAGGAGGGAAATGTGGTACCAACATGATGGGTGCCCAGCTCACAGTGCAAGACGCGCTACAGCATGTGTGGAAAATACATTTCCAAATCGTTGGATTGGACGTGGAGGGCCTGTCAAATGGCCGGCTCGTTCCCCAGATTTGGTACCGTTAGAATTTTCCTGTGGGGAAAGCTGAAGGACATTGTCTACCGGGATGTGCCAGAAGATATGCAATACCGCATTACTGCGGCCTGTAGGGACATTCCCTACGAGATGCTACATTCTGTGCAACGATCTTTGCGTGGGCGCCTCGTTGCCTGTATCGCAGCTGACGGCCACCACTTTGAACACACACTTTGACAGGTTTTCGTCTCTTACGCAGTGGTTCTTCGACATACTGTCATGGTCATTTTCATTATGCTGTAACACTGTCAAATACATGGTGCTGACGATGTCTACTGTATTTTTTCTTCCTTTAACACGTTCTGTCTTCATCTTGTCCAATGGCTTCCGACATCTCATACTTGTACATGCAGTGGTACTGACGGTCAAGTGGGCCGGCCACTTGTTAGTTTGTTTACATATTTTTACATGGCCATATATTCGTTCCTATGTGCAGTAGATGCATGAGACCATCGCCGTTGTGTTTCTCTGCGTGTGCTCTTTTATATTATGCATGTTATTGTATATCGTTCCATTAAAAAAAATATGACTTTGCTCCAGATGCCCCATTTGTCGATATTTTTCGACCCACCCCATACCTCCGATTTACGAGCCCCATTTGATATTATTGTTTCCCGCAAACCTCACATCGCTACTGTTTCTGGTTTCTTCGCTATTTCAGGTGGTACTTTTAGGTGCCTCACGCGGTATATATATACAGGGTGTCGCAAAACTCTTTCAACAACGCTTGGGTGCTGGTAGATATCATAAAAACAAGTAACTTTTCCCTATAAAGTTTACCTCGAAAGCGCTTAGTTTCTGCGCTATAAGCGCTTAAAATCTATCCTGTACGTATGCAACCCAACACAGCAAACGCTTGCTCTGACATAACTACCAGGGGCGCGTGGCAGGGTTGCCACTAGCGTTCCTCGTTAAGAGAGACGACTTGAAAACAACAACCTGGGAGTCTTGCCTGAGCAAAATCCAAAACATTAATGATACTTGCGATGTTGTAAGAAGCATTGACAGTATTTATCAACTGACCAAGACAAATAATGGGCAGACTGAATTTCGAGATTACGTACTCATTCTAAAATATCTCCATAATTGATCGATTGATTTGGTTTATTTTAATTTGCTTTTCTGCCACCTTTGGCTAATCGCGAAGATGAGGATGATATGTTGAAATAACAAATGACACCAATGTCTAGGCCAGGATTTAAACCCGAGACACCTGGCGAATTAGCAATCTCTGCTAACAACATCACCACGGAGTGTTTCGTGTATCATGCAATATCAACAATTCCAAGGGACACGTAAGATATGGGAAATCCACTAACGAACAAATGTAAATAATGCGCAAATGTCCAATACGAGTGCCCTTTACAGTTCAGCGCTTGACATAAGTATGCATTTCTTGGCTTTGGTTCTTAATAAGCACTCGTTTTAATGTGTGAATTTTGTTCATGTCTAAACGACGCTTTTCATTAAATTGAAAGTCGGCGTCTGTGGTGCAGTGGTTAGAATATCGCGCTACGATGCCAGGAGTACTGGATTCGAATCCTGGCTTGGGTATGAAGGTTTGTGAGTGTCCATTCATCAATTTCATCATATCATCACTCATCCCCATCTTCGCAAATTAGCCAAAAGTGGCACAAAAAGTAAAGTGAAATAAAGCAAATCAATCTATCAATGAATCATTAAATGAAAAGAGCCTTGCAATTATTTCCTTGATTGGGTGTTTTAAGTCCATTTTATGCACAGTAACGCTAATTGGGACTGGAGCTACAGTTTAAAGTGGGATCCGAACCACTTTGAGCCTCCACAGGGTATCGAACCGGGGACTCCTTGATTACAAGTCGACGACACTATCACTGCGCTATCGAGGATGCCTAATGAGACGAACGATTAGCAATAACGGTAGCACAGATAGGAATAATTTCCAAATACATAGTAATAACATTACAGTCTGCGAGTTCGAAACGAGGCAGCAAACACATAATGTTTACATTTGTTCGTTTTGAATTTCCCCTATCTTACGTGTCCCTTGCAATTGTTGTTATTGCATGATACACGAAACACTCCGTGGTGATGTTGTTAGCAGAGATCGCTAAGGCGCCAGGTGTCTCGGGTTTAAATCCTGGCCTAGACATTGGTGTCATTTGTTATTTCATCATATCATCCTCATCTTCGCGATTAGCCAAAGGTGGCAGAAAAGCAAATTAAAATAAACTAAATCAATCGATCAATTATGGAGATATTTTAGAATGAGTACGTAATCTCGAAATTCAGTCTGCCCATTACTTGTCTTGGTCAGTTGATAAATACTGTCAATGCTTCTTACAACATCGCAAGTATCATTAATGTTTTGGATTTTGCTCAGGCAAGACTCCCAGGTTGTTGTTTTCAAGTCGTCTCTCTTAACGAGGAACGCTAGTGGCAACCCTGCCACGCGCCCCTGGTAGTTATGTCAGAGCAAGCGTTTGCTGTGTTGGGTTGCATACGTACAGGATAGATTTTAAGCGCTTATAGCTCAGAAACTAAGCGCTTTAGAGGTAAACTTTGTAGGGAAAAGTTACTTATTTTTATGATATCTACCAGCACCCAAGCGTTGTTGAAAGAGTTTTGCGACATCCTGTATATAATGCTGTTGTAAGAAGCATTGACAGTAATTATAAACTGACCAAGAAAAATAATGGGCAGACTGAAATTCAAGATTACTGATTCTGAAATATCTCCATGATTGATTGATTGATTTGGTTTATTTTAATTCGCTTTTCTAACAACTTTTGCTAATCGCGAAGATGAGGATAATATGATGAAATAACAAATTACACCAATGTCTAGACCAGGATTTAAACCCGAGACACCTGGCGCCGTAGCGAGCTGTGCTAACCACATCACCACGGAGTGTTTCGTGTATCATGCAATATCAACAATTGCAAGGGACACATGTGATAAGGGAAATCCACGAACGAACAAATGAAACATGATGTGTTTGCTGCCTCGTTTCGAACACGCAGACTGTAATGTTATTACAATTTATTTGAAAATTATGCCTATCTGTGCTAGCGTTATTGCTAATCGTGTTCATCTCATAAGGAAATAATTGCGAGGCTCTTTTAATTTAATGATTGATTGATTCATTGATAGATTGATTTGCTTTATTTTACTTCGCCTTTTGTGCCACTTTTGGCTAATTTACGAAGATGGGGATGAGTGATGATATGATGAAATTGATGAATTGACACTCATAAACATGCATACCCAAGCCGGGATTCGAATCCAAGACCCCTGCCATCGTAGCGCGATGTTCTAACCACTCCGCCACGGGGGCTGACTTTCAATTTAATGAAAAACGTCGTTCAGACATGAATAAATTCACACATTAAAACTAGTGTTTATAAAAACCAAAGCCAAGAAATGCATACTTATATCAAACGCTGAACTGTAAAGGGCACTCGTATTGCACATTTGCGTATTATTTACATTCGTTCGTTCGTGGATTTCCCCTATCTCACGTGTCCCTTGCAATTGTTGATATTGCATGATACACGAAACACTTCGTGGTGATGTGGTTAGCACAGCTCGCTACAGCGTCAGGTGTCTCGGGTTTAAATCCTGGTCTAGACATTGGTGTAATTTGTTATTTCATCATTTCATCCTCATCTTCGCGATTAGCAAAAGTTGTCAGAAAAGCGAATTAAAATAAACGAAATCAATCAATCAATTATGGAGACATTTTAGAATGAGTAATCTTGAAATTCAGTCTGCCCATTATTTGTCTTGGTCAGTTTATAAATACTGTCAATTAGGGATGGGACCTATTAATCGGTACTCTATCGGTATCGGACAATATAGGCATATCGGTGTATCGGTTTATCGGTAAATTTACCGATTATATTACCGATCCGATATATCGATAAATATCTTATAATTTAGTGCAAAATTCTAACATTTTGTTGTAATTTTTATGGATAATCTCCATGCCCTTCTTTCTAAAAAGGTAAATGTCTAAATATTCAACTTCTTTTGCACTGCAGTCACCTTGAAACACGCATTTATTAAGGAGATCAATGATCATTTCACGTTCTTCAAGGACCATTTCTAATTTTATATCGGATCGGTAGAATATCGGTTATCGGTATCTTTAAATTTTATATCGGTACTTTATCGGTATCGGCGAAAATTTCATATCGGCCCATCCCTACTGTCAATGCTTCTTACAACATCGCAAGTATCATTATTATTTTGGATTTTGCTCAGGCAAGACTCCCACGTTTTTGTTTTCAAGTCGTTTCTCTTAACGAGGAACGCTAGTGGCAACCCTGCCGCGCGCCCCTGGTAGTTATGTCAGAGCAAGCGTTTACTGTGTTGGGTTGCATACGTACAGGATATATTTTAAGCGCTTATAGCGCAGAAACTAAGCGCTTTAGAGGTAAACTTTGTAGGGAAAAGTTACTTATTTTTATGATATCTACCAGCACCCAAGCGTTGTTGAAAGAGTTTTGCGACACCCTGTATATATACACACACACACACAGGGTGTCATTTTAATGGCGCCCACGGACCACAGATTCGCATAGAGGACATCAAAACAAACAACTTTTCTCAGTAACATTTTCCTCGTTGGTGCGTCGTTTCGACGCTGCAGGCGTTCAAAAAAGACTGTTTTGCCGCCTGGATGCTGGCAACCCAACACAACTTTTGATCGTATCTGTGACGTCATTTCCTGCGGCGAAACAGCGCACGCCAGGGTTCCAAGGAACACACAAATTTTCTGAAAATTTACAAACTACCAACCCCATGATTAAGTGTAAAACGAATCGAGAAACGCGTCCAGTAGACCGAACACCATTGCCTACCAGCCAGAAGATCAGCAGCCATCTCAGGGGAAGGGGAAAGTGAACCAACGTTATGAGAAATGGTAAAGAACGTATTCAAAATGAAGTGTCAATATCGGATTTTGTCTCAGCCTCCATGTCAAATATCAACAACAATACATTTTATTGGACTTGCAGCTTACATGTGGCTGTTTACGCCCAGCTACATGTCAAATATTTACAAATCTCGTTGCAAGGTTGATATCTACAGGTTTGTATCCACATTCCTTGTGGTACTTTTGTGCTGATAACGGAAGTATCAGAGGTTCACGTTGTTACATTACGGCTAAAACACGTCCAACCACAGTAACAATCTAATGATGAATCAGTAGCGAATATACTGCCCTGTTCACAGTTGTAAACTATTACGTGTGCATAGATAAACACAGTCGTCGGAGAGCTTGTGTTATTACTACTTATATCCCTTTTTAACCATTTTTGTCACTTGCCTCATAATGCCCTGAATATATATTATATTATGCGTTGCTTACCTTTGGAATTTTGAGTTCTTTCATTTCTTTTCTTTTTATCTGTTCAGTGTGTCACAGTCAACTAGTATCAGAAGGACGAAGTGGATAGACTAAAAAATTGTAGATGCCAACTTGGTAACTAGATTTGCAAATATTTGAAATGTAAGCTGAGACAAAATTCGATATGACTACTTCCACTTGAATTCTATTTTCTTTCTACCATTTTTCGTATCGTTTGTTTACTTGCTGTTAGGTTACAGAACGTGTTTTCTCGTTTACTTTTACGGTACATAGTGTGGCTGATTGTAGCTATGTCATTTTTCACAGAATATGAATGTTCCTGGCAACCCTGGAACGCATTGCTACGGGATATGACGTCACAAATGCAATCAAATGTTGTGTGTGGTTGCCAGCATTCAGGCGGCAAAACGGCCTTTTTTGAAAGACTGTAGCGCCGAAATGATGCACCAACGAGAAAAATTTTACTGATAAATGTTGTTTACTTTGATGTCCTCTATACGTTTCCGTGGTCCGTGGGCGCCATTAAAATGACACCCTGTATATATATATATATATATATATATATATATATATATATATATATATATATGATGACGTGTCTGCCTGAAGGCACGTCTTTTGACCGGAAGGTCACTGGGCAAGGTGAACCCATGGTGGTTTGCCATTGCCTTCCATGGGATGAGGATGAAATTGACATTTACAAACAGATATGCACGAGCGAGATTCGCACCCGGGACCCGGGACACCTAGCGTCACAGCACGATGTGCTAACCACTCGGCCATGGGTCCAGCATATATATTAAAATGCGGCAACATAGAGTAACCGTAACGAATAAATAAATTGTCTTTCAAATGTACCGCGCTCATTTTCTTCCACACAATCATGCTTATGCGTTAGCAGCAAGAATCTGAAATACTTCTCTCTCTGGTACTGTACGTACAGTGGTGGAAAAAAGGTTCTTCCCCATAAGACTTTAATGGCAGTAAATAATGCCGGAAGGGTAGGCAACACACATTGCACGTTTAGGTGATCGGGTGATTCTGTTTGTCTCAAGAGCAACTCGTCTTTCATGCAATAGCCAACAGACACAGGAAATGTAGGAAAGTCACGTGACTTGTCAGGTGGAATGTTCTTCGTCAGAAAATCGCCTTTCCTCAAGCCAGGTCGCAGAACCGACAAGAGCTACACGTTATATCTCCGAAAATGATTCGCCTAAAAACGTTGAATGAAACGCTAAAATAATTCTTGCCTTCATTACATAGTCTACTATACTACTATATGTGCCGCAGTAGCTCAGTCGTTAGGGCGTTTTATTATCATGCAAGAGATCTGGGTTCGATCACCGACGGGGGAGAATCGGGATTTTGTCCACCTGTTCAAGCGGCTCCGGTGTCCACTCATCGTCGTATAAAGTGGGTACCTGGATGAAACTTGGGGGGGGGGGGGTAAGGCGGCCAGGAGCATGGTGCTGATCACATCATCCCCACTTTCTGCCTGATCAAGAAAGCTTGGGGCCTTATCTACACACACCCTACACGCCTTCATGGCTTGGTGCAATGCGCGAGGTAGCACTTTGCATTTTATTTACTACATCCCGAACAAAACTTCCCAATTTTTACGTGTACTTTCTTCCAAGTTCCGTAGGGACGTGAATAGGCTCCAATTTTTCTTCACACAATTCATACATGTTATATTTCCATATAAGAACAAAAGCCGATATCCTTTGTGTGCACGTGTGTGTGTGTGTGTAGGGAGGTATAATCCAAGCATGTAAGGTAAACCTTTTCCCACTACTCCATTCTCAGAAATAAATCTCAATTCCACACACTAAAAATGTAGCACTGTCTACATCTTAGCATGCAATTATCTGGTAGCAAAGTAATGTGTGGAAAGAGAAAAATTAACGATTTTTAACGGCACTCTGAAAATTTCGTAGTTTTTTTTTCCAATTTGAACTGACATTCATAATATTCATTAAGAATCTTAATATTGACTAAAGAATAGCTTAGTTGTTCTGCTACTTGCAAATTCTTCATTAGCGTAGTCACTGTCTCTCTCTCTCTCTCTCTCTCTCTCTCTCTATCTTTCTCTCTCAGCCTTCCCGAAGGGGCAGTAGTAGCGGAGTCGCCTTGTAATCAAGGAGTCCCGGGTTCGATACCGGGTGGAGACACATAGTGGTTCGGATTCCACTTTAAACTGTAGATGCAGTCCCGATTAGCCTTACAGTGCACAAAATGGACATAAAATACCAAATGAAAATAAAAATCAAAATCACAGTAACTCTCTACAAAACCAGAGGATCCAGGTTTGAAACCTGTTGAGGCTTAGATGTAGCATTGCATTCGTATCATTACCCACCATCTTCATCGTCGCGATTATCGCAAGAGGTAAAAATGCGACACAAAATAACCCAAACAGAAGCTTGGAATCAATCTGATTGTTGGTTACGTTAGAAACGTGGTAGAATTGCCTTAAAAATCACTTCCTGTGATGTAATAGGGATTATGATTAGAGACCATTTGTATAATACACATCGTTGTTGCGAACAATAAGTAGTTTCACGATCACCACACTCTTCGGTTGTTTAGAAATCGTAAGGAAGAAGGATCTATAAATTTCCGCTTTCACATGTCAATGAAACTTTTACATAAAGTTCAGTGTAGGTCTCAAAAGAGATTTACATATTGTTATGATATATTTTAAACGTCACGAAATCTAATTCCAAAAGAATACACGATACTGCTCCTTACGTTCCTATAAATTTTCACCATTAGTCTGGCAAGAAAAAAAGTAACGAAGATTTCCGTGTTTCCTTGAGCAGAGATAAGGCGCCTGCTTGTAGCAAGCAAGCACCAACAACTGCTTTGATCAGTGACCTTCACTGCCAGAGTGATTCACTGCAGGCCTGCGCTCGTTCCAGTGTGCGTATAAAACAGGTATTTTATTTCGTTCTTTCCAATCCACAGTTATATGAAGCTAACGTTCTAATATTTTCGTAAAATATGTAGTAAACAAGTTGTATACATTATGGTCTTCCAGAGTGTTGTTGCCTGCTATTTACACGCGGGAGATGGGGGTGTTGTAAACATTTCTGAACCCAAAGGTCGAGCACGAAGGAAAAGTCGTGTAAGCTTTGGAGGCATGGGCGTCCGGAAGGGGGGACAAGGGGGAGCCGTGCCCCCCCCCCCCCGGAACATGAAAGTCAACCAAAAATTATGTATTTCACGCATATAATTTTATTTTAGCCACAATAATATGTGTTAATTATTGCATGAACACCATAAATTCAAATTTAAGCAATGTTTCTTTAGGGAACAACACTATTTTTGTTGAAAATGTGATTTTTTGCCCCCCCCCCTGGAAAAAAATACCTTGCTTCCCCTCCCTGGAAAACATCGTGCGGACGTCCATGTTTGAAGGTAATAACAAGGTAATAGAAGTTGAAGGAAATGTTAGAATAAATTATATTAGAAATTGAGTAACAACAGTTTTCATGACAAATAGGGCTATCAGATCACTCTTCAGCGGAAAGTAGGACAAATTGTCTCAAAATATTGGACGCGAACCCATTTGCAGTAAATATAATAGGTTACTAGGACATCTTAGCATATAACGAGAATATGACACATCTTCAGCTGAAAAAATAATGTTGAAGTGAACGGTTGAGTTCAAAATTCCTCAGCTGCTAATTAATAGCACGGCCGTATGTGATTTCAACTTGTGTATGCAAGACAGAACGTTTTTCGTTGAGACGGGGCCAGGAAGGGGAAAAAATCCATGAATTCTGGAAGGAAAAAAGTTCACAATTTCGTAATCAAACTCTGGAAGTTCATGTTTATTGAAATGTAAAAGACTACTATACACTGGGAAAAAACAGAATTGTGTGCCTTATTTCTCCAATAAGAACTGTTTATGCAATTTCTGGAATGAAAGTTGTTACTTCGAACAAATTACCGACACTTATAGTGACACTTCTGAGCTGGGATTGTATTTTTTTTTTTTTGAACTTCCGGTAGCAACCATGCACACTCTTTGATTTAAGCATACGTCTCCAAGGTACCACGTTATCTCAGATTTCCCTCAGATTTTCTGTTTCTAATTTTAAGTTACGTGATGCTCAAAATACATATAAGACATTTGTGATTTCTTTCAAATTCCTTTCTGAGGTCAGACACAACTCTATAATCTAGGACACGTCCGGAAATAAGAATGCTTCTTATAACCTCTTTTTATTTTATTTAACGTCATCTTTCTTTCACCTTTTGCTAATCGCGACGACGAGGATGAGTGATATGATGAAATTGATGAAGGGGCACTCACAAAGAGCACCCATACCCACGACGGGGTTCGAACCCAGAACATCAGACATCGTAGCGCACTGTGCTAACCACTCTGTCACGGTCGGATTTCTTATAGCCTTATTCGTTCCACAAGCATTTTTCCTATTTTTAACTACGAACGAAACATAAAGAAAAATCACGTAAATAAAGAGGTGCCAGTTCACACTTTAACCGCAAAAAAACATATCATGTGAAAATGCAATATAATATTTATTTTTAGGTAGTTGTGATTTATTATTATATATTAAAGAAATATATTAGTGAGAAAATGACGGAAGTAGAGGAACATCTCTAATGAAACGCTCGTGCCTTATGGATATTTGTATTTCTTGCCGAACAAGGTTCCGAGTTCGAGTTCCGACCAAAATGGGTTCATTGTGTATGTTCATTCATGTGTTTAATGTAATAATAAATCGTGGACATGAATAATTTAACTTTAGAGGAAGAAAACTGAGGTAAAAACAATAACAAAACAAATTTGATCTTAAAGCCATGGCTTTGCGCTACATATTCCATCACTAAGACTGACACTTTACGTAGGTGTAGACACGCTTCGTACAATTTGATGATATCGTCATTACATAATGGATGTGCAGCCACTTAACTTATCCCCCCCAAAAAAATCCCATATTATTACTAAATTCTAAATTAGCATAATATCAGATAGTTTACCTATTCATAATATGCGCCGCTTTGGTGCACTTTGTGGATTGTGTCGTTGGTTGGTTATTTTAATTAATGTTGCATTAATCAACATCAGGTTAATCGCTGCAGGCAAAGTGGAGGGAAAATGACAATGAAGCAGAACGGGGGGTGGCCCTTGGATCTCAATTAAGAAAAAAAAAGCTCTTTCTACATGCAACTGAGTCGCTGCGTGAAATCGCTGAAAATGTCATTTATTAATTTTGTTTATTTTATATTGCTTTTCTAGCACTTGCATCAACAAAGGCGATGAAGATGATTAATGAAGTTATGAAATGGATGATAGGACATGATGATCCATGCCTTACACAAAATTCTAAGTTCGGACTAATGAATATCAATTCGTCTTATGAGTTGTCAAGTAGTTGTCTTCAACTCCAATCTTTTTCAAGGAGTTTTGGGTTGACAGCATGTGTGTTGCGCGATTATGATTTGATGAAATACCCCACTTTAGTGAACTTTCTTGAGAATGACTCTAATATCAGTAAAGATAACATTTCCTTACGAGTAGTTGTTAAGAAACCAATTCCTGAAACTTTTCTTGAGGTCTCATGGCACCCAGCTGTTGTTTGTTATGGCTGGTCCTGGTGGTATGACTCACGCTGCTGTCAATACTCAATATTTCCCGAGAAGCCAGGTTCACCAGGCAAACCCAAGCGACAATTCTGTTATTTGGGTTGCATAGACAACAGGCTTCAAAATGTTACGATATCGTAGTTCACGTGGCCCATAAACTACTTTCTCTGACCGTACAATACATTACAAAAATCAAGAAAATTGCGAGCGAAGCGAGTAAGAAAATTTTTATATCCAAATTTTTGCAAACTTAAAACAATATTGATTTAATATGGCACAAAAAAATTCATGGAGCGTCTGACATTCTTTTACAATTTGTTTCATTTAGATCGTTCGGCGCCCAGGGCCAACTCCCTCCGCTCCCTAGCTACGGCTCTGAACTTGACAAAAAGTTTTACGAAATATATTTTTACTTGTATAAAATTTGGTATCGAGGGGGTTGTCTGGAAGAAATAATGCAAGAAAGACGTGAAGACTAATTCCATCTTGGGTATCCTTTTGTCCTGCTACTCTCAAACTGTACTAGTCTTGCATTATTTTACCATAATGTTTGCGCCTTAGAAGGGGGGCAAGGTTGGGGACGGGCAATTTCCACTGTCCCCCTGTGGTTTCATCACAGAACTCCCTTCCGCCGTAGTTGCTCTGGTGTCTTCCCGTTCCATCGCTTCTCGAAAAGTGAGCGTGGTTTGTCCCGATCCATCGCTCCTGAAAACGAAAGTTTTTTTTTTTTTCCGGGAAAGGTGTTCCCGATCCATCGCCCCAGAAGCTGTGTGGGTGGTCTCGTATGTTGAAAGATTTTGTTCTGGTTGAAAGCGGGGAAAATTGGCTCCCTCCTCCCCCCCCCCCCCGCCGTTCGCACGCCCATGACTGACAAATTCGCATTTGGAAAAACTGCACATTGAATATTACACCCAGATATTTAGAAGGTTAACTTATTTACATATTTGTTGTCACTTCTAGAATAGGGAGGATATCCCAAGTAACTAAAAGTGGTTGGCCCAATGTTTGTGGAAAATAAAAATTAACACCAGACTTTCTGATTCATATGATTGATTGATTTGGGTCAACTTTATGAACAGCAAGGCTAATCGGAACTGGATCCACAGTTTAAACTGGGATCCGTACCATAATGTTCCTCCAATGGGAATCGAACCTAGTACCCATAGGCGTGCGCAGACCCTCTGATTAGGGGAGGGTCAAAAGCCTTGATTAAAGTTCAGTCCAGTCGGGAAAGAAAATCCTCAGGCTCTCTCACTGTTTTACTGAATTCATGGGTACGAAATATGTGTGTGCCCGGACCCACCGAAAATCCTCTCAGTGAAATATTTGGCGTCAGGAGCGTATATTCTAGGGTAGATAGGCTATCTGTGAAGTCTGAAGTCTAGAGAATAAAATACAGAAGAAAAATCGATCAGAAATTGTTAATAATATTATTCACAACAGTGAGATGGTGATGATGCTGATTCTGGAGTTGGCAACCTGATTTCCTATGAGTTGGCAACCTTATTTCCTATGAGTTGGCAACCTGATTTCCTATGAGTTGGCAACCTGATTTCCTATGAGTTGGCAACCTGATTTCCTATGAGTTGGCAACATGATTTCCTATGAGTTGGCAACCTGATTTCCTATGAGTTGGCAACCTGATTTCCTATGAGTTGGCAATCTGCTTTCCTATGAGTTGGCAACCTGATTTCTTATGAGTTGGTAAATTTATTTCTATTAATAGCCTAGGACCACGTGGAATAGTGAGATAGCCCAGATCTTGGACTCAGTATACGCTACTGTTACGTGTATTATATATGTATATTATGTATATATATATATATATATATATATATGTGTGTGTGTGTGTGTGTGTGTGTGTGTGTGTGTGTGTGTGTGTGTAAATTTAAATGTGTGTGTGTAGTAAATGAAGCAACCTAGAGGCCACATAAATGGCGACTAAAGCACGTGGAAGTTTAAAACAAGAAATTTGCCAGAGAACAAAGCGGCATAGTTCAATTGCATAAGGAATAAAGCACCCTCTCCCTCCCCTGTAGTTGCCTGGAACTTTCCCCTGCTTGAAAATTCTTCTTTTTCTTTAAGAGTATAATATCGTTTAATAACGGCGATAAGATTCCTCTGCACTAAATTTCCAGGTGAAAGTATATGGAGGCATGAACGTCCGGATGTTGGGGAGGAGTGCACACTTCCCTCTTGCAGAATGAATATCAAACTAAAACTACATATTTCACACATGTCATTTGATTTCAGTCACAGTAATTTCAATTAATTATTTATTTATTTATGCGTTGCACTTCTACAGAGGATTGAACCTCCAATTACAGAAGTTGTAGACTGCGTTTAGTTAATACAGAACATGGGAATATACAAACACATATTCATACACAAACAACACATGTAGCACACATAACGCATGAGAACATACATACACATATCTACATACATTTAGACAAGAAGATATTCAGAAGTGTTGCACACTGTAAATGTTAACATTTATATTTATCTATATTCCATCTCAGAGTTTCGTTTTCTATAATGATGGGGACCATGATAATTTCAAAGGTGTTGTTTGAAAGGGCAACATTACATTGGGGGACAATATGCCTCGTAAAAACCCTTGAAAAAAATACCTTGCTAGGGAAAAACTATCTGCGGACGTCCATGATTAGGGGGGAACAATTGTCCCCTGCCAGGACCCCTTGATTACAAGGCGGCGTTTCATTCATACAGTATCATTGCTTTCAAGGTACCTTCAAGCGGTAGCATAAAACACTTTCTAGAGATTACTTGGTTTTACACATTTGAGGGAATTTAGTGTGCACATAGCATTGTTTGCTGTGTGCGTGTGTGTGTGTCTGTGCATGTATGTATGTAAAGTTATAGATAGGTAGATTATACAAATGTTTGTTATTTTTCATGGCTTTTCTGTATTTCATGCTAGCCTAGAAGATGTCTAGGAATGATGCTAGGATAAAACAGGTAAAACAACAAACACACACATGCCTAACCGGGACTCAAATCTCGTTCTTTCTCTAACAGAATCATAAAGTCCATCACAAAATAGTATGGTTTACTTCGTCCACCAAGCTGATGTCGTTTTGGAAGATTCATTTCTCTTCTACACCTTGAGATTATTGTATTCTTAGATTTCACGACGAGCTTTTCAGAGCAATGTATTTTTGTACTGAAGTGCAAGAAAAGCTCTTATGAAATAAACAAAACATTATGATACCAGGACCATTTTTCTTGTAGTGGCAACACTGTTGGTATACGCTTGTCAGTTGTCGCTGGGACAAAAGACGATCGGGTCTTGTTTAGTCTTGTGAATAGCAGTGGCGTAGCAAGGGCATTTCGGGTGGGAACGCCAAGTCCGAAGAAAGGGTCGGCCCTTTTTAGCTTTATAATTTACTTATGGAATTAGTCGCCACATGTATTGTTTATTTGCCTGAAGTCAGCTGGGTTTTCAATAATACATGATCCATGCATGTTTTAGCTACAAAATAAGATGTCTCACTTTGCAACAAATGTTGCCAACTCTGGTGTTTTATACCTTTTTTATAAGCAAGGAAATCTTTTGGCATGTCGCAAGTCGTTAAAAAACCTACCTGAATCACAAGCGCCTCTGAACAACAGGACACGTCATTGTTGTGGATGTTCCAACTACTGAATGATTTGGTTTATTTTACTTCACTTTTCTACCACTTTTGGTTAATCGCGAAACGAAGGTGGGTGGATGATCCAACTATCGTACACTCTACTGATGCAACAGTGTCGATTAGTAATTCTGACCATTGTTTATTGCATCTTGAGAATGCTGATAAACATTTTAAAATAATTTTGTCCAGAGACCATTCGATGTTAAGAGTTTTTAAATGGATGCTACATATTTCCATTGACACAATATTAAGCAGTTAGATACTAACGAAAAAATAATAATAATAAAAAAAGATTAGTTTTGCGGGTTAAGTGGTAGAGTAGCCACAGGCTGAACTTGTACCACGAGGTCTTCACCAACTTATCTGACAAAAACTGCGTTTATTTTCTACTTTATAATGCACATCGCTGTTCGTGCGATAAATTATACAATGCAGTGATCATTAAGAATTGTATATTTGAGTTTGGTAAAGTTACGTCAGTCAATATTGCGTATTGTAGCATCACACAGCACAAGCGCGAAGAAAGTAGTAGGAATTCTGCTCCTGTCGTCTGCGTCGGAAGGCAGGAAGGGTCATATGAGCCCTAGAACCAATCACGTAGTTCTCTGCTCCGTACGCCGGTGTTCAAGAGAGCATTGCGCGCGTGCTGTAGAGATCCAAGCTTTCCCTCCGGCCAGGAAAGGCATTAAAAAAAAAATGCTAGAACAAGTGTTGTTAGTGGAGCGTTGCAAGCGGATCGCGAAAAATAGCTGTTACAATGCCATGAAGGTCAAACATATATGAAATTAGTCAAATTTTGCTTTATATTTACAGCATTTACGTATTTTTGAAATTTTAAATCAGGGAACGCTGGTCGTATGGGCGTACTATAAAGCTACGCCACTGCTGAATAGTACTGTTTTGTGGTAGTTAGAAGACGTTAAAGTGAAGTGTGTGTACAATACCGCCCTGAACAATGTTCACGCATGAAGAACAGCGAATATTAATCGAATTTCAGGTTGCACGTGGAAGGAATGCGCGACAAATTCACAAGGGCTTACGGAAGGCGAGTGCGGACCACGCTTTACCGTATCGTACCGTTGCCAGATGGGCCAACGCATTTGGGAGTGGTCGTGAATCAGCCCTGCTCTTAGGCGCAAAATACCACATCTTCTGCAATCGGGACCCGTCATTCTCCACGATAACGCGCGATGTCATACAACACAAGTGGTGCAGAACGTTCTGCAACAAGGGGGTTGGGAATTGTTGGAGCACCCACCTTATTCTCCTGACATGAGTCCCTGCGACTTTGATTTGTTTCCCAAGATGAAGGAACCGCAGAGGGAGGAGACGCTTTCCAGACGTCCCGAGCATCGTCTCGGCCACAGGGTGGTCCCTGCGCACACTGGCACGAACGGGAGCTCTCAATGGTATCCAACGACTGCCAGATGTTTGGAAACGTGTTCATGCAGCAGCAGGAGATCACACTGAAGCCTCGGCTGGATGTTTCTCTCAACAGCTGAAAACTGCTTCTCCTTCTGTTGACAAAATCTCCTAACATATGCCTCCAATTTCGGTGATATTCTGCAAGGCTTTTCAAGAAGGATACACGGAGTGATGTAATGAATAAACAATCAATTTAGGATTCTAGTTTGGCGTACAAAAAATTGGAAATTTAGCATTAATTGGATCTGAAAGCAGCTTTAAATGGGGCGTTTGAAAAGTTTTAAACCATCTTAGCATTTAAGTTCAATATTGTGTCGTGACTTTATATAGATAATTCTAAGCGTTTGCACAATATCTTCAACAGAAATTACATAATTTTATTAAAAAAAAGACACGTATTTAGTTCCCACGCCTTCTGCAAGTTCGAGAATTTTCCGCTTATGGCGCTGCTGTCGTTTCTGGACAAGCAACCCTATGAATGTGTATCCTCCCATCTGCGGCACCGGTCATGTGCCGCTCGGAGCGGAGAAGGGGGAGGGTTTCACACCGCAATTTGTAAACTTATCTTGCTTTGACATCTGGTTTATGTTTTGTCCGCGCAAAAACCTTGCAAACTCAGGGAAGTGCATTCATTCCTTCAGTGGGTGGCTACTTTCAAAATACATGACAGACTCCGAAACAAGAAAGCCATTTACTTCGATGACTTACTCTGTGATGCTCTCCGATTTTTTTTTTACATATCTAGGTTATATGCATCATAATGGGAATTGAAGAAAATGTAGGATGGAAGAGGGTGGTTCAGAAAAATACCATTTTCGCATTTTGACTTTTGTTTTTACCTAATACAATAATTATACTTATACTAAATCTTTTGCGCCGCGGTGAGACCCAAGAACTGACTTATTTTAATTTATTGAGGCTCAAAGTAAATAATAAAATAAAAAAAATTAAATTAACGTTCATCATATTATTATAATTATTATTATTAATAATAATAATAATAATTATTATTATTATAAAACGTAAAGCGCAAAATTTAATAGGACGACAATGCTCTTTGTGAGTTTGGTGTGGAGTAACAAAATTTTAATAAATTTATTTCCAAACCATGAATTTCATCTGAAATTAATGATCTCCCCGATCGCATAGTGGTAACGTCATCACTTTGTAATCAAGGGTTCCCGGATTACGGTCCCACTTTAAACTGTAGGTCCAATCCCAATTAGCCTATCTTTGCATAACATAGGACTTAATACAAAAATTGATGTAAGATTATGTATAAATTGACAATTTTGACTGACGTGTCGGCGTTAAATGAACCTAAAAATTAAAAGACAAATTATACAAAAATAAGAGAAAATTTTCGAATTAGAAAATTTATGATACTGGTTGGAAGATGTAGAGGCTGGGGAAAATGAGACAGGAGACACTTACCTGGAATTACCTTCAATTTGAACAGTGACTTGACATTGGTAACATTAACTAAGGAAGCATTCATTCATTAACTGACATTCGAGCCTATAGGACTTATGACTTTGCGGTGCATCACAGTCAGAAATCTGGTGAAATCTTAATGTTTAGTTTCAAGTGGGATCCAAACCACTCCTTCGGGAGCGGCGTACCTTCACCGGCTATTGAACTCGAGGGCCCTCTGATTACAAGGTGTTACCATTAAGCCACCTGGTAGGCCCTCCTTAGAAATGCATTAGTAGTTTAGCTAGTAAAATTTTAAAATTTCGCTTATACTCGAAACTAGGGCGACTTTTTTTTTCGCCTCATTTGAGCTGGAATGAGACTTGGGAGAGTCTAGAACTTGTAATACAGAAAACTACCTTTTATTTTTATCTTTTATCTCTGTGTGTGTAAAACCATAGTATATTTTTCACGATTAGGTCTTGTTCCATTTTCCCTCCTGCTTTCTTTGCTCTCTCTCCCTGGCTTCTTTCATTTCTTACCCTTCTCTTTCTCTCTCTCCCTCCACTTGCTCGTTTTCTATTTCGCTTTCTACCTTTTGCTTCTGTTTCTCATTCTCTCTTTCTATAGATTTCTCTGTATTCCTCTCTTTTTGTTTCTCTTCCTTCCTTTATCTCTTTATCCTTCTGTACTGTTTCTTTTCTTTGTTCCTTTTCTCACTCCATCGTGAGAAATGTTTATCTTCATTTCTCTCAATCCACCTCTCACTCTGTTATTATAATCTGTTTTGGTTGGTTTTCCTCTTCCTTTTCCTCTCTTTCAGTCTGTGTTGCCTCTTTATTTCCACTGGAGGCACATGGCACAGTGGTTCGTATCCCACTTTAAACTGTAGGTCCACTCCCGATTAGAATGCATAAAGTGGACTTAAAACCACAAATCAATCAATCAATCTTTATTTTCACTTTCATTCTCTATCCTTTGGTTTTTAAGCATCACGCTCCAGCCTCTTTTAGCCTCCCCCGCCCCTAGGGGTGTCGTCCTCTACTGGTACCTATATATGGTATGGACAAAACTATTCCTCTGTTCGACAAAGTACACTTTGTGCGAGACATTTTTAATACGCAAAACTTGCAAGCAGGTATTACGTAACACTTGAAAAAACGTGTTTGTAATCACCGCATGTTTATTTCGACAACTTAGGAAACACAATCGCTCACTGCGACTGTTGTATTGAAGATAAACGACAATTATTTCTCAAAAGAAGTAGGGTAATTTTGGACGGATATTTACGGAATTTACCTCGTTCTCTTTCAGTCAGGTTTTACCACATGGCCCCATAATGATTACGAGGTTCACAAAGTATGTTTTCTTAATTACCTTTAGGAGTCGTACGAACTTATAAATAAATGAAGTTCCAAGTGCACTTTTTCCCATGACATGAGGCATACATGGAAGGAATAGTGTAGGTCACCAAACATTCTTCGATTTCTGCTATTTTATGGGTTAAGTGATAATCATCACGCTCCGGCCGCCTTTACCATTCAGGTTTTCCTCCAGGTACCCATTATTTGAGGCTGTGTGCAGCACCGAATAAGACGAAATTAGGCCTGATGCTTGAAATCTTGGGTGAACAATAAACGCAACGACGTTTTAGTTACGTCACAGAGCAAAGAATAATAGTAACTGTATAATAAGTAACGCTGTGTCTAGGCGTCCGAAAAAGGGGCTCCAAATTTCATTCTAAGATTTATTTCCAGGTTAATATAGGGAAAAAAACTGTTCAGCTTTCGGAAAATTCTCGTCTGTTTTCATCTGGGCCTATTTCAGGAATGGGCCTAATGCTGCAGCATCAATAGCACCCACCTTAATCCGGCCCTGGCTGTGTGAACCTCAGAGCCACTTCAAGATTGACACCCACTGGGACGCAGAGAAACGCGGCAACAGACCCGCCGTCTCAGTGGGCGACAACCTTAAAGATAACATGCAGACTTCTGGCACGGAAATTCCGCGCTTCGGTTCAGCACGTTTACGTGTAGGGGTTACACCTTTACAGTACATATTTTCACACAGTTTTGTTCGACTGTAACATGCTTTGTATGTTGCATGAATTCGATGATATTTTTTTTTCTGAAAACATTGTATCGTGTATGTACAACGGTGTTCGATTAAACTTTCATATTCAATGTTCCTGGGCACCCGAGTGAATATGTTATATTTAATACACAAACGAAACGTTATTACCTCCTCTAACTTTATGGTAATAAACGGAGAGTATTGAATCCATAATGTAAAATAAAGAACAGTCTACTCCAAACTATTTACAATCATCAATAATAATTTTAAGAGTTTTTGTTAAGATGTAAAACAAATTTCTTTTTGAGAGTTCCATATAACTAAGAGAAGTATTCTGTCAGGCCAGTCATTCGTATCCAGTAAGCAATCGCATTTGCAGGAACATAAGGAAAAAGATAGAAAGGAAAAATAAAGAAGAAAGAAAAGCTTTAATTCTTCGTCTTCATCTTTTAATGCTCTTTAAATAGGCAACTCTAAAGAAGATTCGAAAATCTGCCACAGCTCATCAGCAGTAACTTCTATACTCTGTCCCAGCTAACTGTAGAGCAGGCAAACGAAATCAAGCCTCTGCGCAAGTAGTGACGCGAGACGGCTCCACCAATGAACACGTGAGAGAAACATGATTGCTTGGAGTGAGGGAAAGCGACTGCCTTCCCAGCAGCGTGTACTGCTTCGCTCTGGCCAATAGATTTCCCTCGCTTCTCTGACGCTATGCGCGGCCTTGCTCTACAGTTAGCTGCGACAGGGTATAGATGTTGTGCAGATACGAAATTTCATTTAGGAGGAGAACTTTACTCTCAGCAATACACTAGATTATTCTTACCAGAGATTATTTTATTTCTTCGATGACAATTATTCATTCGATGATATTTTTTTCTGAAAACATTGTATCATGTATGTACGTACAACGATGTTCGACTAAACTTTCATATTCAATGTTCCTGGGCACTAGAGTGAATATGTTATATTTAAAATACAAACGAAACGTTATTGAAATTATGCACAATTTCTTCCTACTACAGGATCTTTTGTCCAATTCATTTTCCAGCATTCAACCAGTGATTCAAGTATCTGGTCAGCTATGGCGGTAAGAAGAACGAAATGTTAAGGAATGATTGATTGATTTGCTTCATTTTACTTAGCTTTTCTTCCACTTTTGGCAAATTGCGAAGATGGGGATGCTGATGTGATGAAATTGATGAATGGACACTCACAAGCATTCATGCACGGGCCGGGATTCAAACCCGTGGCCCCTGGCGTCGAAGCGCGATGTACTAACCACTCCTCCACGGAGGCAAGCATTACGGAAATGACTTATGCGTATTACAAGTTGTGAACATTTGTGAATATTAATTTCACGGCACACACAAATTCATGATCTGTTTCACATAAAATAACACCGACTTACCTGCATAGCAACTTGTGTATCTAAGTTCAGGCAGCTTATTTCTATGACTTGTATGCACATGGCCCATTTCCTTGCAGAAACTTTATTACAGTAGTTGGCTACACATATTCACCGTATGAGGTAAGACACTGGTCCCACTTTGAAACAAGGTTATGAATTCCTTGGTAGAAGAAGTCCTTGTGCTGGGAATGAAACCATTCCCTGACAGCTTCCTGCAGGTCAGGACTCGAGGCAAAGCATCGTCCTCTGAGGTGTTTCTTCATAGGTCCGAAAATGGGAAAATCACATGGACTCAGGTCAGGACTGTATGCAGGGTGGTCTAGCACTTCCCAATGGAATGATTGCAACAGATCCTGTGTCTGTCTGGCTGTATGCGGACGAGCTTTGTCCTGGAGTAAAATGATGCCTTTGCTGAGTTTTCCTCGACGCTTATTCTTGATTGATGTCCATAGACGATGCAGTGTTTGACAGTACATGTTTGCGTTAATTGTGTGTCCCTCCGGAAGGAACTCCACTAGTAGTGGCCATTGGTCATCGAAAAATACGGTCATCATAAGTTTGCCGACTTTAGGTTGTGACTTGCTTTTCTTTGGTTTTGGTGATCCTGTATGCCTCCATTCCATACTGTACCTTCTTGATTCTGGCTGGTAATACGGGCAGATGGATTCATCTACAACAATGATTTTGCTGATAAAGTCCTCACCTTCATTCCTGTATCGCATGAAATGAGCCAATGACATTCCCACTCTGCACAATTTTTGTTCCTCTGACAAGCACTTTGGCACCCATTGTGCGCACACTTTCCTGCAACCCAGTCTGTGCCTCACAATGTTATGCACATTACCCAATTACACGTTCACTTGTTCGCTACTGGCTGCCAGGGATATTCGTCTGTCTTCTTGAATAAGGTTGTCAATAACAGCCACTGTCCAATCAGGAATGCAATTTTTCAACTGTCCCGGCCGAGCATCGTCCTTCAATGTGTTCCGCCCACCACGAAATCGCCTACACCATTTTCTCACTGTCTTGTCCGATACATATTTTTCATACACAACTTTCATTCTCCTATGAATGTCCGCTGGATGTACTCTTTCGGCATGAAGAAACCGAATGACACCCCGCTGTTCTTCCTTGGACACGTCCCTCATTAATGGCAGCTCCATTGTTCATCACAGCGTTCCATCTGCGGGGAAGAAAGTGAAGGTGATTAGATAACGGACACGTGCTACCTGGACACACTTGCGCATGCGCAGATGCCTCATTACTAAAACGTCACATATACCTGTGGGTATACAAAACACATGAAATTACTGTCTCGCATAAAACGATTTTTCAGAAAAAATAAAATGGACCTTTTCATTTAAATGAACTAAGTATATCTCATCCCATGCAACTTGTGTTTTATGATGAAAACGTAAACGAACAAAGTCAGGCGAAATAATAAAGATTTCATTACTTGAACTAGAGCAGGAAAATATAAGATAACCGTTTTAAAAGCTTTTTGTTTTTGTTAGAAAATAACTGAAGCTGAATAACACTCATGTAACAGATCAAAAGAACACAAGTACATAATATGATGATACTTGTCTGCGGTTACCATTTCAAAGTTTCCTTCTTCTTCCGATTTACGAGAGCCATTTTTGTTGTAGTGGCAGCATGTATGAGAAAGAGACATGAAAGAAGATACATACCTCGAATCATTTACAATCCTTCAGCCTCGGCTGGATGTTGAAAGAAATCAAAATTTCGAGAGTGTCGTTAGTTCCGTTCTAACAACAGTACCAAGGGAACACGAGGGAGGCGCTGACGTCGCTTTCAAGAAATTCTCCTTTTCCCAGCCAAAAATCTCCCATATTCTTACCATCGTTACTCAGTTTCAGCAACCCGACCTCGCTGCTTTTACGATCTGGCAGGGAGAGGGGGAGAATGGAATGGTCCTTCCCACTGGCCATTGACAGATGTGCCGAAACACTGAAGAATAACTGTTTTCCTTTCCTTAGTTGAAACAAAGCTTACACATCGTCCTTTGAGATCACCAGCCTATGCACTGTGAAGCTGCATGTTTCTTTTTGTTTCCGTCGGTACATTCATTTAAAACAGTAAAATGGCCAACTAACATAGATTATGTAATAAAATACCTAAAATATAAATTCCCCGCTTTGGAATCAGGATTCTGTTGTTACTGTTCTCGTGCAAGAAGCTACACTTTGTGTTATCAGGGCCTCTCCGATGGCGTAGTGGTGACGTCGTCGCCTTGTAATCAAGGGACCCCGGATTCAATACTCGGTGGAGGCGTAGTGGCTCCAGTGGCGTAGCAGCCACCCGCGCAATCCCTGCAATGTGTGGCGGGGCGAGGTGTAGGAGACCCACAATGCGCTCTTGAATTTTGTATATAATAGCAGAAATTCGACATGTAGTGTCGCTTATAAAATTATCGATTTACGAAACAGAAATCTGGTTCCAAGTAACGTCATATACTACGTCTGCGATAACAAGCAGTGACGTATTATCTCAGCCAGAGGGGCCTCAGTAACTTGTCATATGGGTCCCCCTCCGAAATGCAGGATTAACGTACTTGCTCGCAGATGTCCATCGATAGGAAAATATCCATCATCTCATACCTTTGTATCTACGCAGTTTGCCGTAAACGTAGTGTAGCGTGTCAATTGTCTATAGTTATGAATCCAGTAGAAATATTCAGTTGCTCAACCAGTCTATCCTTATTTTACAATAAACATCAAAATTGTTAATTCGTAACCTTTTAGTTTTACACGTGATATTTAAAATGTAACTTCCCACCTAATATTTTCAAGGGGGTCCCAATTCTTTTCATATTGAAATAAGAGCTGAAATGAATTTCCCATATTGTCTACACTTGTTACGTTTTACTTCAAAGGGGACGAAAACCTCAGTTAAAGGTGGGACCCATAGTAAATTATCCCTTTGCTGTAAAGACCATTATCCCATCCTCTGCCACGCAGGGTATACAACGTATGAGTGTGACCATTATTTTGTGTAATTTTGTAAGTTAATTTTTCTTACAATTTGGCATTTTGTGGACATTTCTGTCCAACTAGTTCTTATTTTCCAATGTGTTACGATTTTTTGATCTGCAGTGTTCGAAGGGAAAATTCCTCGCTGCAAATTTCCTTGTTCGAGTTGGGGATAGAAGAAAGGAAAATTCGAGCACTGATGCTCTATTAATAAAAAGGTTCTTGTTTCATGAAAAAGTATTTAAGAAAGTATGATCACTGGTCTATCGAAAAAAGAATGGGAGCATTAAAATTATGAATAATGATGTTGAGGTCTACTAACCTGTGGCAACCTTCTTTTATTTTGTTGGGGGGGGGGGGGTTCAGTCCTTCCAAGCTGCATTTCATGGAGTGACAAATTTTCAGTGAATAGAGTTCCTTCCCAGCTTTATTATCTATCACTCAAGACTAGAGTCCGCAGTTATTTCTTCGTAGCAGATTGAAATTGACCTTGTGATAGGTTACTGCCGACAATCTAGCTCTCCGGTTCAACCACCTTTACTGAAGGATAAGTTTGTTGCTCGAGTATATTACTCACTCAGTATTAGAAGGCAATTATGAGCGACTCTTACGTTGAATC
Source organism: Lepisma saccharinum (assembly GCF_977018435.1). Taxonomy (NCBI): domain Eukaryota; kingdom Metazoa; phylum Arthropoda; class Insecta; order Zygentoma; family Lepismatidae; genus Lepisma; species Lepisma saccharinum. Next base: position 12,343,300 of record NC_139257.1, read on the forward strand.
TTGGCGTGGAGGAACCAGGAGATGGCTTAGGGCCTGAAGGCACATCCACCTCAAAGTCCAAAAGAGGAGCGTTTACTATTTTCTTTTTACAATTCCACCAAAACAGTATTTTTTAATATCTGTGTAATATATGTAACTTCATTAAAAGAAATATTTCAAGCAAAAATACAAAGCATCAGGAACAAGATATTTGGCAGCGGGAAGCTTCCTCCTCCTCCAAAAGTGATTCCTGGCTGTGTCGCTGCGTTGAAGTAGAGAAAATATTTCCAGATTCTTCTTCCAGTTATTTTTCAGAGATTCAGACCATCCTGATTTAGTTTCAAGAAGGTACTACAGTGATATAAGTCGATAACAAAAAAATGGAAAGGCATAATATTTGAGGTAAAAGTTATTTTCTTGTAGAATTTATTTCCAGTTTGGGCCTTTACAGCTATACATACTATACAAGTGAAAAAATTTTCGTGTACTTTCCCTACACCCTTCCTTCTTTTAGTCTGCTTCTACCCTCACACTGTTTGGGAGTTCACAAACACTCTTTCATTTCAAATTTTTCCCTATACTTGCACTCTTACCTGAGTGATTCCTAAATTTTCTCAAATTTATTTATTCATTTATTTATTTTGTAACCCTCCCCCCTTTCACACATGTTCGCTATCCCCACTGAGCTTCTTTGCTCTCTTTACCCAGGCGTAGTGTAGGAAAGTTCCCAGATTCCTTATTTGCGCCTCCCCCTCTCGGTCTCTCCCTCCTAATAACGGTTGTCATTATATTCTCAATGTTATCTTCATTTATTTCCCTGATATATTTTTGTCTTGCCTCCCCTGTTTCTTTGCACTGGAGGAGAATAAAGTGGGATCCGAGCCACTCAGTGGGGTAGCGCAGATCTTTGCCCCCCCTGCAAGTAAAATATTGAGGGGGCCCCTTAGTGTCAAAAAAAAAAAAATATATGATGCCAGAGTGGGGCGGAGGTACAATAGTTAGCTAGTTATCTGCCCTCCCACCTTCGTTGTACACGAAATTACGATACAAAATTTCGTAATTTCTTGTACAACAAAGGGGAAAGAGCAGGTAACTAGCTAACTATTGTACGTCCGTCCCACTCTGGCATTTGACACTAAGGGGGCCCCTCAATATTTTACTTGCGGGGGGGGCAAAGATCTGCGCTACCCCACTGAGTGGCTCGGATCCCACTTTAAACTATACGTCCAGTCCCGATTAGCCTTCCTGTGCATAAAATGGACTTAAAACAACAAATCAATCAATCAATCAAGATTAGTCAAAAGCAGGCACGTATCAAGAAATATATTTCGGGTTAAATTAAAGTATTCACATTAGATTAATGACATTAATTAAATATGTAAATTAATTAATAATGTATTATTATTATTACATGAATAGGCAAAAAGACGGTGTAAGAACAGGGATATACCAACACATATTCTTTATCTAGCTTAGGTGTAGTTAATATCGCAAAAAAATGAAATGCGAAATTAATGTCAAATTGATCAAGGATCGAATATTTATTGAATAACAAAAAAGAAGGTTGGACCAGTAGACGAAAAGTAAATTTCTTGGTTAGTTCCAGTGTGCATAAATCTTTGACACTGGCCTTCACAACCGTATGTTCCCAATATAATCGTTGCCTTCCAATAAGTTCGGCAGAAATAAATAGCCTTCGAGTATACAACAAATACTAAAAACGTATATTTTTATTATTTAATTTCAGTACTTGATACCCTCTGGCACTGGCGTAAGAAGAATTAGAGATTATAATTATATTTTCCTATATATTTTCTTTTGGGGGGCTGAACTTGTGAACTTGGATGGTGCATAAACAGTAGCGCAGGAACATTTTTCATCTGTAAGGTACAATATTCGTCCTCCATATATATATATATATATATATATATATATATATATATGTGTGTGTGTGTGTGTGTGTGTGTGGTGTGTGTGTGTGTGTGTGTGTGTGTGTGTGTGTGTCTGTACTGTATGTATATATATATATGTTATACACACACGCACATAAAGTTGGGGCATTGAAAATTCCATTTTAGAAGAGCACACACAGACTTCCTGTTTTTTTAAATAAATACATTTTTTTTTAGAATTTATGGTTATTTTAAAAACAGATAATTTCGAAACATATAAAGCTCGTTTTGTGCTCATTTGGAAGAGGATGAAACTGAAAATCAGAATTTTGTCATTTGAAAGTAGCAAATATCTATTAATTTTAATGCAGGGTGTCATTTGAAGGGACAATAGGAGGGATTTTCCCCCGTCTTGTTTTGAAACATCAGATTTCTAGTTATGAGTGACACATCTCAACCGGGGATCATTATTTCCAACACACTTGTAAACTATATCGTACTTATGGTGTTCCATTTGGATTCAATTAAGTTTACCACACCATAGCTACATACAAAAAATTCTCGTTATGCAATTTATGGTGACTGTGTACAGTGACACCAATTGATACTGGTCTGTGGGGCCCGAGCCCACCCAATAATTTATGTAATTTGTGAATTCAAATTTTGAGCCCACCCAGTGTTTTTGAAAAATTGGAACCCCTGGCTGTCTCTTTTAAATGCCATGTATTTGGTATTTTTCAGACTTCTGGTGATTCACAAGTACTCTTGTATCGAACACTAAAACTGGGCGGCGTTTCTGACGTATGTTGAGTCGCTTGGTCATTTAATCTTCTTCGAGAGCTTGTTGCGATCTGTAGCATTTTGTTGTGTTTTATAAAAATAAGTCGAGGTGTTCCCTGATCGAGGAAAACCATACGTTTGAAAGCATTGTTTTCAATCTTAATTGCACAGTATGAATGGCTGCTTTGAAGACAGGTTTATTTTTGATTATGGTCCTATTAAAAGCACACACATGGCATTTAGACGATTAAGAACGTGTGTTTTATGGAATCATGTCAGCCAAGACACATTTTCTCTTCACTCAAGGTCAAGGATTATGTGAATTCAATTGAAATTGTACCAATATCTACAACTGAATGTGAATGCGGGTTCCGTGTCATGAATCTAACCTTTAATGAACAGAGGGAGATTAAATATTTGGTTGAATCATAGAATACATTACCGTAAATCAATTTCAGTGTTGGTGTTTTATTTTAATTTGGTATGAGCTCAAATTACCATTTTAAACCTTAGTTTTAAAAGTAATTCAAACACAAAAATGTTTATTGTGGGTCATTTTGAGTTTTTTCGACTTTATTACTACCTTCATTTGAATTTATTATTTTCTAAAAATTTGGGGGGGCTATAGCTCCTTTAGCACCCCCTCTGCGTATGCCAGTGCTCTCTGGATCTCCCTCTCCTAAATAGTCCTCGGCTCAAAAGTGACAGAAAAAGTAGTTATGGGACCGCGTTTGGACCGATAAATCAATTGATTGGAAAAGATCGATCAAAGATCAATTGATGATGTAGGTGTGTGGGCAAGCAAGTGTGTTTTTTGCGTGATGACGTCATAAAAGGGGCGTGGTTTATTTTGTGTGGATGATTTTGATTGGTGCGTGGGCGGGGTTTTGTTTTGTGTGTAGGATTTTGATTGGTTGAGGAGGAAAAGTAGTGGCTTCTGGTGACGGTTGGTTTTCTCGGAATTGGAGTACGTGTTTCCGGAGATGGCGTTGATGATTTTCAAATTCTGAGAATTGGGAGGTGGGGGTGGAGGATTCTGATTGGTTGTTGGGGAGGAGGAAAAGTAGGCGACTGTTTTTCTGTGGCGATTGGTTTTCTCGGAATTGGAGTACGTGTTTCCGGTGTCTGAGGAAAGATGGCGTTGGTGAGTTTGAAATTCTGCGAATAGTGATACGTGTTTCCGTTGTTTGAGGAGAGATGGCGTTGATGAGTTATTATGGGGAGGAGGGAACTGTTTATATCGGAATAGGGATTTTCCCTGATTAGCTGAGAGAATTGTGACGTCATAAATTGGGCTTGCGCGCCGTTTTTCTTCGAATTGTGATATGTGTTTCCTGTTTTTGAGGTGGCGTTGATGATTTTGAAATTCTGAGAATTGGGAGGGGGAATGAGATAAGAATGTGCGTTTAATTAGGGAAATAGGATGGTAATTGGCGTTGATGAAATTGTGGTGGGGGAAGTAGGAAATTCGGCGACGGTTGGTTGCTTGGAATTGTGATTTTTGTCGGTCGTTAATTGAAAAGGACGGGAAGGAGTGTTGTGGTGGAGATAGGGGTTTCCGATTGTTATGGTATTCTTGGAACGGTTGAGTCATATGTGCGGCGTGTTTGTCGGGCTGAAGATATGGGTTTCCGGCTGTTAATGGGTCTATGACGGTTGAAGAAGAGAAGGGAAACGGTTGGGCGTAATCTTCTAGGAATTGTGCCTGTTTGAAATATGTTTAACGGAAAACGTGATATTGGAAAAAAAAGGTACAAATAGAAGGGATAAAAGATAATAGGATCTGGTAACGGTTCTTGTGTGGGGAAATGTTTGTTAGTTTTTTGTAGGTAAGAAATGTGGTATCTGTTGAAAATAAGGAGGATAAAAAGAGGAATAGGTGAAGATGGGGTTCGATAAGAGAGGAAAATAATATATTCAAAAATATGAATTATTTGTAGGAATCTCGAATGGGTTATGTAACACTCAGGATAAAAAGAATTGGAGGAATATTTACCTTTACGGTTATATAAATTTTGGGATAAAAGATAAGATGAATAAATGGGGGTGCGACAAGAAAATAATATATGAGGGTTGTTCACAAATGGGGAAATTGCTGTCAATATTATTATATAGTTGTGGAAGTAATTATTGAGGGACATACTACATTTTCGGAAAGGAGTTAAAGTTCAGGGGTATACCAAAAATATTGGAAAAGGGCAAGGGTGTTATTGGTGGATTTAAAATATTGTGTGGCGGCGGAGATGTTTGAGAATGTTATGTGATATTGAGAGGTGTGTGGATATTAAACACCACCAAGTTTGAATTTGATGTTTTCCATGTGCACACACGATTTCGTAAGAATTATGCAATTCAGTTAAGGATACAGCTATTTGACATATAAAGGGTGTCATAATAAATGTTTAAAGAGTCCCTGTTATATCCATAAAATGGTACGAAAATTTCCATAATATGTTCCAAACAGGAAACATCTTTTGTACATTCCAATAACACACATAAAATGTTAAAAAAAAAAAACAAGTTTTATTCATATCTAAATCGTGTCCAGATAAGATCCAAATGTAGTCTAAAATGTATTTTTTGTATCCACACAATATCCAAAGTACGTACAAAAATGTCTAACTAAAGTATATTGTCAAGATAAAGTCCACTTGGTGTACAAAACATTCCAAATATGATCTCGAATTGCCCATAACACATCCAATTCTGGATATCCCCTGGGCCTGTCCCAATTACCCTATATGTGCATAAAACTGAAATTAAACAGCAATCGGTCCTAAAATAGACCCCGGTCCCAATCACCCTAAATATGCATGAAGTGAAGGTGGACACATTGGTCAACATATTCAGCTTTATTATTGAAAGGAAAAGAAATGCGTCAGTATTCGGTGATTTTGTAGAAAACATACAGAGAGCGCAATATGTACGTTCGCATTTGTCGTTAAGAATTTGTTTCGCCTACCCACCTTTTGTCATTTGTGGCCCCGCACTATGCTAAACCTCACCTGCAAGGGAAAAGTAAACTGTCTATGCCCCTTAGTTTGGCACTTTGCCCCTCTAGTTTGGATGCCCTCCAGTTTTGGAACCTATTCGTCGCCACTGCGAAAAACCTATACTAAAGTACCCGTATTTTAACAAAGAATGTGTAAAGTAATAAAAGAGTTTGTACATACAAGTAAATGTTATTATTGTATCGAAATAAATAGATGTAATATACGTACAAAATTTCCCTCCATCAATACAACACTGTACCAGTAAAGACGTTACGGAAGAATGAAAGCTTTGCAGTGATGGTCACAACACATACATATCAGTTCTGTGTAGGGTTTGGTCATTAACAGAACGGATGCAACTTCCTTGCTGATTATGCATGCCAGAGATAACCAACCACAACTTCCTTTTTGAGTCTGCGGGCAAGAGATAATTTTAATTTCGGTGTAGGGTTTAGACATTATCGGAACGGATGCAACTTCCTTGCTGGCCATGTACTGTTGAAGCGTCGCCAGAGAAGGAAAACTTTGTAATGGTTACAACACATATGTTCGATGTAGACTAATTAGCAGCGGTTATCGTTATCATATAACGATTTCCGTCTGGAATGAAAATTCGATAGAGGTCTATTCATAGAAGCACGACTACCTTGTTACATCCTGCCACAGATTCACTGGTGTTAAAAATTAAACATTCACAACCGAAAAATGGAGAACGTGCCTGTGAAAACAATTTAGCTAACCGGGGGCTTTTAGTACAGGGCCTACAGTTTTAAAATGTGGTACCGAACACGCCCAAATCTGTAATTAGTTTTAGAATAGACAGGACCGGGGTCCCTTATCTGCAATTAGTTTTACTCGGGGACAAACAGAGTTGGAACAGGGGTTCTTTGAAACTTGAGTACGGGACCTACAGTTTTAGAAAGGGGTTCCAAACGCACAGATTCCGATTTGAGGCAAAGAGGATTGGAGCTGGGGCTTTATCTGCAGTAAGTTTTACTGTGGGACAAACAAGGTCGAAAATGGGGGTTCTTTGAAACATGAGTACAGGACCTACAGTCTTAAAAGTGGGGTATGTGTAGATTCCGAATGTACAATTACTTTTACTCTGGGGCAGACAGGACCCTAACTGAGGGCCCTTTGAAACTTGAGGTCTGGGGAAAATAGGGCCGTAACTAAGGTTCCCTTTGAAACTTGAGGTCTAGGGCAAACAGGGCCGTAACTAAGGGACCCTTCGAAACTTGAGGTCTAGGGCAAACAGGGCCGTAACTGAGGGAACTCTTATTACACTTTTTTAAAAATGTCGACTTTTTCCAAAAAAATGTCAACCTTTTTCCAAAAAAAATTCAACTTTTTTCAAAAAAATTCTACTTTTTTTCAAATTTTTTTTAAACTTTTTTTTAAAAAAATATCCTTTATAAAAATTCAACTTTTTGTCAAAAAAATTTAAACTTTTTTCAAAACTCTGGAGGCTTTGCCGATTCCGGTCACGACGAACCGCGATCGATTGTAACTTGCTCCTCCAGCTACCTCGGAACAGACCTGGTGAGCTCTGCGAAATTTTCTGCGTCTTCAACGCCTAGCTCATAGTGATGGTAAGCATTTCGCAAAGCCTCCCATGTCGTATCACATGTTTATGTGTGAATTAATATATGACAGTGATTACAGTCTGTGTAAAATATAACTAACATATTAATCTATCTATTTTCAGATGGCAACACTACCGCTGAAGTTAAGTTTATTGTACGGTGATGTAAAAGAGGAGAAAACATAAGTGAAATGGGAATTGTTTATAAACATACGAGGGTATAATAGAAAAGGTGGTACCTTCTCGGGGTCCGATCGATTGATCAAGTGACGGATTGAACCGATATTGCAAATCCGTTTTATGCACTACGGCTAATCGAAACATAAATATATGAGGGCGTGGTAGAAAATGTGGTATTTTCTTGAAGGTCCGATCGAATGACAAATTGAACCGATGTTTCAAATTTGTGTTATGCACAGAGGCTAATCGGAACAGAAATATAGGAGGGAATTGTAAAAATGTGGTATTTTTTGAGGGGCCGACCGAATAACGGATTGAACCGTTGTTTCAAATCCGTTTTACACACTGAGGCTAAATGTAACAGAAATATACGAGGACATGGTAGAAAATATGGTACCTTCTAGAGTTATTTTGACCGTAGACCCCTTCCATATACTCTATGGAAAGGTTTTGATGTCCAGATTCCGAATCTACAATTGCCTTCACTCTAGTTCAATTAGGACCGGCTGGACAGCCCTTTAAAAGTTTCCGGACAGGTTTTTCATTTTTTCAAATTTACCTACAACAACTACCTGACAATAAACATCACCCACGATTACTATGTAATATTATACAATTAATTGAATTGTCATCTCAGCTCGTCATGACAATGGGGGCCGCCATCTTGGCCGCCATGTTGGTTTTTGTTATTTTTACCGTAGACCACCGTCCATATATTCTATGGAAAGGTCTTGACGTACGGATTCCGAATCTACAATTGCCTTTCACTCTAGTTCAATTAGGGCCGGCTGGACAGCCTTTTAAAATTTTCCGGACTGGTTTTTCAACTTTTCAAATTTACCTATCTTATGTCTCTCAAAACACTACTTCGATAAAAGTTGGAAACAACCGCCTACGCGCCTAAAACATTCGCTTTCTCTTACCGCCTCGAACGCGTTTTGAGAGGCATAAGATAGAAGCTATTAGCGCTGTTGGGTGTCACCATCGGGTATCGAAGAAGGGACCACCTTGATCATAACGTGACGAAAGTAACATTACCTATACTTATGTTCTTCGCCACTATTGGCCTCCCCGATTGCGTAGTGGCAACATCTTCGTCGTCTTGTAATAAAAGGGTCCCGGTTTCGATACCCGGTGCAAGCATATACTGGTTCGGATCCCACTTTAAACTGTAAGTCCAGTCCCAATTAGCCTTACTGTGCATAAAGTGGACTTAAAACACCAAGTCAATCAATCTTTACCACTATTCCTTTACCTTCGCGATAATATAAAAGTGGTAAAACATAGATCACATGACATCACAAACTATACCTTATCTAAAAAAATTCATATGCGTCCTTTTGCAATTTCTTTCCCAGGATGGCGTGCCAACACTCCATATTTCACCAAATATCACTTAAGTGATAACAAATCCGTCTTGACACATTTTTCAATTACCAATCATCCGATTTGTAACAATATATCACATGACGTGTAGAAACTGTTCAATTTCCAAAAACATAATTCGCCCTGGAACGTTTTCGGATAATAATTCATGCTCAATATTATAAAAAGTTTGTTCTCTGATCAAATTCAACACTCGCCCATTTCTTACTTCCATTCATTCCCAACTGTTTTCCCTATTCACTATTAAGTCCTCCAGATTGTTCCAACGGTTTTTCTTATCAAGGTACGAAAAATACATATAAGGGGAATATGAGATGCCCGTAGGCGAATGTCATCGATTATCGAACCAGGGATCCCTTTAATATTTTCAAACTTGTAGTCAAAAGTTATTTTACTGTTCAGTTTTCTGCTAATCAAAGGTTTTGCGTTGTGTTTAATTGCTTTATCGCAGATCTGTGTGAATCGAATGGAAAAGAAAACGCAAAAGTGCAGTAAAAAATATAATCTCTTTCATTCTCAACATTTTCCCACTACCACCATTAAAAACCACCCCCCAAATTGTTACAACGGTTTTTTCTTATCAAAATATGAAATAGGTATATGAGGCGAATTTGAGATGTTCGCATGCGAATGCTCCATCGAGTCTCGAAATAGGAACACCGTGACCTTTTCAAATTTCTCTTCGGAGTCAGTTTATTGTTCAGTTATCTGCTCCACAAATGATTCGTGTTGTCTTTTGTTGCTTTGTCGCAGCTCTGGTGGCTGCGATAGGAACATCTATTTTCCTGTTTAGACTGACAGCCTCTTCAACATATTTCCAGTTCACTAAAACGGTGTCCTGATTGATGAATACGACTCCTCCGATCATTATATTTGGGTCAGTCATTTTATCAAGAAAATCTTTCAATTCCTTGATGATGGCTGTCTGAGAAAGGTTGTCCCGTTAGCAAAACTTACCCCATAAAATATTAAGGCAGAGTTTAGCCAGAGTACGTTTTCCAGGATTGACTTAGATACTGTTTTCTTCCAATAGAATAACCTTCTTATCGAAATATTTCGGTATGTACTTCTTCTTATCCTCGTCGCTCTGACACCATGAAGGCCAGCCGTTCGCTTCCTGTTTTATTTTCAAGAAGGTGTTGACATAACCAGCAAAAAGTCCTCCAGTTTTATGACAGGGTCGTATATGGATGTTTTATACTTTCACACATCCGACAACACTTTGTAGCCTAAACTGCAAGCTTTACGCACTTCGGCGATGACCCAAATCGCCGAAAGTGCACGTTGTTCATCGGAATGCTGGCACGTACCTTCACATTTTAATCTGATAAGCACATTCCTTACGCAATATAAACATTAAAAAGTTGGAAACAACCGCCTACGCGCCTTAAAAATTCGCTTTCTCTTATTGCCTCGAACGCGTTCGAGGCATAAGAGACGGGTATCGAAACCGGAACCCTTTTATTACAAGACGACGAAGATGTTGCCACTACGCAATCGGGGAGGCCAATAGTGGCGAAGAACATAAGTATAGGTAATGTTACTTTCGTCACGTTATGATCAAGGTGGTCCCTTCTTCGATACCCGATGGTGACACCCAACAGCGCTAATAGCTTCTATCTTATGCCTCTCAAAACGCGTTCGAGGCGATAAGAGAAAGCGAATGTTTTAGGCGCGTAGGCGGTTGTTTCCAACTTTTATCGAAGTAGTGTTTTGAGAGACATAAGATAGGTAAATTTGAAAAGTTGAAAAACCTGTCCGGAAAATTTTAAAAGGCTGTCCAGCCGGCCCTAATTGAACTAGAGTGAAAGGCAATTGTAGATTCGGAATCTGTACGTCAAGACCTTTCCATAGAGTATATGGACGGTGGTCTACGGTAAAAATAACAAAAACCAACATGGCGGCCAAGCTGGCGGCCCACATTGTCATAACGAGCTGAGATGACAATTAATTGTATAATATTACATAGTAATCGTGGGTGATGTTTATTGTCAGCTCGTTGTTGTAGGTAAATTTGAAAAGTTGAAAAACCTGTCCGGAAACTTTAAATGGCTGTCCAGCCGGCCCTAATTGAACTAGAGTGAAAGGCAATTGTAAATTTCGGAATCTGTACGTCAAGACCTTTCCATAGAGTATATGGACGGTGGTCTACGGTAAAAATAACAAAAACCAACATGGCGGCCAAGATGGCGGCCCCCATTGTCATAACGAGCTGAGATGACAATTAATTGTATAATATTACATAGTAATCGTGGGTGATGTTTATTGTCAGCTCTTTGTTGTAGGTAAATTTGAAAAGTTGAAAAACCTGTTCGGAAAATTTTAAAGGGGTGTCCAGCCGGCCCTAATTGAACTAGAGTGAAAGGCAATTGTAGATTCGGAATCCGTACGTCAAGACCTTTCCATAGAATATATGGACGGTGGTCTACGGTAAAAATAACAAAAACCAACATGGCGGCCAAGATGGCGGCCCCCATTGTCATGACGAGCTGAGATGACAATTCAATTAATTGTATAATATTACATAGTAATCGTGGGTGATGTTTATTGTCAGGTAGTTGTTGTAGGTAAATTTGAAAAAATGAAAAACCTGTCCGGAAACTTTTAAAGGGCTGTCCAGCCGGTCCTAATTGAACTAGAGTGAAGGCAATTGTAGATTCGGAATCTGGACATCAAAACCTTTCCATAGAGTATATGGAAGGGGTCTACGGTCAAAATAACTCTAGAAGGTACCATATTTTCTACCATGTCCTCGTATATTTCTGTTACATTTAGCCTCAGTGTGTAAAACGGATTTGAAACAACGGTTCAATCCGTTATTCGGTCGGCCCCTCAAAAAATACCACATTTTTACAATTTCCTCCTATATTTCTGTTCCGATTAGCCTCTGTGCATAACACAAATTTGAAACATCGGTTCAATTTGTCATTCGATCGGACCTTCAAGAAAATACCACATTTTCTACCACGCCCTCATATATTTATGTTTCGATTAGCCGTAGTGCATAAAACGGATTTGCAATATCGGTTCAATCCGTCACTTGATCAATCGATCGGACCCCGAGAAGGTACCACCTTTTCTATTATACCCTCGTATGTTTATAAACAATTCCCGTTTCACTTATGTTTTCTCCTCTTTTACATCACCGTACAATAAACTGAACTTCAGCGGTAGTGTTGCCATCTGAAAATAGATAGATTAATATGTTAGTTATATTTTACACAGACTGTAATCACTGTCATATATTAATTCACACATAAACATGTGATACGACATGGGAGGCTTTGCGAAATGCTTACCATCACTATGAGCTAGGCGTTGAAGACGCAGAAAATTTCGCAGAGCTCACCAGGTCTGTTCCGAGGTAGCTGGAGGAGCAAGTTACAATCGATCGCGGTTCGTCGTGACCGGAATCGGCAAAGCCTCCAGATTTTTGAAAAAAGTTTAAATTTTTTGACAAAAAGTTGAATTTTTTAAAAAGTTATTTTCTAAAAAAAAGTTTAAAAATTTTGAAAAAAGTTGAAATTTTTTTGAAAAAAGTTTTAAAAAAATTTGAAAAAAGTAGAATTTTTTTGAAAAAAGTTGAATTTTTTTTGAAAAAGTTGAATTTTTTTTGAAAAGGTATTTTTTTAAAAAAAATCGATTTTTTTTTGGAAAAAGGTTGACATTTTTTTGGAAAAAGTCGACATTTTTAAAAAAGTGTAATAAGAGTTCCCTCAGTTACGGCCCTGTTTGCCCTAGACCTCAAGTTTCGAAGGGTCCCTTAGTTACGGCCCTGTTTGCCCTAGACCTCAAGTTTCAAAGGGAACCTTAGTTACGGCCCTATTTTCCCAGACCTCAAGTTTCAAAGGGCCCTCAGTTAGGGTCCTGTCTGCCCCAGAGTAAAAGTAATTGTACATTCGGAATCTACACATACCCCACTTTTAAGACTGTAGGCCCTGTACTCATGTTTCAAAGAACCCCCATTTTCGACCTTGTTTGTCCCACAGTAAAACTTACTGCAGATAAAGCCCCAGCTCCAATCCTCTTTGCCTCAAATCGGAATCTGTGCGTTTGGAACCCCTTTCTAAAACTGTAGGTCCCGTACTCAAGTTTCAAAGAACCCCTGTTCCAACTCTGTTTGTCCCCGAGTAAAACTAATTGCAGATAAGGGACCCCGGTCCTGTCTATTCTAAAACTAATTACAGATTTGGGCGTGTTCGGTACCACATTTTAAAACTGTAGGCCCTGTACTAAAAGCCCCCGGTTAGCTAAATTGTTTTCACAGGCACGTTCTCCATTTTTCGGTTGTGAATGTTTAATTTTTAACACCAGTGAATCTGTGGCAGGATGTAACAAGGTAGTCGTGCTTCTATGAATAGACCTCTATCGAATTTTCATTCCAGACGGAAATCGTTAT